>NC_133378.1:34017156-34089656 GCF_049309525.1 Garra rufa | reverse complement strand
GCAAATCCTTTTTCATTCCCAAAACAAAAAGACCCTGAAAAGCAATTAGAAACCTTCGAATGTGCAAAAAAACATGAATCAATCCATCAGATGCTGGAATCGGACAAAAACTTGCACCAAACACGCCAAAAGATGTTTCAATCCCCAAACGGTGTCATTTAAAACCCAAACGCCGATGTTCAGCATTGTTTACTGTTTTTCGGCTACTTCACGACATAAACAGCAAACAATAGAAGTACAAAACCTCTTGAATTCATGGCTTTGTGCGCTTTAACGTTTAGGATTTCCTCACGTTGAGAGCTTCATAAAGCTATCTGATAAAGGTCACGCTGCCGCCAATCCTCGTGAGGTCTAAGGTCATTCAATCAAGCTTGCATAATAGATTCAATCCAACACGTATGTGTTTCACACAGGCAGAACCAAAGCTAATATTGTATAGGATTACTTTAACCACGGCACGTACAGCCTGAACGCTGATCAATATGCCCAAGGGCAACATACAGACCAGAGATGACAGTCGAATCAAACGCGGCGTCTATTCGTGACGCACATGTGAGGAAATTGTAGTCTTGTGCGGACAGATTTAGTTGGGGAAAAACCCCATATTGTTTACGACGCATTGTTCGGTATTGGCTTACTGTAAAGCAAATTTAGCAACCTTAAGTTACACTCTCGCCGTCCGAGACAAAGACAGAGTCACACATGTGAAAGGAAAATCTAGTCAAATCTCACCGAAGATGCTGTCAGTGAATTCACGTGTCTGCCGGTTTGTTTCACAGGTCAGGATGTGATTCAGGGCCGCATCGTGGGTGGATACGTCCCCGCGCCGTACTCCATCAAATACATCGTGTCCATTCAGAGCGCCACGGGCCAGCACTTCTGTGGCGGGACCTTGATTAATAAATACTGGGTCCTGACTGCAGCACACTGCAATATAGGGTAAGATCAGCATTACTGGACACAGACATTTGTACATATATATTGTATACAAGAATTCAGTATCAGGTTAGTCAGTGTTTGTGTTTGCATTTGGCGAGATGAACTCACCGAACAGATGTTGCGTTCATCTGAGATGGTTGCCATAGCAACAGTTTGGCACTTGAGCATTTTAAATATTAGTATTGGAAGGTACAAAGCAAAATGTCATTCAAAAGTAAAACAACAACAAAAATATGAATAATACCATAACAAATGAAATGCAGATTGAATATAGTTTGTACAGGAAATGTAAAGACAGAATGTTAATGATGAATTGATAAATTAAGGATAAATTTCAAAATGTAGTAATGACTCAAATTCAATGATTATTATAGTTTTACATTTTTTGGGGGGAAAAAAATATCCAAAAAACCCCCCAAAACTAACAACTGAAATGCAGTTTAAATATACAGTCGTGGCCAAAAGTTTTGAGAATTACATAAATATTGGAAATTAGAAAAGTTGCTGCTTAAGTTTTTATAATAGCAATTTGCATATACTCCAGAATGTTATGAAGAGTGATCAGATGAATTGCATAGTCCTTCTTTGCCATGAAAATCAACTTAATCCCGAAAAAAACTTTCCACTGCATTTCATTGCTGTCATTAAAGGACCTGCTGAGATCATTTCATTAATCATCTTGTTAACTCAGGTGAGAATGTTGACGAGCACAAGGCTGAAGATCATTATGTCAGGCTGATTGGGTTAGAATGGCAGACTTGACATGTTAAAAGGAGGGTGATGCTTGAAATCATTGTTCTTCCATTGTTAACCATGGTGACCTGCAAAGAAACGCGTGCAGCCATCATTGCGTTGCATAAAAATGGCTTCACAGGCAAGGATATTGTGGCTACTAAGATTGCACCTAAATCAACAATTTATAGGATCATCAAGAACTTCAAGGAAAGAGGTTCAATTCTTATTAAGAAGGCTTCAGGACGTCCAAGAAAGTCCAGCAAGCGCCAGGATCGTCTCCTAAAGAGGATTCAGCTGCGGGATCGGAGTGCCACCAGTGCAGAGCTTGCACATCAGGGACAGATTGATCTTCTGCAAAAAGTATGGCGAATGGACTGCTGAGGACTGGGGCAAAGTCATATTCTCCGATGAAGCCGCTTTCCGATTGTTTGGGGCATCTGGAAAAAGGCTTGTCTGGAGAAGAAAAGGTGAGCGCTACCATCAGTCCTGTGTCATGCCAACAGTAAAGCATCCTGAGACCATTCATGTGTGGGGTTGCTTCTCATCCAAGGGAGTGGGCTAAAGAATGGTACCAAAACACCCTCCAACAGCAGCTTCTTCCAACAATCCAACAACAGTTTGGTGAAGAACAATGCATTTTCCAGCACGATGGAGCACCGTGCCATAAGGCAGAAGTGATAACTAAGTGGCTCGGGGACCAAAACGTTGAAATTTTGGGTCCATGGCCTGGAAACTCCCCAGATCTTAATCCCATTGAGAACTTGTGGTCAATCCTCAAGAGGCGGGTGGACAAACAAAAACCCACTAATTCTGACAAACTCCAAGAAGTGATTATGAAAGAATGGGTTGCTATCAGTCAGGATTTGGCCCAGAAGTTGATTGAGAGCATGCCCAGTCGAACTGCAGAGGTCCTGAAAAAGAAGGGCCAACACTGCAAATACTGACTCTTTGCATAAATGTCATGTTATTGTCGATAAAAGCCTTTGAAACATATGAAGTGCTTGTAATTATATTTCAGTACATCACAGAAACAACTGAAACAAAGATCTAAAAGCAGTTGAGCAGCAAACTTTGTGAAAACTAATATTTGTGTCATTCTCAAAACTTTTGGCCACGACTGTAGTTTGTACAATATATTACAATAAATGTAATGATAAATTGATAAATTAATGATAAAATGAAAATTTCGTAATAATACACTCATGATTATTGTAGTTTTACATTTATGTAATGACAAATTTGAATGATTTGAAAGAGTTGAATGATAAATTGATAAATTAAAAATGTAGTAATGACATTCATGATTATTGTTAGTTTTACACTTTTTGGGGAACAAAAAAAAAGTGAAAAAACAAAACAAAAATATAAAATAATATAACTGAAACACAGTTTAAATATAGTTTGCAGAGTAAATGTTGATAAATTGACAAATTAATGATAAATTAAAAATGTATTTATGACTCAACTTCTTTCATGATTATTGAAGTTTTATATTTTTTGGAAACAAAACATTTTTCAAAAAAAAAAAATCTAAATAATATAACAACCGAAATGCAGTTTAAACAGTGTGTACAGTAAATGTAAGAATACATTTTAATGATAAATTGCTAAATTAATAATAAATTTAAAATGTAGCAATGACTCAAATTCATTCATGATTGTTTTTTGTTTTACATTTTTTGGGGAACAAAAAAAAAGTTATCAATGCAGTTTAAATATAGTTTGTACAGTAAATGCAATGATAAATTAATAAATCAACCATTAAATTAAAAATGTATTCATGTTATATTCATATTCTAACTAATAACTGTATATTTCAAGTTATATAATGCTAATATACTGAGCTACTTCAGTTCTGGATAAAATCCGGATAATACAGTTGGTAAAATAGAACTAAACAAAGCTCAGTTAATGTTTATTAGTGTGTATTAAAGTGCATTACTTATTAACAAAAATAAGACTAAGTTTAAATATTATCATACATGATTTCTTGATGTGTACTTATTTTTTAACAGTAAATGATATGGTAATTCTTAGTTTTCATTTCCAAAAACCATAAATGTGACCCTTGAACACACAACCAGTAATAAGTAGCATGGGTATATTTGTAGCAATAGCTAACAATACATTGTATGGGTCAAAATTATCAATATTTCTTTTGTGCCAAACATCATTAGGATATTAAGTAAAGATCATGTTCCATGAATATATAATTTCCTACCATAAATATGTCAAAAATTTTATTTTTGAATTATAATATGCATCACTTAGAACTTACTTTGGACAAATTTAAAGTTGATTTTCTTAATAATTAGATTTTTTGCATCCTCAGATTCTAGATTTTCAAATTGTTGTATCTCAGCCAAATATTGTCCTATTCTAACAAACCATACATCAATGGAAAGATCATAGATGTTACTCTTAGAAATTACCCTTATGTCTAATTTTGTGGTCCTGGGTCAAAAAATGTAAAAGTATTTTTTTTATACTTTTGTAAATTATATACAATGCAATTTTTAAATTAGGCAGGGTAACTTACAGTTAACCAACTAACAGATTGAGTCTTTTTAACAAATCGATAGTCTTTCTCACAGTGTATTTTTAAGAAGGAATGGTAAAATTCATTAAAAGTTGAGTTTTTGAATGTCAAGAGTCGGATATAAAACTCAGTGTTGGTTTGTGTCTCCAGGGCAGCAGCAATGCGGATCGTGGCTGGAGATTTTTCAGTGGGATTATATGAAGGGACGGAGCAGTTCCGCAGGCCTCATGTTTTAATACCTCACCCAGAGTACAACAAAGCCACCAATAACGCAGACATCATGCTCATTAAGGTGAGGCAGTGGAATCAATGCTCCTGTGTTACACTGAACCCTCATCAGCTGCCAATCATTGATTCATTTCATGCATAGAAAATTAACACAACGATCCAGCATCAAGTCATATTACACAAAGTGATGGACGTGTCTCACAAGTAATCAGTGCTGCAACAATGCAGCATGAATTTTTTATACACCTAAAATTTTAATAGTAAAACTGAATTAAAATTGTACACACAAAATGGTAACACTTTACTATAAGGTTCCATTTGTAAACATTAGTTAACTACATTAGTGAATATCAACTAAAAATAATAAAAAAAACGTCTAAAGCATTTATTAAACATATTGTTAACCATCATTATTATTAATCATTGTTAATATATGAATTTTAAAATGTACTAATACTTTGCTATAATTATAAAATTCAGAGGTTTTATCTGGTAATATTTAATGGACATGACCTAATGAACCAACAGTTGTATTTTTATTAAATAATGGTAACAAAGATTTAAAAAAAAACTGTAACAAATGTATTGGCCATTGTTAGTTCATGTTATATATACAGTCAAGCCCAAAATTATTCATACCCCGGGCATATTCTGACTTAAAGTTTTTTGGACCGGAAATGACACAGGCTTCTCCCAAAAGATAATAAGATGATGTTCAAGAGGCATCATAGAGGAAAAAAATGTTTCTTAGCTTTTATTTACATTTGAACAAAAAGTGGCATGTCCAAAATTATTCATACCCTTTGCAAACAAAACTTTTGCACACAAAACATAAATGTAAAATTAAGGTAAATATCATCAAAATAAATGTTTATGTATACTATATGTGTGTGTACTGTGTATATTTACTATACATATATACATACACACACACACACACACACACATGTATATAAAAGGAAAAATATGTTAGATTTATATGTAAAATATTTATATTTATATATAATATAAATTATTTAGATACAACTGTTTACATACAAAAACATACAAATACTTGTTAAACTATATACATATACTGTATGTGTGTGTGTGTATTTATATATACATAAAAAATATACCCAGCACACGCACATATAGTCTGCAAACATAAACTAAAATGTAAAAAAGAATTATAAATATATTATCAGTGGCAAAAGAAAGGAGTAGGCTATTAAAACAAATTTAAACAATGCATTATTTGAGATGTGAACTTGTGAAAATAAAAGTAACATTAATACTTAAGTATTTTATAGTATGCTTTATGTGCACTATTAATTTTTCCTTTGTCTCACCCATTCAGCTGCAGTCTCCCATCTATGTGAACAGCTATGTGTCTCTGGCACCGTTGCCTCGGCAGGACGCCATGGTGGCGGTGGGTCGCGTATGCACCGTGTCCGGCTGGGGCTTCACCACTCCGACGGGAGGGATCCCTGCAACCCTGCGCACGGTCAAGCTGCCCATCGTGTCCAGCACAGTGTGTAACGACACAGACTCTTTTAATGGAAACATCACAGAGAACATGATCTGTGCAGGATACAGCGAAGGAGGAAAAGACGCATGTAAGGTGAGACAATCGGTTACGGCTTCTCAGGCACTTAACTTAATGTAAATGGCACAAGGCAATGAACTACACTTCTGCTGATGCTGTTGAAAATCTACAATTTATGAATAAGTGGCAAAAACAACAATTTTGGAATAAACCATTGGGTTAATTATTGGACTTGGTCATCTTATATTTACTCATTATTTGGATGTCACATTGTTTTTGCCAACTATCAAACAATTTATAAATTTAATTGGATGCACTACTGACTGGGTCTAATTAAACTGACGTGTAAGAAATGTGTGGCTTTTACTTTGGCTATCAGATGAAATAAAAGAAAAGAAAGAAAAAGAAAAGAAAAACTGTCCAATTGAAGATATAAAAAAGTTAAGCGGAGCTCATTTAAACAGATAGCAAATTTTTAATTAACTAGCACTGTCTTGCTAATGTTTTTTTAAATAATACATAAATAAAACATTGACATTTTATCTGATTTGGTATGTGATCTCCAATTTTCAATGATGCTCACCAAGGCTGCATTTCTTTGATCAAAAATACAGTAAAAACAGTAATATTGTGAAATATTTTACGATTTTAATATATTTTGAAATGTAATTTATTTTCTGTGATGCAAAATTGAATTTTCAGCATCATTACCTCAGTCTTCAGTGTCACATTATCCTTCAGAAATCATTCTGATATGCTGATTTGCTGCTCAAGCAACATTTATTATGATTAATGATGAAAACAGTTGTGCTGCTTAATTTAATGCATTCTTGAATAAAAGCATTAATTCGTTTAAATGCAAAATCATACTGACCCTAAAATTTTAAACAGTAGTGCAAGAGAATTAATAAATAAAAATTGAATTTTTTTTGGCTAACAACATAAATTTATGTTTTAGTGCTGTCAAACTGAATATATATGTGTGAGTGCTGTGTATATTTATACAGTTGTGGTCAAAAGTTTACATACGCCTTGCAGAATGTGCAAAATGTGAATTATTTCACCAAAATAAGAGGGGTCATGCAAAATGCTACTATTCTGCATAAAGAGCTGGGGGTGAAAACTTTTTGAATTTGAATATCAGGGTAAATTTAACTAATTTTGTCTTTTGTGAAACACACAAGTATCTTCTGTAGCTTCTGAAAGACAGTAATAAATGGAAAAAAAAAGATATTTAGGCAAAATAAGAAAAATGTACACACCTTCATTCTGTTCAAAAGTTTACACCCCCACCTCCTAATGCATCGTTTTTCCTTCTAAAGCATCAGTGAGCATTTGAACCTTCTGTAATAGTTGCATATAAGTCATATAAGTCATTGTTGGAAAGCATTCAAATACACAAAAATGCTGAAATATTTTTTATTCAATTATTATTTTCTCTTGTGAACTATATCTAAATGTCTTTTTAGGTCAGTACTAAATAAAAATAACATGCATTTTGTATGATTCCTCTTATTTTGGTAAAATAATTAACATTTTGTCAATACTCACTTTTTAAGATTCAAAACAATGGTTGAATGAAAATCCTAACCATTGTTTCTTGTTAAGGAGGAGCAGATTTGCTGGCATTTCGATGTGTTGAGTTCACCTATGACAAAAAAAAAAAAAACAATTACATTTTTACCAAAGGCAGTATGTCTGAAAGCACATTTTTGTGCGTTTTTCCTTCTAGTTCTAGTTTGATCGCTCTTCTCGTACACCATCTGACTTCCCTGTTCAAAATCACATTAATATAATTGTCTTTTTTCTGCAGGGGGATTCTGGAGGGCCTCTGGTGTGTGAGGGCCGCGTCTACGGCATCGTCTCCTGGGGCAATGGCTGCGCCGATCCCCGGTACCCCGGCGTCTACACGACCGTCTCGAGGTTTCGTCAATGGATCGATGGAACTATATTTGGCTTTTATGGAAGGTGCCTCAAGTATTAGACTGCAGTGTTATCCCAGCACTCCCCTAATCGAACTTGAAACGGCCTCGAAACATGCCAACACAAATACTGTTGCGACATTCCTTCTATTTGAAAATGTAGGACTTTTGATGATTTCCAGACGAGTACACTGCTGTTCTGAAACAGCACATCTGTTCCTCAACGGCTGGTAGACCTTTTTTTAAACAAAGTAGTTTGTGCAAACTGTTCCTTCAATGTGCCATATTGCTGCTTCTCTGCAAAGTCAATGAAAACTAACAATCTGAAGGAATATTTAAAAAGAAAAAGCAACCTATTACAAACACTTTGACATGGAATGGTACATGTGAGAACTAAATATTTAACATTTAAATGAATCTAATCAAACAGACCTTCATTTGGACAGTAACCAAACTGGTGAAATGGATAATTCACTCAAAAATCGAATTTTCGTAATTTACTCACCGTCATGTTTTGTCGACCTGTATGAATTTGCCTTTTATGTCTTTCATCTGTGGAGCACAACATGAATAATTTAGCAAAATGCACAAGACAAGGTTGTGGACAAGACTTTAGATAAAAATTTTAATTCAGCAAGGATACATTTAGTTTGTCAAAGGTGACAGTAAACAGATTTATAATGTTCTATTTCTAATAAACCCTGTTCTTTTTGTTCATCACAAAAACCTGAAAAAAGTATCATGGTTTCCAAAAAAATATATTACGCAGCGAAGCAAATCTGTTTTGCAAATCAGCATATTAAAATGATTTCTGAAGGATCATGTGACACTGAAGACTGAAGTAATGATGCTAAAAACAGCTTTGCATCGCAGGAACAAATTACATACTAAAACATATTCAAATAGAAAATGTTCACAATATTACTGTTTTTACTGTATTTTTGAACAAATAAATGCAGCCTTAGTGAATATAAAAGACTTATTTTAAAAAATCTTACTGACCCTAACCTTTTGCGTATATAGTGTATATATATATATATATATAACAACTGTTGACATATTGCAAAAATATTGAGCTATAAAATGTATGTCCTGCGTAAAACATATTTTAAACCACCTTAAACTGGTTTGCTTGTCTTAAGTGGTTTTAGAGGGGTTTTGGGCCAGCAGCTTCTATTATTTAATTTTTTTAAAGCAAAGTGTGGATCGTTATTTAGTCTTGAATGAATTTCATGTAAAATAAATAATATTATCATTTAATTTTTTAATAAATAAATTCGTACTGAAATATCTGATCTGAGCAGTTGCTGAGAACTCTTCGGAAACACATGCGGGATGACCGTGGCCTTTTTCTCAGGAAAAAAAAAAGGCTGAGGGTTTGAACAGAAGTCTCACTTTAATCTCACTGATGTCTAGGAGACACAATTGAGATATTCAAAAGATCCCAATTGTCACTTTTAGGAGTATTTTAGGTGTTTAGTATTCAATCTGTTCCCTATCGTCTGCCCTGTTGTGTTGATATTTACCGGTTGAATGGCTGCATTTAGGTTATTCTTCTAAGCAGGCGTGAACGTGATTCCGGGAAGGAGTGGCTGAAATCTGGACAGATTAAACTACACCCGATAGGTCATCTGAGGCCACATCAGCACGCCATAAATACTGCACGCCCTACTTTGACAATTCTCGAATTACAAAACTAGGGAGATGTCCTTCAGCTTAAGGGCGTGTTCTTCATCCAGTGATGGATATGAGGCTCCAGCATTACGGATTACATAAAGAGACGTCTCTATTGTGAGATCCATAGCTTGAACACGTCAGAAGAGACTTTGAAGACCTATCGCGTGACACATTCAGCCATGGTCTCGTACAAGGAGCATCTCAAAGGGAAAACTGACATTTTTGTTGTGCAGATTTTCACATTGTAGGATTTAGCACGGACCAACAATAGTCTCATGATTGCAGCTCTCAGGGGAATCAGGCTTTGTTGTCAAATAGACAAAACATGTCATGTAACATTGAGATGCGTCTGAAATTAGGCCAGCCTTATCGGTTTTTCCCTGACTGGTCTACTTTGAGACTAAATTTATGAAGTAGACCTGACTAGTGAAGTTTAGCATTGCACTCAAATCTCACATAAAAATAAAATAATAAACATTGACCGAACAGATTAAGAAAAATGTTTTAAAAAAATAAATTGATCCGGTTTTAAATGCTTAAACAACACGCTGTTTGGAAAGTTTTCAAAAATTTTTGGTGGTCAATCATTAGTTGACCCTTGTTTCATTAATAATAATAATAATAATAATAATAATAATAATAATAATAATAATAATAATAATAATAAGAAGAAGAAGAAGAAGAAGAAGAAGAAGAAGAAGAAGAAGAAGAATATATTTAACTAATCTAATGCAATAACTTTGGTGCCTCTGTAAACGGAAAAATGTAAAATAATTAAAACAAATATGAAATATGGATGAAACAAAAGATAGATAAAACAATAGAGTGATAGAGTGATAGAATGATAGAACGATAGATAGACAATACAACGAACAATATACAGACAGATAGACAGAAAGACAGACAGACAGACAGACAGACAGACAGACAGAATGAAAGACAAATAGAACGATATATACAATAAAATGAATGATATACAGTCAGACAGACAGACAGAACAATAGAACGATATATACAACGATATATAGAACGATATATACAATACAACGAACGATATACAGACAGATAGACAGACAAATAGAATGAAAGACAAATAGAACGATATATACAATACAACGAACGATATACAGACAGATAGACAGACAAATAGAATGATAGATATGTTAGACAGACAGACAGATAGACAGAATGATAGATACGATATGATACGATACGACAGAACAAATGATATACAGACAGATATATAGATAAATAGACAGACAAATAGAACAATAGATACAACTATAGACAGACAGACAGACAGACAGACAGACAGACAGACAGACAGATAGATAGATAGATAGATAGATAAACAAATATGAAATATGGATGAAACAAAAGATAGATAAAACAATAGAGTGATAGAGTGATAGAACGATAGATAGACAATACAACGAACAATATACAGACAGATAGACAGAAAGACAGACAGACAGACAGAATGAAAGACAAATAGAACGATATATACAATAAAATGAACGATATACAGCCAGACAGACAGACAGACAGACAGAACAATAGATACACTACGACAGACAGACAGATAGACAGACAGACAGATAGAATGACAGACAAATAGAACAATAGATACAACAGACAGACACAGACAGATACGATATGATAGAATGAACGATATACAGACAGATAGAATGAAAGACAAATAGAACGATATATACAATACAACGAACGATATACAGACAGATAGACAGACAAATAGAATGATAGATACGTTAGACAGACAGACAGACAGACAGACAGACAGATAGACAGAACGATAGATACGATATGATACGATACGACAGAACAAATGATATACAGACAGATAGACAGATATATAGATAAATAGACAGACAAATAGAACAATAGATACAACTATAGACAGACAGACAGACAGACAGACAGACAGACAGACAGACAGACAGACAGACAGACAGACAGACAGACAGACAGACAGACAGACAGATAGACAGATAGATAGATAGATAGATAGATAGATAGATAGATAGATAGATAGATAGATAGATAGATAGATAGATAGATAGATAGATAGATAGATAGAATGGAACGAATGACAGACCGGCAGAGAGACAGATTGATGATTTCACCATTTCAAGATAATTTTGTCTTAATCTATAAGGATTCCAAACCACAAGAGGGCGTTTAATCCACATCCATTAGAACAAACTCATCTGGGATCTCCTGTTGTATAAAAATCCACACAGTATGTGCTGTTCATTTTGGCAGAAATACAGAAAAACCTTGTGTCCATCTTTCTTTTCTGCTTTGACTTGGCCAGCTGCCGGAGCTGCCCACTGGCTGATGGGAGACCCGCTCCGCTTTGCTCTGCAGAACAGGACAAAATATTCTGACACAAGCTCAGCGTGACTTCATGAGCAGCCTTTTCCTGACTGATGCAGTGCTCCTTTCATAGCTCTGAAAATTAGACACAATTTCAAGATGAGGATACATGCAAAAATGAAAATTTTCTCTGAAGCAATTAAAATGCATTGCATCATGTTTGGTTAATGCAGACATTTATTGTCAAATCAGAATCAGAGCTAAGAGTTAACAGCTTTTGCAATGAGAAAACTGTATAGTTGGAAAGAGAAATATCCCATATTTGACTTTTGAAACATGACCGTGGCTCTAGGAAACACTTAGGAACTTGAATGCAGCTTCATTCTGCTTCACTCAACCATATTGGCACATGGACTATGTTTTGTTCCACTCTTTCAAAAACAAGTTCAATTAAATACTTACATTGCCACTAGGGTAAATTTGACCTAGACTTTGCAACAAACACAATATAGCCTTCCTAGGAAATGGAAACAGGTTGACTTTAAAACCCACCGGCATTAGTAGAGCTTTTGTGATTTATGGTGCATGCTCTCAAATGCACTCTAAAAGAGAAGATGGGTCAAGACGAGTGGCCTAAATAGCTTTTTTGTTTTTGGCATTGCTTGAAACTCTCACATCTGTGTCACAGAAAAGCTCCTTATACACTGGCAAAAAAAAAAAAAAAAGAAGTGTGCTTAATTGAATTGAAATGTAGTCTTTTTAAATATAGTTCCCTATAATAAAATGTTAATCAAATAAAAGGCCACTTAAATGTACTTAAAGTGCTTTAAGTGTTTTAAAAAGTGCACTCTGTAATAATGTCAAATTAGTTTTTTTTTAAGTACACTCTAACTCATTGTTTTATTTTTTGTCATGCTAAAGTACCCTTATTTTCATTGTGACTTTGATACAAAAGTAGTACACGATTAAGTACTTGATTATAATTTTAAGTTTTATGCAATATTACGTTAGTTTTATCAAAGTTAATATATTTTAAATGCACTAAAATGCAACTTTACTACAAATGTAAACAAGTTATATAAATTACATTTTAGTCCATAAATGGTTGTCACTGCATTTTGTAGTACACTTGAACTGTATTTCAAAGACACTAGATTTATGAAATGACATAAATATTAAGTATATAGTACAGTACTTAATGCCTACTCCTATAATTTAGTGTCTTAAAGGGATAGCTCACCCAAAAATGAAAATTGGCCCATGATTTACTCACCCTCAAGCTATTCTAGGTGTATATGACATTCTTCTTTTAAACGAATACAATCAGAGTTATATAAAAAATGTCCTGGCTCTTCCAATCTTTATAATGTCAGTGAATGGTTGTTGAGATTTCAATTGAGAGTCCAATAAAGTGCATCCATCCATCATAAAAAGTACTCCACACAGCTCTGAGTGGTAAATAAAAGTCTTCTAAGTGAATCAATGCGTTCATATAAGAAAAATATCCATATTTACAACTTTATAAACCATAATCTCTAGCGTACACTGTTGTACGCGCATTCATGAGAGAGTGGCGCAGCTTTTCACTTAAGACATTAATTGATGGACTGGAATTGTGTGGATTACTTGTGGATTATTGCAATGTTTTTATCAGCTGTTTGGACTCTCATTCTGACGGCACCCATTCACTGCAGTGCATCCATTGGTGAGCAAGTGACGCTAAATTTCTTTTATACACTGGTAAAAAAAAAAAAGAAGTGTGCTTAATTGAACTGAAATGTAATCTTTTTAAATATAGTTCCCTATAATAAAATTTTAATCAAATAAAAGGCCACTTAAATGTACTTAAAGTGCTTTCTGTAATAATGTCAAATGAAAAGTTTTTCTTTAAAGTACACTATAAATCATTGTTTTAATTGTCTGTCATGCTGAAGTACACTTATTTTTATTGTGACTATGATACGAAAGTGCATGATTAAGTACTTGATTATAATTTTAAGTTTTATGCAATATTACATTACTTTTATAAAAGTTCATATATTTTGAATGCACTAAATGCAACTTTATTACAATTGTGCAATTAAAAATGCATTTAAATATGGCAAACAAGTTATATAAATTACATTTAAGTGCATGAATGCTTGTCACTGCATTTTGTAGTTAAACCGTATTTTAAAGACGACAGACTTATGAAATTACATAAATATGAAGTATATAGTATAGTATAGTATAGTATAGTACTTAATTCCTATTCTATAATTTAGTGTCTTAAGGAAATAGCTCACCCAAAAATGAAAATTATCCCATGATTTACTCACCCTCAAGCTATTCTAGGTGTATATGACATTCTTCTTTCAAACGAGTACAATCAGAGATATATTAACAAAATGTCCTGGCTCTTCCAAGCTTTATAATGGCAGTGAATGGGTGTTGAGATTTTGAAGTCCAATAAAGTGCATCCATCCATCGTAAAAAGTACTCCACACAGCTCTGAGTGGTTAATAAATGCCTTCTGAAGTGAATCGATGCATTCATGTAAGAAAAATATCCATACTTACAACTTTATAAACCATAATCTCTATTTTACGCTGTTGTATGTGCGTTTACGAGAGAATGGCGCTCAAAAAAGGATGGATTTGTTCTTACAAACACGCAGCTTTTCACTTAAGGCATTAACTAATGGACTGGAATCGTGTGGATTACTTGTGGATTATTGCAAAGTTTTTATCAGTTGTTTGGACTCTCATTCTGATGGCACCCATTCACTCCAGTGCATCCATTGGTGAGCAAGTGATGCTAAATTTATCCAAATCTGTCGAAGAAACAAATTCATCTACATCTTGGACGTACTGAAGGCGAGTAAATTATTACCTCTGGGTGAACTATTCCTTTAAATCTGTGGTTTTACAAGCAAACATAACTAGATTTGAGCAGGAGAGAAGAGCTTCCTGCTACATATTATAGCAGGTAAATGCAACGCTCACAATCTGCAGCGGCTAATGAGTCCCATCAGTCAAAGCGGAGTAAAACAAAGCCTTTGCTCCCAATGAATGATGCAATGATTGCTCTAACAGCTTCAGATGTGCCCAGCCACTTAGTGTTAGAAACACACATTTGAACATGACGGCATCTATTTTTCACTTTCAGCATGCAGAGAAGCTCAATTGAGATGAATAGCGCTACTGCACAGGCTTGGCATATTTAACAGCTTACCTGAGAGTCCTCTGACATGAATTAAAACCGTTTGACTTCAGTAGAAGTGCAAAACACTGGGATAAAACTAAAAGAGAAATTAAATGGCCATAATCATGCAACCGTAAGACACTATTACTCAATACAATTGCATTTACTCACTGTGCTTATCAACTTTGATGCATATCTACAAAGCCTTTTAACTTGTCTGCAGCTTTAAACTCATATTTATTTAAATAGCCATATGTAAATGCATGGAACATAAAATAAGCGGTTAGTGGAATGACTTTCCAGTGAAAGTGGATGAGAAGCAGGGAGATTCTGCTAATCATCTCTTTTTGTTATCCACGTACAGTATCCGATTTTAATGTTCTCATGTTATCTTGAATGCTTTCAACGAGATCTATCATTAAAAATAGAATTCTTAAATTGTTCAAATAACAGAGTTGTGCTATGTATATGTATGTATATATATATATATATATATATATATATATATATATACACCATAATGTTCAAAACTCCTTCTCCTGTCCATAAAGAACAAGAAATGTCTCATTCAAGCAATTCACGCTTGAAATAGCAGCTAAATTGACAGCAGCCCCCAACGTTTATCAAAAAATAGCACAGACAAAATACAAGAACATGCTGCCTGTAAACAGCCTCCACAGATGGACAGATGGCAAACTCAATTCTGAAAAGGATTATTAAACAAAATGTTATATGGACTTACAGCTGCTTTTTCTAGTGTATATTCACTGATTTACTGCTGCTTACTGCTAATAAAATTTAACACAATTGGTTAAATCAAATTTAATTGAACAAACTGAGTGCCTCTTCAATACTATACTATAATGACATCACACACCACTGATTAGTACATATAATGAAAAAATATGAAAACTCCAACCAACCCCAAATATATACACTGCTGCTCAACAGTTTGGGATCAGTAAGGTTTTTTAAAGAAGATTCTTGTGCTCAAGGGTGTGTTCATTTGATCAAAAATACAGAAAAAAAAGTGTAATATTGTGAAATATTATTACGATGTAAAACAATGTTTTTCTATCATAATATACATTAAAATTTAATTTATATCTGTAATTAAAGTTGAATTTTCAGAATCATTACTCCAGTCTTCAGTGTCATGTGATCCTTCAAAAATCATTGTAATATGCTGATTTATTATCAATGTTGAAAACAGTAGTGCTGATTAATATT
This sequence comes from Garra rufa, assembly GCF_049309525.1. NCBI lineage: Eukaryota > Metazoa > Chordata > Actinopteri > Cypriniformes > Cyprinidae > Garra > Garra rufa. Next base: position 34,073,338 of record NC_133378.1, on the reverse strand, counting down.
TCTTTGGAAACTGTGATACTTTTTTCAGGATTCTTTGATCAATAAAAGGTTAAAAAGAACAGCATTTTGGGGTCAGTAATTTTTTATCCTTTCTTTTTTTTTAAAGAAATTTTGCGGAAACCTTGCCGAATCTGCAAACTGTTAATTATTTTACCAAAATAAGAGGGATCATACAAAATGCATGTTTTTTTTTATTTAGTATTGACCTGAATAAGATATTTCACATAAAATGTTTACATACAGTACACAAGAAAATAACAGTTCAATTTATAAAAATGACTCTGTTCAAAAGTTTACATGCAATTGATTCTTAAAGGATAACTGTTGCCAAAATGCAACCTGGGCTGGGTTTTTTTTACTGTAAACGAGACAAACTTATATCTAAAAGCATAATTACGACAAACAAGCCGTTTTTGAGATTGACCATGATTTAGTTTTGTGGTCAGTGGCCGGTGAATGGGAGTACTAGGGGCATACATTTGAGCGCATCAAAATCGATATTTTTACAACACTAAGAAGGCTCGACACACCATGACACTTTGCTCGAAGTATCGCCTGGGTCTCTACACATGAACTCGAGCATTGAGAACATTGTTCATGTACACAGAGTTTACTAAAAAGAAAGGTTTTGAACAACTCACTTTCACTGTTTGAGTTTCCGCTCGCGGCCGTCTTGCCAGTCAAGAGGTGTCGATCTCCGAGTGCGAGGACGGATAGCTCCTAAAGCATATTTCCATATAAATGCACGGCTAATTCGTTGTTTTGTCGCAAGTGAAAAACAATATTAAACTTCTAGTTGTAAAAAGAGCCTCATATAAGCCTAATATTGTCGTCCTATGGAGTCCATTCACTCGCATTCGGAGATCGACACGTCTTGACTGGCAAGACGGCCGCGAGCGGAAACTCAAACACTGAAAGTGAGTTGTTCAAAACCTTTCTTTTTAGTAAACTCTGTGTACACAATGTTCTCAATGCTCGAGTTCATGTGTAGAGACCCAGGCGATACTTCGAGAAAAGTTTCATGGTGTGTCGAGCCTTCTTAGTGTTGTAAAAATATCAATTTTGATGCGCTCAAATGTATGCCCCTAGTACTCCCGTTCACCGGCCACTGACCACAAAACTAAATCACGGTCAATCTCAAAGACGTCTCGTTTGTCGTAATTATGCTTTTAGATATAAGTTTGTCTCGTTTACAGTAAAAAAACAGCCCAGGTTGCATTTTGCCAACAGTTATCCTTTAATACTGTGCTGTTACCTGAATGATCCACAGCTGTGCTTTTTTGTTTAGTGATAGTTGTTCATGAGTCCCTTGTTGGTCCTAAACAGTTAAACTGCCTGCTGTTCTTAAAAAAAGTCCTTCAGGTCCCACAAATTGTTTGATTGTTTAGCATTTTTGTGTATTCGAACCCTTTCCAACAATGACTGTACGATTTTGAGATCCATCTTTTCACACAGAAGACAACTGAGAGACTCATATGCAACTATTACAGAAGGTTCAAACGAATTTGAACATCATGGTAAATGTAACTTATTTTGTCTTCTAGGAAACGTAACTATCTTCTGTAGCTTCTGAAGGACATTACTAAATGAAAAAAAATATGATATTTAGGCCAAATAAGAAAAATTAATAACACATCTCCATGGTGTTCAAAAGTTTACACCCCTGGCTCTTAATGCATGTTTTTTTTCTTCTGAAAGCATCAATGAGTGTTTGAACCTTCTGTAATAGCTGCATATGAGTCCCTCAGTTGTCCTCAGTGTGAAAAGATGGATCTCAAAATCATACAGTCATTGATGAAAAGGGTTCAAATACACAGAAATGCTGAAAAACCAAAGAATTTGTGGGACCTGAAGATTTTTTCTGAAGAACAGCAGGCAGTTTAACTGTCAGGACAAACAAGGGACTCACTAAACAAAAAACACAGCTGTGGATCATTCAGGCAACAACACAGTATTAAGAATCAAGCGTATGTAAACTTTTGAAAAGGGTCATTTTTATAAATTCAACTATTATTTTCTCTTGTGGACTATATGTAAACGCCTTTTATGTGAAATCTCTTATTCAGGTCAGTAGTAAATAAACAATAACATGCATTTTGTATGATCCCTCTTATATACACACACACACACACACACACACACACACACACACACACACACACACACATACGCACAGTCAGTATTGAAACAAAATGCTAATGAAAGGCACATCTGAGCTGTATACTGCAAATGATTCAGCTCAGTAAACGTTCAACTGACCAAACGCACCACACTTCAAAGCTGAAATGATGTGTCAGCAGGAACCTCCGGTGAAAATTCAGTGAGTGGGCGAAATAAAACGACGGTGACCTGCTTTTCGCCATCTCTCTTTAAAGACTCCTAAGTGCACTTATGTATCTGTCCTCAAGACTTAAACGCAGACGAAGATGAATAACAATCACCTTCTCGACCTTTTGTTATGAAACACTGAAAATACTGTAGGACGTGAGTCAGGGGGCAGAATGGAGAATGCTAATTACGAGCCATTAAGTCTTCCACCAGACCACTTCACCAGTGCATCGCAATGAAATCTTATTTATTTCCAACTGATGTCCCATTTTCTCCGTTCACCCACTCAGTTCCTGCCTGGTCTTTATGGGGAGGGGGCCAAACTGATTTATCTGTGCAAGTCTCTGAGGAACTGTAGAAACTAGAGCACTTTAATCAAAACTCCTAACATAGCAATGCTGTCAAAGGAGATGAGGCTCTTTTTTCTGACAGGACTTGAAGAAAATGAAAGGATGCTGCCTAACTGCAATATGCCTAAATGCATAGCATTATTTTGACATAATCAGAATTTACTGATGTGAAGATGAAGATGAAGATATTTATTAATTTTTTAGTTTCATTACAGCGCAGAACTGAAAGTAAATTAATAAAAGAAAAAAGAAAATATTTGATCAAGATCTGCTTTGCAGTTTAAGCTGCTGTATAAAAATGCAGGAGATATTTATTTCCAATTTTATAGCTTCATTACAGAGCAGAACTGGAAAATAAAAGAAAAAAAGAAAAAGAAAAGTAAAAAAAATATTTTATCAAGAGCTGCTTTGCAGTTTTAGTTGCTGTACAAAAATGTAGGAAATATTAATTTCCATTTTTTTAGTTTCATTACAGTGCAGAACTGAAATTAAAATAATAATAATAATATAATAATAAAATAATAAAAAATATTTTATCAAGAGAAGCTTTGCAGTTTTAGCTGTTGTACAAAAATGCAAGAGATATTTATAATTTTATAGCTTCATCACCGTGCAGAACTAAATAAAATAAAATAAAATAAATTAAATAAAAACTGCAATATGCCTAAATGCACAGCATTATTTTGACATAATCAGAATTTACTGATGTGAAGTTTAAGCTGCTGTACAAAAGTGCAGGAGATATTTGTTTCCAATTTTATAGCTTCATTTCAGTGCAGAACAGAAAATTTAAATATAGTGAAAAAAAAAATCAAATTAAAAAAGATATATTTTATCAAGAGCTGCTTTGTCATTTTAGCTGGCATACAAAAATGCAGAAGATATTTATTTTTCAATTTTATAGCTTCATTACAGTTCAAAACTAGAAAAATAGAATAAAATCAAAATATTTTATCAAGAGAAGCTTTGCAGTTTTAGCTGTTGTACAAAAATGCAGGAGATATTTATAATTTTATAGCTTCATTACCGTGCAGAACTGAAAAATAAAATAAATTAAAAAATGCAAATAAAATAAAATAAAAATGTTTTATCACAAGACGCTCTGTAGTTTTAGCTTCTGTACAAAAAAGCAGGAGATATTAATTTCCAATTTTATGGCTTCATTACAGTGCAGAACTGAAAAATAAAATAAAACAGAATAAAAAATAAAATAATATTTTATCAAGAGCTGCTTTGCCATTATAGCTGCTATACAAAAATGCAGGATATATTTATTTCCAATTGCATAGCTTTGTTACAGTGCAGAACTGAAATAAAATAAACTAATAAAAAATTAAAATTAAATGAATATTTTTTTTTATCACAAGCTGCTTTGCCATTATAGCTGCTATTCAAAAATGCAGGATATATTTATTTCCAATTTTATAGCTTTATAACAAATGTAGAAATAAAATAAAAGAAATTAATAAAAGAAAAAATATTAAATTAATAGCTGCTTTGCAGTTTTAGCTGCTGTGCAGAAATGCAGGAGATATTTATTTCCTATTTTATAGCTTCATTACAGTGCAGAGCTAAACTAACCATGTCTCCTGTATTTCACCAGAATCCATAAAGGTGCTGTGGCAACCAGTATTTTCTGTTTGCCGCCGTCAATGTTCATTTTTCACTGCAGTTATTGCTGAGCCAATCTGCTTTGGGCCATTATATGATTAGACAGACCTATACACTTAGCAAAAATAGGTAAATTGTTTCAAAAGGTCCCAGTCAGCATTTCCAGGCAATTTTGCTGTCGAAAATGAAACAATATGCATCCAATACAGCCAATACAACAGCAGGTTGAATCTAAAGGAGGTGTCATAGATGATGAGTTTCACCCTCAAAGTCTGTGCTCGAAAATGAGTCACTTTGGAAACAGTAAAGCAGATATGGCACCTCAGAGCTTCAATGGGAAGACTAGCAGATGGACGCAAATGCAGAAAGCTATTGTATAACATGACTGGCTTCCTGTTATTTAAAGACCATTTCTGCCCAGCTACAGGAGATGTGAGTGGACGCATGCTGCCAAGATGTTACGTTTTTTCTTTATCAGAACAGATTTTAAGAAATGTAATCACTTGCTCACCAATGGATCCTCTGCAGTGAATGGGTGCCGTCAGATTGAGAGTCCAAACAGCTGATAAAGACATCACAATAATCCAATTGATGGATTGGAGTCTTGTAGATTACTTGTGGATTATTGTGATGTTTTTATCAGCTGTTTGGACTCTTATTCCGACGGCACCCATTCACTGCAGTGCACTGTGAGCAAGTGATATAATGCTGCATGTCTTCAAATCTGTTCCAATGAATAAGTAAATTAAACTAGACATCTTGGATGGCCTGAGAGTGACCTATTTCTCTAACAAAACAAAAGGTTTTGAAATTGTATATGGTTAAAGAACATCCCCAACTTTTATACTCAAACTCAATTTCAAGGTCAGGCATGATTTTCCACCAGACAAGCAGTTCCTAGCATTATAATGTTATCGAACAGATCTATTCCCTTCAGTGGCCACGTACCAGACAGAAAAGCCAAGTGCTCTGGAATCAGAAGTGAAATGCATTTTGTCCGTATGCTGCAGCACGTCGCCCACAGTCGTCCTCAGTCATACGTGTGCATTGATGAGGCAGACGAGAGAGACGGCCTGATCGATATCGTCGAAGAGTGATGGAATGCTGCCGGACACGGGCTGATGGGAATCAGGAGGTTATTGTCAGAGTCGTTCCTAAAACAAGGAAGAAATGATTGGTGAGCCTGAGGGAGTCTCTGGGGCAGCAGTGCACTGGCTCTTTCAATGATTTGTCTCTGACACTCCAGTATTAGCTGAGAATCTAGTAATATAGAGTGAGTAATGAGAGTTTCTTCATGGAAAAAAAAAACCAAAAAAACAAAACTAAACATGTGTTTTTAAAATCTCACTTGTTTCTTATAGATGGCAATAACAAAAACACCTCAGTAATCTCTTTTGTGTCTCAGTCCCCATCTATTAGAATACGATTCTGAAAATGTTTTCTCTGAGTTTTGCCATCTTATCCATATGAAAACAGCATTTTAGATCACCAAAAACTGATCTTTTTCAAAAGGCCTTTCACAAATCAGTTTTCTTTCCTTATGCCTTGTTAAATTGCTTAAAATGAGTTTTTTCCACATCAGTCTACACTCTATACACCATAATGGCAAAGCAAAAAACTACTTATGTCAATGTTTTTAACAGCTTTGCAAATTTAAAAAAAATAAAAAACTGAAATGATTCCATTGCAAAAGTATTCATACCTATATCTGGGACAGTTTAAATTTAGCTCAGGAGCATTCATATCGCTTGTAGATGTTACTACGCTTTGAGTGAAGTTAACCTGTAGTAAATTCACTTAAATGGGTATGATTTGGAAAGGCGCACACATCTTAATAAAAGGTCTAACAGCTAACCTGAGGTCAAAAAAAAAACTGCCTGTAGAGCTCAGAGACAGGATTGCATCAAGCCACACATCTGGGAAAGAGTTCAGAAAAAAAAAATCTGCTGCACTGAAGGTTCACAGAAGCTTGTAGACTTCATTACCCTTAATGGAAGAAGTTTGAAACAACTAGAACTCTTTCTAGAGCTAAGCAATTGATGGAGATGTACCTTGGCTAGAGTGGTGACCAAAAACCTGATGGTCACTCTAGTTGAGCTCCATGACCATATATGCAGATGGGAGAAACTTCACTGCAACATTTCACCAATCTGGGCTTTATGGTGGTGTGGCAAGACTCAATCCACTCCTCAGTAAAGACACATGAAAACACACTTGGAATTTGCAAAAAAGCACCTAAATGACCCTCAAACTGTCAGAAACAGGATTCTGTGGTCTGATGAACCTCAATTCCAAGCATCATGTTTGAAGGAAACCAGGCACTGCTCATCACCTGCAGAGTACCATCCCAAAAGGAAAACATGCCATTTCAGAGGTAGGGACAGAGGGACTGGTCAGTGTGGAAGAAAAGCTCAGTGCACCAAAACATTGAGATAGCCTTAATGAAAACCCAGTCCAGAGCATTCAGAACCTCAGACTGGGCAGAAGGTTCACCTTTCAACAGGACAATGACACTAAGCACACAGCAAGAGTGGCTAATAAACAACTCTGTGAATGTCCTTGAGTGGCCCAGCCAGAGCCTGGGCTTGAACCCAATTAAACATTCCTGAAGAAACCTTAAAATGTCTGCCAGACCTCAACCAAGCTGACAGAGCTTGAGAGGTGAAGAGGTGAGGTGATGTGAAGAATGGCAGATAATTGGCAAATGTATATGTGCAAGTTTTGTTGCATCATACCCAAAAACACTTGTAAAGGTGCTTCAGCAAAGTACTGAGTTAAGGGTATGAATACTTATGCAATGTACTTATTTCAGTTTTTTTTATTTTTAATAAATATATGAAGTTGTGACAATTCTGTTTTTGCTTTGTCATTATGGTGCATAGAGTGTAGATTGATGCGGGAAAAAAATAATTTAAAACAGTTTAACATAAGGCAGCAACATAAAACATGAAAGGGTATTAATACTTTGTGGGTTAATTTTATAATAAAAATTTTTTATAGCAATAGTTGCAAATATCAGGTTATATAGCGTTTTTGCATTGCATTGTTGGGTTATGAGTGTTTTGCATTGCATTTTTTTAAGAAGCCTCATAAAAGTTTCAGAAAATATCTCAACCGTGTCTTGAAATGCAAAGTCTCCAATCAAAAGTCAGAGATCTAGAGTCCAGATCAAATAATCTGAGCTAGCCACATTTATTTTATAGCTTTATAGTTTACAAACTGGCAAATTGTGAGCATTTAAGGGGGTGTTTGCACAGCACTGCTTTAAACTAAATACTGAAAACGTTTTATGAAGTTTTGCTGTCTGAGGGACAAAAGGCATTTGTGGTTGGCCGAACTGAACCAAGATTTCCAGGGCAAGAATCTTAACAGCATTCGTGTTTGTTCTTATAATTTCCGGTCATGTAGGTGAAATATTAGGCTTATATCTTAATTAATACGGCTTATATGTATTTTTACCACCTATTAACTTTAGTTTGTCAAAATATTGTGTCCTTTCCTGCTTACTAAGTCCTTACTATGTTAGCAGAACAATGTATTCAGTAGTACATTTACCATGCAATGCATTCTATTGTTTACATCTGAGTAGCGCCAATACGGCCGCACATCCAGATACATGACCAAACTGTAACGTAAGAGCAAACCCCCTATACACACCTGTCTGTTATTGTGGTGACATTTTTACACCCCTAAACATGATGCGACACAAAACAAAACATGATTAGTTATTTAACCAGTCAGTCATATGGCCTCTTGGCCAGTCCTTGGCCTTTCAAAATGCCCAAGGTTCTCAGACCTTCTGCTGTTAATCTGAAGGTCTGGCTACGCAAGACTAAACGTACCCTAAGTAGCTGGAGATTTGCTCAACCTCCAATTGGTCACACCCTCTGTCTTTCTAAGCCAATCAGACGCATCCACTCACTACTGTGAGCAGCTGTATTGGATTTGAAGGAGGTTATAAATCCCAGTGACCTGGTTTATGCAGCAAAGAAAATGCTGCTGAAGTAGCTGCTGTCAGGCTTCTCCACACATTTGTCTCTCAATCCCTTACCTAGATATATTTTTCCTCCCTGTGGTAAAAACTGTAATAGAATTTCACCCCTTGTGTCTGTCTGATTTGTTTGAATCTAATCTGACTCCTCAGTGAGTCCTCCTCATTCAAAACCGATTGTTGAATTCATTGATATTTCATTCTGGCTCAGCCAAACGTGGGCAAACCACAGTCCATGATCCAGAACTAAAAATGAATGCACAACTTTTTCAATACTTCAAAGTACAATAACTAGTTGAGACTGAACACAGAATTAAACCCCATATGACCTCTATGGCAAAAACTTTTCTGTATTTGTCTCAAAGATGTTTTAGGACCAGTGTTGTTTTTGACAACCATCTTAGATTTAGTCTTAGTCTTAGTCTTTTGGACTAAAATGCTTCTTAGGCTGATGATACACTGGGCAACTTTTTGAGCAATGTTGCCGGGCAACTTTGGCAAATGTTGCCGTCAATGGGCAACCAGGTGAGATACAGGGCCCACGATTGATCTAAATTATCCAGAATAGATTGCTCAAAAAGTTGCCCCGTGTATCATCAGCATAAGTTTTAGTCCAATTTTAGTCACTTCTATATGTGATAGTTTTAGTCCAATTTTAGTCGACGAAAAGTCAAAAAGGTTTTAGTCTAGTTTTAGTCGACGAAAAGTCAAAAAGGTTTTAGTCTAGTTTTAGTCGACGAAAAGTCAAAAAGGTTTTAGTCTAGTTTTAGTCGACGAAAAGTCAAAAAGGTTTTATTCTAGTTTTAGTCAAAAAAAGGGGAAAAAGTAGTCTTTTAACAAATTAATGTAGGTCAGTAAGTATTTTGCTGTTGGGTAGTGTCACTTATAAGTTCTGAAAATAGCAGATCTATAGTTCAACACAATGTGAGCTTCCGGATCGACTATTTTCACCAATAATTACAATAATGAAGGAATGTTTTAGAACATAAAAGACAAACAAGGATAGAATGCTAAAACGGCTTGCCATACTAGTATAGCAAAGAGTATTTAATGCTAAAACGGCTTGCCATAGCGTCAGATACTTTTTAAGTTTTAATTGGCATGCACAATAAGCAGAAATGTCATGCATTTTAAATGTCTGACGGACCACCCACTAACATTTTCGTCCATTCTCGTCTCGTCAACGAAAACTCACACACGTCTCGTCATGTTTTAGTCATCAACGAGCCATCTCGTCATCGTCTCGTTATCGTCATGAAAAAAAGTGGCGTCAACGAAATGATTTCGTCATCGTCATCGTTGACGAAAACAACACTGTTTAGGACAAACAAAGTTGTTACTCAACTGAGCCATAACTAAGAACTCTGTTACGGCTCCTGGAAAGCCTGTTAGACAGTTTTGACAATGTAGCATCGCATAATGATTAATAGAGGGCTTCAACAAACACTGATGAATAAAAGATTAAATGGCTTTTTTGGCCACAGATCCATCTATAATCCTTGAAAGCAGTCCATTCAATTGATTAGAGGAGAGCTGTGCCAATTGTTTAAGATGGGTTTAGATTCTTATAACAGAATATGATTTTTTTATTTAATTAGCTGAAAGTGACACCGTGACTGTCTGATCTTAGTATCTTAGTAAACAGGAGATTTACTGTGTTACATAATGTGAATATTAACAACTTTACACAAAGACAGGAGGAAGAGAAACTCCTAGTGGATGTGTTTGCAGTGACAAACCTCGTGTGGTTGATGGTTTGCTGACAGTTCGGCGTGTGAGATCGTCTGTGACAGACTTTAATTAACAGCCTGTTTCCTCCGTTCGCCACCTCAAGCACTCTGTTCTCCGTGCTTGACAAAAAGATAAACCCTGTGTGTAAGAACAGGGCTGATTTCCATAAATCAAGGTTTTTGAAATGACACAGAGCTGCAATTTAGACACACCAATTTACTTGTCACATCCCTCCTGTAACACCCACTCCCACGGATCATTTCCATTCCTGCAGTCTGCACTCCAGACGGAATCCAGCGCAGCTGGAGAGTCATTTCCATACGCCAACTTGAGAGATAGATATAACAATAATTTGACTGCTTCATCACTGCATGTGAAAGAGACACAGTCCTATATATAAAAAAAAAAAAAACAGTAAAACATACTGTGATATAGAATAATAGAACAGTTCAACCAAAAAATGGATTGTTATCATTGTTAGCCTTTCTTTTAACATATTTTCTTCCAATGGAAGCCCGTTTCCACCACTGAATTAAAAAAAAAGGTTATTGCTACTTTTTATCCAACAGTTCTAAGAATTGCAGGATATAAACTTAAAATTGTAAGTTATAAACTCACAATTCTGACTTTTTCCCCCAGAACTGCATACTTTTTCTCACCAATGCGAGTTTGTATCTCACAATTTTGACTCTCACAGTTGAAAGTTGTAAAGTCCAATTTTGAGGAGAATTTTGGACTGACTGACACGCAACTGCGTGTTATATGTGAAAAAAAAAGGCACAACCCCACAAAAAATGGTGAGTGTATATCTCTTAATTCTGACTTTATTTATCAGAATTGCGTTTATTTTTCAGGATTCCGAGTTCATGTCCTGCAATTCGGATTTTATAACTTATATCACGGAATTCTGAGAAAAAAAAATGTCAGATTTGCAAGTTTATAAAATGCAAATCTGATTTCATAACTCGCAATTCCGAGTTTATATTTAGCAGTTCTGTATTTATTTCTCAGAACTGCAACATTATTTCTCAGAATTGTGAGTATATTTCTCAGAATTGCGAATTCATGTCCCACAATTCTGACTTTTTAACTTGCAAGTTTAAAAGTCAGTTTATATCACACAATTCTGACTTTATTTATCATAATTGACTTTATAACTCACAATTTTAAGTTAATATCACACAATTCTAAAAAAAAATGTCAGAATTGCAAGTTCATGTCCTGCAATTCTGAGAAAAAAAAATCAGGTGTGATCAGGTGTGTTTGAGTTTGTACATCAGGAGGATAGATCTGCAGGTGCAGCACTCAGCACCCTTGACCTAAAAAGTGCAGAAAACTTGTTTGAATACAGATCGCAGGTGCTTGGCAACAGCGTTTAATTAGATGCTCTACAGAATCTACTAGGTCTATTTGCTGTTATTTTGAATCAGGCCTTGAAAACCGGATATTCAGCATCTACGTCCACCAGAAAAATACGACCTGCTGAACAACAAGTGGTCAGCAAACCTTTGAATCATCTCTGCTCAGCCAATGACAAGTTGATTTACGCAGTTCCCTGGCAACGGAATCCGCGTTGCTCACGGTCTTTCATTTTCTAATCTGGAAGCTGTCAGAAGGACTCAGCATGGCTGTTTTAATGCCAGACGAAAACAAGCCCGGAGGAACTCGGCTCACACAGAGTCTGAGAGGGAGAGGAGAAAAGAAGCTGCGTGAAAGGACACTGTGAACTAAAAATACTGGGTAATGTGCTTGATTCATTCAAGATTGAAACCATTCTTGTAGCCTAAGGACTGTGTCAAATAAAGCATGGATACATATGGACAACAATGTCAGCTAGTTGAGATAGGTGGTTAGATGCAAAATATCACATACTAAGACATTTGCTGGAAACAAAGGCTGCATCTATCAATCACAAGTCAAAAGTTTGAAGTTTTTATAATTAAGATTTTTTATGTTTTTAAAAGAAGTCTCTTATGCTTATCAAGGCTGTGTTTATTTGACAAAAAATACAGTAAAAACTGTAATATTCTCTATAATATTAAAAGGTAAATGAACTGTTTTCTATCTGGATATTTTTCGGGGTTCAAGCATGTAGCGCTGAAACCCTATTGTAATTGTTAGAATGGCCAAGTGTAACGGAGGCCAGCTAGTAGGTGCTGTGCAGGTAAACCTCACTCCCCGATCTTAAGAGAGTTGCAGCCTTTAGCCTCCTTGTTAGTGCGTCCGCCTCCCGTGCCGGAGACCCGGGTTCGAGACCCGCTCGGAGCGGGTGCGGTGGGACCCAGGTGTGAGGGGTTACATTGGTGCCGTGACCCGAACGGGAGTGAGGTTTAGGGGGTTGAGTGTAACGGAGGCCAGCTAGTAGGTGCTGTGCAGGTAAACCTCACTCCCCGATCTTAAGAGACGCACTAGTGACTGATGCTAGAGGTTGCAGCCTTTAGCCACCTTGTTAATGCGTCCGCCTCCCGTGCCGGAGACCCGGATTCGAGACCCGCTCGGAGCGGGTGCGGTGGGACCCGGGTGTGAGGGGTTACACAAGGATCAGCACTCTCCACATAAAACTTGGAGGAATGGTAGTACTCACACCACCAACAATGACACCAAGGATCGCCCCAATCGGCTTGACAGGGGTGCTACAGCGATCAGAAGTACAAAATCGCACATAACTCCTAAACTATAAGTCACAGGCTCAAGTGCCTTTTGTTGTTGGAATTCTTGGCTCACGCCAGACAAAATGTATGCCTCAAATTCAGATATGAGTGAGACAGTGAGCAAAATTTTGGGGTATTTTGGAGTCCTTGTTTTTTCCAACACTATCTAATGACCAATTCATATGTATTTTATGAGGTGGCTAAATCATACGATTTTGTACGATTTGCCTAGACCCCAGTGACGGGAAGGTTTAGGGGCAGGGTTAGGTGTAGGGCATTCATACAAATTCATACAAATTGGGAAACATGTAACTCGTAAGTACGATTTAGCCACGTGCGAATTCGTACAAATTATTCACCTCGTAAAATACGTACAAATTGTGTGAGATCTGGCTGTTTTTTTTTTTTTGCCCAATCTGAACCAAACCAGTGCAGAAAGGCTCTCTGCTGATTAAATATCAATAATTATCAAAAAAGTGGCTAATTATTGATATTTAAAAGTGAAATTTATGCACCTATTAGACAAGGTTAACGAAGGCCATTCGTAACGAAACTCGGTGGGCCTGTTTGTCTCATGGCCCCAAAGGTCTGTGAGAACTTTGAAAGAAATCTGCCACTGGGGGGTGATATCGCATTTAAAGCAGTAACGATTGTACACTATGCAGTTTTTCACACATACACGCGATATTCGTATCATACGACTTCTCATTCTGGACAACTTTGCCTCTAGAACCACTGTTTGGTTAATGATTGTGATTGTTTAATTGAGAAAATAAGGAAAAAAAGTAAAAAATAAATAAATAAAAAAAAGGTTTTTTGCTCAATCTGGAAAAAAACTGCAGTACAATTCTATGGAATCTCTAGGTCAATAATTATAAAAAAAAAAAAGTTTATTTAAAAAAATATATATATATGTGACCCTGGACCACAAAACCAGTCATAAGGTTAAATTTGACAAAACTGAGATTTATACATCATATGAAAGCTCAATAAATAAGCTTTCTATTGATGTATGGTTTGTTAGGATAGGACAATATTTGGCCGAGATACATCTATTTGAAATCAGAAATCTGAGGATGCAAAAAAAATCAAAAATACTGAGAAAATCACCTTTAAAGTTGTCCAAATTAGGTTCTTAACAATGCATATTACAAATCAAAAATTACATTCTGATATATTTACAGTAGGAATTTTACAAAAAAACTTCATGGAACATGAACTTTACTTAATTTCTTAATGATTTTTTGCATAAAACAAAAATCAAAAATTTTGACCCATACAATGTATTTTTGGCTATTGCTACAAATATACCCCAGCGACTTAAGACTGGTTTTGTGGTCCAGGGTCACATATATTCTTTGGGAAGCTACAACGGGGTTGTTTAAAAAAGGGGCCTGTCCAAATTTACCCAAAATCCTTCAGAGTTTTGCATCCGATGACCCCATTAAGGAGGTTGGACCCCAGCTGGTGCTATAAGTCATAAACATTAAAAAGTATTATTTCTATAGTAAATTACCTGGATTTGCCAAAAATGCTTTTTTTAAATCATTGATTTAGGTGGTTGCAGGCTTGCTACATGATATATTTTTTCATATGTGCTTAAATGCATTAAAGCAGTTGAACCCCAGTAATCGCTGCTTGCAGCTATATTTAAAAATGTAATTTATTCCTGTGATGCAAAGCAGAATTTTCAGCACCATTACTCCAGTCTTCAGTGCCACATGATTCTTGAGAATTCTTTGGCTTATTTTTTCTAAATTAGGAATCAACAAAACTACAAGGAGATGGTTTGTGCATGTATTATGCTAATTACTAACTGCAGGCACATTTACTTTCATTTAACATAAATTCTATTTGTCAACATTAAAATGTGTGAACGCACTTGTTTTTGCACATGCAAAATGAGACCCATTGTATGATTGTATGAAAAGTCAGCTAAAGTATAAAAAACTGCAATATTACATGTCATATACAAAAGAAATGACATTCTTCAATCTAGCACACACTGAATCTGAATCAGTCCGTTTCTACTAAGACAAACTACATAGTTTTCCTTCTTAGAGTGTCCCAAAACTGCTTAGCATTCCCAATATAGCACCTCCTCCACATAAACACAGATTGTTATTTATATGAGGGACTCTTCAATCTCAGAGGCGATCGCTCTGATTGTGTCAAGCTGAGAGATAAAATGTTCTCTGCTGCTGAATCAATGAACTTAAAGGAAAAGCTCATCATTTACCAAACCTCATGTCTTCCCAGACCAGTATGACTTTCCTCTGTGGAATACAAAAGGAGAAATTTGAAAGAAAATATACTTTCACAATAAAAAGATTAAAGCTTCAAAGCTTTAAAAAGACACAAAAGCATCATGAAAGTCATCTATACAGCTCCTGCACTATATATACGTTATCTGCAGCCATACGATAGCTTTGTGTAAGGAATAGACTAATGCTATAACGGCCAAACAATGCTTTGTTCTGTTTTGCTTGGGCTGCAGGAAAAATAATGTGACTTATTTTATTTTCTGTTGATCCCTCTCTTCTCTCACCTTTAGTCCATTCACCTTGTGGGCTGAACAGCTCTATCATGTGGCCTATATTACAGGTCTGCACAATGAAAAATTGTCTCGGCGCAGATAATGTAACAAAGCCCGATCCTGCTCCTTTTCTCCCGCGTAATTGCAGTTTATAAGTACATAAATGCTGTCGACCCAGAAAGTCGATTCCAAAGGCATCTCAAGAACCAAAGGGTTTATTTTGGCACAAAAGCTTAACTTGGCCAACAATCAGGAATCAACACTCAATACTTGCCTCCATAAGAGGCTTTTTATTTACAGAGCGATTTTCTGCTCTATTTCAGACGACCACAATTTGAGCGTATTTCAAAACAGAAACCAAACTTTGTGGGTTTGTAACCTACCTACAACGTATGCAACATGCTGTAATACCAGACATTTTACAGGCCAAACTGCCTAACCCTTGTGCTGAAAAGCCAGATCCCAATCAAATATGACGGGCCTTTTAAAATTGTACATTTATTGTAAATTTCTCAATATTATCATTAAATCTTGGATACAATCTTTTTTTCAGCTTGTTTTCTTTGAAATAGCATGGTTGACTGGTTGTAGACCTTGATTGTGCACCTCATTTTTGAGTAAAAAAAAAAAAAAAACATTATTTGTGGATACATTTTGGAAATGCTCACTCAAAAACTGAGGTGCATAAGTTTAGATCATTGAGGCTATGACCAATCAGTTCCAAAAAAGAAATAGTTGACAGAAAGATTGAATGCAATATTTGGCAATAATGTATAGCAAAACAAGAAATTTATAAGCTATTTTTTGTAGGTCGGTCATTTTTGACCAGGAACACCAGGAAGTGCAATACAGTGGGGAAAAAGGTCCCCCCCAAAAAAGACAAATTATTTACAATAAAATAAATAGTATCTAAATTTAGTGTATGAGCAAAGTCAATACTGTTTTGGCACAATGTAACAACATTAACTTCTTGAGCAATCTTGAGCAATACTCCCAAAAAAAAAAAGAGTAAGAATTAAAGTTAATTTGCTTAATTGTGAAATTGCTTTTTTATGTTGTAGTTAAACCTTTTTAGTTTAAAGGAGACAAATCCTCTATATTCATACAATTTTAAAATAGTTTTTTTTTTAATAAAATGTATTTATTTATTTAATCATTTTTTACTTTATGTAGCATCTTAAAATGATGCAAAAGCAAAATATATTTTTATAGATTCAGTTTTTTTTAGATTATGTACAGTACATACTCTGAAAAGAAAAACTAAATACAGTATTGCCATTTAAAGTCACTTTTTGTAACATCTATTCAAAGATTCACTTATCTGCCACAGTTTTTAATATCAATTTTTCATATTTTTATTTTATATGGAAGCCTGTTTGTTTTAAACACTGAATAAAAAAAGGTAATTGTGCAAATAAAAAGAATTGTGAGAAATAAACTATATAAAATAAAGTTAAATAAAAGTCAGAATTACTAGATATATTCAGAATAGTGAGAAAAAAGGCAG
This sequence comes from Garra rufa, assembly GCF_049309525.1. Classification (NCBI taxonomy): domain Eukaryota; kingdom Metazoa; phylum Chordata; class Actinopteri; order Cypriniformes; family Cyprinidae; genus Garra; species Garra rufa. Next base: position 34,056,633 of record NC_133378.1, on the reverse strand, counting down.
TTTTTATCTTGCAATTTAATCTTGCAACTTTATAATTTGCAATTGTGAAAAAACTTGCAATTTTGAGTTTATATCTTAAAATTCTGACTTTATAACTCACAATTGTGAGTTTATATCATTCAATTCTGAGAAGAAAGTCAGAATTGCAAGAGGTAAACTCAACTGCAAGAAAAACTGTCAGAATTGTGAGATGCAAACTCACATTTGTGAGAAAAAAAGTCAGAATTGTAAATTTTTATCTTGCATTTCTGACTTTACAACTCGCAATTGTGAGTTTTTATTTTGCAATTCTGACTTTATTTCTCAGAAGTAAGTTTATATCATTCAGTTCTGAGAAAAAAGTCGCAGAGGTGAACTCACAAATGCAAGAAAAACTGTCAGAATTGTGAGATGCAATCTCACATTTGTGAAAAAAAAAATCAGAATTGTGAGTTTTCATCTTGCAATTCTGAATTTATTTTTTGCAATTGTCAATTTATATCCTGCTATTCTGACTTAATAACTCGCAACTGTGAGTTTATATCATTTAATTCTTAGAAAAAAAGTCAGAATTGCAAGAGGTAAAGAGAAAAACTGTCAGAAATGTGAGATGCAAACTCACTTTTGTGAGAATAAAATCGGAATTGTCAGTTTTTATCTTGCAATTCTGACTTTTTATTTCTCACAAATGTGAATTAATTTCCTGCCATTCTGACTTATGCCTCGGAATTGTGAGTGCATATGATGCAATTCAACAACAACAACAACAACAACAAAAAAAAAAAACATAATTGCAAGAGGTAAACTCACAACAGTGAGAAAAACGGTTGGAATTGTGAGATAAAAAAACTCGCAATTACCTTTTTTTTTTTTTTTTTTTTGCTTAGTGGCGGAAATGGGTTTCCATAATTTTAGAACATATTAATAATGATAAAATTTGTATGTAATGTTTTCATTTTTAAAACAGCCCTATTTTAAAACTCATTTGCCGCTTTGCTCCCGACTTGTGCGTTAAAGTGATGTCCAATCGGCCATTAAAGGAGAACTCCGGTGTGATATTGACCTAAAGTGTATTGAATCATGATACCGAGTGTGAACGTACCTTGCATATTTCATCTCGGTTTGTGTCCAGCTGTCCGAAATCTGGGGTCAGTTAGCCGATGCTCACAACAGCTTGTCAATGAAAGTCAATCAGGCATCGAAGGAGCCATGTAAATAAATCACTGTTTTACGCCATTTACGAGGCACAAAGTAGCTCCACACTTCATCGGTAGACTTCCTAGGGCCCTGACATTTAAAACGAGACATTGAGAACTCAGAAAAAGCACCGGTAGTTTATTTACAAGAAGATTTATACAGACATCTTCCACCAGGAACAGAGCAGTCGCCGCCATCTTAAATGTAGTCACGATAAATCGAGTGTGGAGCACCAATGAATTTATCAGGTTATCAACGTATCAGGTTGTAGTTTCCTTCGTGCTCGACACTTGACTTATCGTGACTACATTTAAGATGGCGGCGACTGCTCTGTTCCTGGTGGAAGATGTCTGTATAAATCTTCTTGTAAATAAACTACCGGTGCTTTTTCTGAGTTCTCAATGTCTCGTTTTAAATGTCAGGGCCCTAGGAAGTCTACCGATGAAGTGTGGAGCTACTTTGTGCCTCGTAAATGGCGTAAAACAGTGATTTATTTACATGGCTCCTTCGATGCCCGATTGACTTTCATTGACAAGCTGTTGTGAGCATCGGCTAACTGACCCCAGATTTCGGACAGCTGGACACAAACCGAGATGAAATATGCAAGGTACGTTCACACTCGGTATCATGATTCAATACACTTTAGGTCAATATCACACCGGAGTTCTCCTTTAATCTCATTCCTAGATTACCTTTTGGTTCTGGGAGCAGCAGATTTGCTGAAAAGCTTGGATTTTTGTCGGAAGGAGGAAGCATTGAATCAATCTACAATTACCTTGAGCCCTGCAGAAAAGGAGAGAGAGAGAGAGAGAGAGAGAGAGAGTGAGAGAGAGAGAGAGACTGTACAAACTTGCTATGTCTCGCTGCCAAATTTAAATGTAAATGCGCTCTCTGTTTGCTCCTACTTAAGCAGAGCTCGCATACACGTTTTCCGCATGGTGCCAGACAGGGAGATGTGGGCCGACACTGCTCCTCCGAGTATGTCTGAGAATTATACGCATGGATGGATGCACCTACAGCAGTCATGCTTTAAATGAGATTTACACTATTTATGAGTGTAATGAGCGTGCCGCAGGGCAGAAAAATTAATAGCAACTATATGAATTTCCAGATCAGGGAGTATCCACATTATTGTACACTTTTAGGAACTATGATGATGTTGCGTAAGCCTTGCTTAACAGGGAATTCTTTATCTGGAACTTGCTATGTAACTGGAAAATGGTTTCTTCTTGCAGCCTCACTTCTCAAGCATGTATTTAGCATTTAGTGACAGTAGATTACAGAACACTTGCTAATGTAATTCACAGTGCAAGCGTTTATCAAGAAGGACACAGTTTCACCATTTTTATTCATGCAGGCTGTTTTAAGAAATAAAAAGGCCTAAAATATCTACTGTAATGAAATACTTGCCGATAAAGAGACATTTCACCCAAAAATGAAAATTTTGTCATAAATTATTCGCCCTCATGTCATTCCAAACCTGTAAGACTGGATCAGTGGTTCAACCGTAATGGTATGAAGCTACGAGAATACTTTTTTGTGCAAAGAAACAGTCTTCGCCACGTGTTCATGACAGTACCAAGACAACAACATGACTTTATGAATTTAAGACATTTGCCGCAGATTTAAGACTTAGCGAGGCCTTAATTTGTGGAAGGGTGAAATTTAAGGAGAAGTTCACTTCCAGAACAAAAGTTTACAGATAATTTACTCACCGCCTTGTCATCCAAGATGTTCATGTCTTTCGTTCTTCAGTCATAAAGAAATTATGTTTTTTGAGGAAAACATTTTAAGGTTTCTGTCCATATAGTGGACTTCCATGGTGCCCTCGAGTTTGAACTTCCAAAATGCAGTTTAAATGCAGCTCTGAACATTTAGCTATTTAATAAAAAATAAATACAATTTATATACTTTTTAACCTCAAATGCTATCTCTGCGTCAACTTTGCGTATTTCAGTTCATGACAGCTCTCATTTCATTTTCTTGTCCAACTTCAAAATCATCCTACATCTCTGTTTTACCTTTTTTGTAAAGGCCATTTGATCTTCTTTGCACGTTTACTTTGTAAACACTGGGTCGGTACTTATGCAGCGATGGAAGACAATTTTGAAGTTGGAGTAGAAAATTAGATGTTTTTTAACCTACCCTAACTGTCTTGAACCAGAATACACAGAGTTCACACAGAGCTAGAAAACACGATCATTTGAGGTTAAAAAGTATATCAATTGTCAATTTTTTAGAAAATAATCAATCGTTTCGCTAGATGAGAGCCTTATTCCTCAGCTGGGATCGTTTAGAGCCATTTGAAACTGCATTCAAACTGCATTTTGGAAGTTCAAACTCACGGGCACCATAGAATAGTGCCACAAGGATCTGTTCTAAGTCCTCTGCTATTGTCAATTTACATGTTATTAATATATATTTTAACTATTTTAATATAATGTAATATTATTAGGGAATATGGGATTAGTTTCCATTGTAATGCTGATGATACTCAACTATATATTTCAACAAGACCCGATGAAACTTCTAACTTAGCAAAGCTAACAGAGTGTGTTAGAAATGTAAAAGACTGGATGACAAATCATTTTCTACTATTAAATTCAGATAAGACAGAGATATTACTTATTGGACCAAAAAACAGTACACAGAATCTCTTACATTGCAATTTGCAACTAGACGGATGTACTGTTATTTCCTCTGCAGTCAAAAATCTGGCAACACATAATCATTACTATTAATAGTGTTCATCATCTGATTACACCATTAGTGATTTTAACATACATCTATACCATATGTACATCAACTTGACATACAGTAGTCACCACTAGCAAGCTACTAAATATATTGTAGTAACCTACATTTTTTGTACAGCTGCTTTGCAACGATTTGTATTGTGAAAAGCGCTAAGCAAATAAACTTGACTTGAATTGAATTGAATTGAATTGAATAGAAGTCCACTATATGGACAGAAACCCTGAAATGTTTTCCTCAAAAAACATAATTTCTTCATGACTGAAGAACGAAAGACATGAACATCTTGGATGACAAGGCGGTGAGTAAATTATCTGCAAACTTTTGTTCTGGAAGTGAACTTCTCCTTAAATTTCTGAATACTGAAAATTGCCATCACTGTACCAAATGATACTGAAATATACATTTTTACAGTACCTTTAGGGAGCAGTCACCCCAAAGAGATTCATTTAGCCCCATACCATGGTCCTCCAGCACCCCCTGAATTGAGTTTATCTCCAAAGGCCATATGAATGGGTGTAACTCCCAGCTGCTGGCGTGGGTCTGGATTCAGACATACAGTCTGTGCCTTCATTCTCATGCTGCCAAGCCATTTGGGACGGATGTGTTTGTTCATGGAATACAAAGTGTCCTTTTGAATAATGAAGTGCAAAAGTTAGCAAATCTGGGTCTATTTTGGACTGGCAACGTGGCTTCTTTTGACACATTACCAATTCACCAGAACAGAGCTGTTAAAAGTTAACATGAAATCAAAAATGAACTGACTGTCTTTCTTAATACATTATTCATAATTTATCAGTGCAAAATATTCCAATATTTATACAACATTCCAATAATCAAAATATTAACAACTTACCCCACCTCTAAAACAAATTTCCTTTCCATTGACTTTCTGTTCCATTAGATTGCATTAGAAAATTGTTATAATCGCTGAATAAAAATTATATTAAAAAATGTAATGTGTTACATGCATCATATTAAAGAAATAGTGATGGAAACAAAAAAGAAAATTTGATGGAAATAAACTCACCCTCACGCTATTCCAGATGTAAATGAGTTTGTTTTTTCATCAGAGTAGATTTGGAGATATTAAACATTCCATCACTTGCTCACCAATGGATTTTCTGAAGTGAATGGGTGCCATCAGAATGAGAGTTCAAACAGCTGATAAAACATCACAATAATCCACACCACTCCGAGTCCATCATTTAACATCATGTGAAGTAAAAAGCTGTGTTTGTAAGAAACAAATGCATAATTAAGACATTTTTAAGTTTAAGCAATTACTTTTAATCATTAGGAATTACAAGATTTGAAAAACTGCAATAGACAAATAATACATATTTAGTTCAAACCTATCAATGTAAACCTTAAAAAATGCTTTCCTTGTGCTTTTTCTCTGTCCCTGTTTATTGTTTGGCCCTGTCAAAGCAGTTTCTTCATGCTGTGAGCAGACTTGTCCTTGGCTTATGAGGATGATATCATTTGGAGAGCCCAGAGATTAGCCTGCTTGTGTGTTTGTATGATGAAGTGGCCAGACCGAGACGCACTCAAAAGCCCAGAGGCAGACGTGACTGGCAGGAGGATTTGAACCAAGCACGGAAATGAACCCTCAAGGCAGAACACTTGAGCGAGCTGTCAAGCCTGTAAATGAAGAGCATTCGAGATCTGACAGAATTTTAATATCCACCATTTACGAGATGTGGATTTACTTAGGGCCGTGGAAACTTTTCTAAGTTCATGCAACTACATCTGGTACCCTGATTCTGGTACAGTGATGGCAATGCAGTAAATTTAGACAACTTACAGAAATCTGCAAAATGTTAATTATTTTACCAAAATAAGAGGGATTATACAATTTTTTTTTATTTAGTACTGACCTGAATAAGATATTTCACATGAAAGACTTTTACATATAATATATTACATATTACATAAAAGAGAAAATTACGTTGAATTTATAAAAACAACCTTCCTCATTCACAATACTGTTGTTACCTGAATGATCCACTGCTGTTTTTTTTTTTTTAGCGTTGGTTTTTATGAGTCAGTTGACTGTTTATGTTAAACTGCCTGCTGTTCTTCCTTTAGCTCCCACAAATTCTTTTGTTTTTCAGCATTTTTGTGTATTTGAACCCTTTCCAACAATGTCTGTATGATTTTGAGATCCATCTTTTCACACTGAGGACAACTGAGGGACTCATATGCAACTATTACAGAAGGATTAATCGCTTACTGATGCTTCGGAAAGAAAAACCATGCATTAAGAAAATGGAGTGAAAACTTTTGAATGGAATGAGGATGTGTATATTTGACCTATTTTGCCTAAATATCATGTTATTTTTTTTTATTTAGTACTGCCTTTGAGAAGCTACAGAAGATACTGACATGTTTCCCAGAAGACAAAAAAAATTTAATTTACCCTGATCTTCAAATTCAAAAAGTTTTCACCTCCCATGCATTTGGTTTCCTTCTGGAGCATCAGTGAGCGTTTGAACCTTCTGTAATAGTTGCATATGACTCGAGTCCTTCAGTTGTCCTCAGTGTGAAAAGATGGATCTCAAAATCATACAGTCATTGTTGGTAAGGGTTCAAATACACAAAAATGCTAAAAAAAAAAAAAACTAAACACTATACTTTAAATGCATATCAACTGTATCAGTACATATTTTATCGCCTTTTATCTAATCCAAACCCAAATCCAGATCATCTGCTACTGAGAGCCCCAAATTGAGAAAGCTATAGAGCCTGTAGTAAACTAAGTCCAAAATTGCCTGTCTTCAACATCTTGGGGGTTTTACAAGATTGCTGATCAGCCAGACTTGAAGGCACAATCATTCCAATGTCTGTCTTCTGTTAGTGAGCGAGTGGGTGTAATAAAGAACTGTGAACACTATAGAGTGCTGTCTTGTTAGCAGAATTTGTCTGTTCCTGTTCCATCTCACTGAGTCACATTTTATAAGAGACCTAGAACATGAGGGCAGAACCAGACGCAAAGCGCCAAACGCATAATTTTACCACATGATTCATGCTAATGCATGTCTCGTTCTCAATCAAACTGATAATTACAATGATTAACTGAATGCAAATAGATTACCTAACAGCTGAATATGCAGGGGCTGCATATTCTTTGTCAGCTAAAAGAGTTTAGATAGAATATAAAAAAACATGAATCTAGGATATACATCTCACCAAAAACAAAATATATAAATATGTGGACCACAAAACCAGTCTTAAGTAGCACAGGTATATTTGTAGCAATAGCCAACAATACACTGTATGGGTAAAAATTATCGATTTTTTCTTTTATGCCAAAAATCATTAGGATATTCAGAAGATCATGTTCCATGAAGATATTTTGTACATTTCCTACAGTAAATATATTAAAACCTAATTGTTGATTAGTAATATGCATGGCAAAGAACTTCATTTAAACAACGTTAAAACCGACACTCAGTTTCCAGATTTCAAATAATTATATCTCAGCCAAATACTGTCCTATCCTTACAAACCATGCATCAATGGAACACTTATTTGTTCAGTCAGATTATGTATAAATGGTTTTGTGGTCCAGGGTCACACATAAGGGCCACTTCACAGAACTAGTGCAAAAGCAGTTCAAAATAGTATTTAAATCTTAGATGTTTACTAAGATCCTTTTATTATCTATTGAAACCCACGATAATATTTAAAATATCAGTAAGCTTAATATATATAAAAATCATCATTTAGTGGGTACTTTAATTTGGGACGTGGCTGTCCTGAATCCTAAACCCTAAAGACCAACTTATCAAAATGATATTGCAATAAGTTTTCTATTTTATTCCATTGTTGCTTTTAAAAATATCTTGTGATTTTTTAAAGAAGTGAAGTTCATAAAAATGCATGTCACCATTGTTTTGGTAGTGATAAAAGAGAATCTAATCCTTTATTTGGAGGAAATAAACTAAATTTTAGTACAGTTATGCAAATTTTATGTATTTTAGTGTTTTACTGTGTGAGATAAATACTGTAATTTGAAGTGGTCACTACCAAAACATTATTGTCACTACCAAAAATTTGCTACAACTGAAACATGGGATGTTTCGTCAAAAATAAAGAATAAAGAATTAAGATGTTGTTATGATAGTGTTTGGTTCAATGTATATTCAAATGAATGAATCCTAAAGTTTGAAATCAGTATGATCAACTTTTTGCCTTTTACAAAGAAAAATTTAATTCAAAATACAACAAATCTCATAATTCACTTGAAACTGTAACTATTGTTGAATTGTAACTATTATTTATTTACCCTCTGAAAACCTTTTAATAAAATAGCAAAAAAATATATTTACAAGGAAGATGTGAGGAATAGGTCAATATAACTATTCTTATTAAATTCTATATTACTGTGTTTCAGTAGTGAGAAATTTGAGGAGAGCACAAATATTCCAAAACATTCTGAAAATACAATATGAGAATTAACTGCACAATTACTAGACATGTGTACCTTGGATATTACACAAATTGCATTCATAAAATTTTTTGAGAAAAGACATTTTCAACTCTGACTTTGAACCAATTCTGTAAAATGGCTCATATATTTTATCCAAACAGCAGTGCATTTTCATTAGTGAAGACTACAGAGTTCGTTTAGCAGTTATGTGTACGAGGTCATGGCAAAGCGCCTGCTGTTGTTTTCTGATTTGGAACGTAGTCCAAGTCCTCATTTTGGAGCTGGTGTGCAGCAGCTCTAGAGAGCTGTGGATCAGAACCAATCCTAGCTTGCAGCAAGTACAAGAGCACTTGACCGTTATCTGAACCACACAGGTATTGCCTACAGTGCAGAGCACCTAAACCAATCCTCCCCACCCCCTTATTTCAGCAAGCCAATTCTGCAGCCCTAACAATCCTGCCAACACGCTCCATTATACGGGGGGAAATAAACATCCGGGCGGCAAGTGCCATCTTATGTAAATCCCACAGTGTGCTGAGCAGAAATTATAATTGCACCATAAAACCCATTGCCTGACACCTGGGTCTATGGTTGGAGCTGATGCAAAATCATATTAAAGAAAAGACATAGTTTTATGCATAAATGCAATGCTAAATGGAACGCACAAACCTTGAGTCACACATCATTCACTTGAACCCGTTCGGAAAGCTCAAAATGTCAAGTGGGTTAACATGCAATGACGCAGGCAGCATTAGCGCATGACCTTTAAATATACGGTTTTCTAACAGTGTATTGAAGATATAAACAAGTTACTTTCTGCTGCCAAACACAATGCCTAGCAAGGGTTCATAATTACACTTCCCCAAAGTGCAATGTGTTTCTAAAACTGTGTTTCATCTTATAAGCGAATTCGCAGCTAGCCGGCTTCCTCCGCTGTCAAATTAGTCTAAAAAATCCTTCCCTAGCGAGGCGGTTTGATGTCTGTGTCTGAGAGCGTCTGGGAATGGACTGCAGAATTTGGCGCAGACACAATGTTCCTGAATGTTGCGTAACACGACGCGATCAAAGCTGTAAACCTTATAACTCAAACCCGGCTTTCAGACTTTCATTCTTCAGTGCTCTGGTGTGATTTCATAAGCAGATGGGCTAACACATTTCTCAGAGAGAGACAATCATATGCACAGCAAAAGCAGTATCAAGATAATGGATAAAACCAAAACTTACCACAGGAAACACTGGTTAAACTATTTCTGACATGACAACTTTCATAGAGCTTAGCATATTTATATGCATGGCAATGTTGATGTGTTTGGTCTTGGTGGAATTGATTTGCTGCACATATAACATAAATGAAATAACTCAGTAAATACTTAAAATGACCTCGTAGCATATCTATACAGGTGGAGCTGGGGAAGGATGAGGGTTTCTAAAGCGTGCTGCAACTGCTACAGCAAGCTCTAGCCAAGTATTTGAATGTTAAAGGATTAGTTCACGTCCATGAACAAAAATTTTCAGATACCTTGTCATCAAAGATGTTGATGTCTTTCTTTCTTCAGTTGTAAAAAAAAATGAAGAAAACATTTCAGGATTTTTCTCCATATAGTGGGCTTCTATGGTGCCCACGAGTTTGAACTTCTAAAATGCAGTTTAATTACAGCTTCAAAGGGGTCTAAATGATCCCAGGTGAGATGAATGGTCTTTTCTAGTGAAACAATTGGTTATTTCCCCCCCCCAAAAAACTACATTTTATTCACTTTTTAACCACAAAGGCTCATCTTGCTGAAATAAGGGGGTGGGGAGGATTGGTTTAGGTGCTCTGCACTGTAGGCAATACCTGTGTGGTTCAGATAACGGTCAAGTGCTCTTGTACTTGCTGCAAGCTAGGATTGGTTCTGATCCACAGCTCTCTAGAGCTGCTGCACACCAGCTCCAAAATGAGGACTTGGACTACGTTCCAAATCAGAAAACAACAGCAGGCGCTTTGCCATGACCTCGTACACATAACTGCTAAACGAACTCTGTAGTCTTCGCTAATGAAAATGCACTGCTGTTTGGATAAAATATATGAGCCATTTTACAGAATTGGTTCAAAGTCAGAGTTGAAAATGTCTTTTCTCAAAATTTTGTATGAATAATATCCAAGAATGGTCTTTTCTAGTGAAATAATTCAAAACAAGCAAAAACCAGATCAGAGCAAAAACCAAGTCCTGAGGTCAAGATAACTGCCTGTAGAGCTCAGTGACAGACTTGCGTTAAGGCAATGATCTAGGGAATAGTTAAGAAAAAAATCTGCTGTATTGAAGGTTCACAGAAACATTTTCCATAATGGAAGACGATTGGAACAACTAGGACTCTAGAAAATGTCTGCCAGCCCCCATCCAAGCTGACAGAGCTTGAGAGGTGAAAAGGTGAGGCAAAGAATGGCAGATAATTGCCAAATGCAGACGTGCAAAGCTTGTCACATCATACCCAAAAAGACTTGAGGCTGTAAAGGTGCTTCAACTATGTACTGAGTTAAGGGTATGAATACTTATGCAATGTACTTACTTCAGTGTTTTATTTTTAAGAAATTTGTAAAATTTGCAAATCTGGTTTTTGCTTTGTCATTATTATGGTGTATGGAGTGTAAATTGATGTGGGGAAGCAGTTTAACATAATGCTGCAACAAAACAAAATGTGAAAAAAATGAATAATGAATACTTTTGCAAGGCACTGTATGTACAAATAGCAATAAATTCTACTTAAACTACCTGCAGATAATGCTAGATAATATACTTGTAGCTATTTGCACCTCAGTCTCTACAACTAGTCACGACAAAAAAAAAAAACAACAACATTAATTTCTAGCATTTTTCATAGTGTTGATTTTGAACAAACTGCATGGAAACCAATGTACCTGTAGATACTGTGTTTAACCCACAACACAAGTTTTTTAATGTCATTGCACTGCACACAATATATCAAAAGTGACATGAAAACTTGAGGCCATTGTAAACAGCGTGCAATGCAAGAAAAAACACGACACATTCTCCAAATGCCGTCTTCAAACAACCTTGAACATCTGGCCTTAGAAAATAGCCGGCAGACATCTTGCATAAATAATTCAAGGCTTTAAGTGCCGCCTCTATCTATCCCATCATAAATGACAGTGCGCTCTGTGCAAAAAATGATTAAGACATCCATTTATATGGAGAAGCCAAGTGGGCGAGGGCGAAGGCGAAGGCGCGCGGCACTATTTCAATAACTTCTATGCCTCTGCCACCTGCGCTTGAGGATAAGAGCACCTATCGAAAGATTTTTCGCACCTCCTATTTTGGAAGGGCTTCAAAAAAAAAGGGCCCTGTTTGCTGACATTCATATGAAAGGGATTTATAGGAGCTTCCTCCTTTGGCAGTCCACACACGAAACCTCAGCCCAGGCTGCTGCTCTCAATTACGGACAGTGGCTCTGTTTTCTCCAAGGACTAAAAGTCAGAGAGTTAGGAAATAAATTAAAGTTATCTGCCAATTAAAAAGTGAACATTTTAAAAATTGTGTGCTTTGATCATAAATATAAATAGTAGAGTTGGGGTTCCCGGACTTGTACTCGGACTCAAGTCCGGTCTCGAGTACAGTTTTTAGCGGACTCGGACTTGTCACGGACTCGGATGCATTTTGACTCGGACTTGACTCGGACTCAAGCTTTTCGAACTCGGGAATTATTGCCGAGTCCAGCCGAGTCCAGGAACAGTTGACGGAAATTTTACCGACTCGATACATTATTACGAAAGTGACCATCAGTATTCGCATGTGTTTAAAAGTATTGCCAGTACTTGAAAGTCTGCTGGTTTCTTTGCATACACAAACACCCAATGCGTGCTCACTGAATTTGCTGAGCAGGACACTAATTATGAGATGGTGTGAAATCAAAAATCCAGATGGCAATATATAGGTTTGCTTTTTTTACATTTAAATTGTCATTGGCTTATTTTAATTGTAAAGGTTAAAACAAGGTTAAGATACTGACAAACAGTAGTGTTTAGTTGGACTCGGACTTGAGTCCGACTCGCCCCATTTTGGACTCGGACTCGAATGGTTAAAGACTCGGACTCGACTTAGGTGGACTCGAACCCAACACTAATAAATAGTGGTTTAATTAAGGAATCTGATCGTGAAGACTTTAGCTTTACATTATTACAGCTATTTCTGAGCTTTGAACTGCTGTAAAAATACATTTCCCAGCACTGCAAACTGCAGATGGTAAAAACATAAGGACAAATTGTTATAATGGACAGCAGATTCGCTTATGCACATTGTGTTTGGCTTTGCAGTAGCTGAGACACTTTTCATGCTGTCTTCAAAGCCATTGGTATTCATTGGTAAGAAATGAAAATGATCAATGAACTTAATTAAATTGAGGGAGACTTTCTCACACAATAACACTTTCTCAATCTCAAATAATTGGTTTAAATTGATTTTTTTTTCCATGGTCTTGCTGCATAAATTTCAATGACGTTTGTCAAGCTACTAGATAAAATTGTGTCCAAGTCAAGTTAACAATTTATATGACAATATTTTAATCTACATTCATTCATTAACTTCATTTTTAGAGCAGACAGGGATGTTTAGCCAACCTGCAAATAATAAAAGTTACTGACAACATTTACAGTTGAAGTCAAAAAGTTACCATACACCTTGCAGAATCTGGAAAACGTTAATTATTCTACCAAAATAACCCTCTTATTTTGGTAAAATAAATAATAATATCAGATCATACTGTCACAACCCTGTCTGTCATTGGTTTCACCCATTGTCTTCCCCTGCCATTCTGTTGTGATTTGGTTTAGCCCTATGATTAGTCTTCGTTAGTGTCATCTGTATCACCTGTGTTTTCTTGATTAGTTTGCCTTTATAAGTCTGTCTTTGAGTTTAGTCTTTTGTCGGTCTTTAACGTTTCCTGGATGTGTGTGAAAGCCCTCTGTGTTCCTGCCTTGTTCATCTTGGAGAATTCTATTAAATTTTTTGTTGATTGTTAATCTCGTCTATCGTCTCGTCTCGTCCTGCACACCCGCGTGACAGAAAGACCGACCCAAAAAAAAAAAAAAATTCACGGCGTCTTCCCCTGCGTTTATTTTCCGTTTTTTTTGTATCAGTGTTTAGTTAATTTTTTTTCCCCCCCGTCATGAATGATCCCGCCGTCCTCATCCTCCTCCTGAAGCAGGGGAACCGCTCTCTCGAGGACCACACCAGAGACTTTATATTCCTCGCCCCGTTCACGCACTACCCGGACAGTTGCCTATGCACGTTCTACCGCGTGGGACTTAATGATAACATCCAGAGGCAGCTGTCCGGGGAGGGTCCTCGAGAGAGCCTCGCCGACTACATCGAGTGGGTGCTGGTGTCCAGCAGAGCTTCGTTGACCGCGAAGGATGACACCAGCCCCACTCCAGACCCAGAACCCAGCCCAACATCACCCCGACAAGCGGAGTTGCAGCCCGAGCCCACCGACGATGGAGAGCCCGAGCCGAGAGCGACAGAGCCAGGGCCGGACCCATCGGACCAGGTGCGAGAGCCGACTGCTACATCCGCGACGGTGGAGTGTGACGTGGAGCAAGAGAGGGCTACAGAGAGCCCTGCCCACTGCACCACCACTGGGGGTGAGAATGAGCAACACTCTGGGGACTTAATAGACTTTTCCACAGAACCACTGACCTGCCTGAACTTCCCACCCACCCGCCCTCTTCTGCCTATGCCTGAGTCTCCGCTGGTCCCGTCCAGCCATCCTGAGTCTCCGCTGGTCCCGTCCAGCCATCCTGAATCTCCGCTGGTCCCGTCCAGCCGTCCTGAATCTCCGCTGGTTCCGTCCAGTCGTCCAGAGTCATCGCTGATTTCGCCCAGCCTTCCTGAATCTCCGCTATCACCTGTCAGTCCCCCTGCTCACCCTCAGTCATCCACCTGTGCAGTGGGCTCGCCGCGGGACTGCCAGCTTCCATCGGCGTCTCGGCTGGAGGATTCCTCAGCTCCGCCTCCAGCCTCCGAGTCCTGGACTCCGCCTCGGCCCTTCGACCCCGCGGTTCCACCACGGCTCTCGACGCCCTCCTCTCCACCGTCGCCCGTCGATCCACCAGCTCCACCGGGCTCCATCGTCTTTCCGGCTCCGCCCTGGTCAGTCGTCACCCCATCGGCTCCTCAGGACTCTGCTCCTCCGGCTGTGCCTCGTCGCGCCGTCCCACCGGCTCCTTGGGACTCCTCCTTCCTGCGGGCACAGCCTCCATCCTCTGTCGCTCCGGCTCCGCCGCGGATCTCCGGGACTCCGCCTCCGCCTCGGGCGCCAGAGCCTGTTCCACCTTGGCCCTCCGGATCCTCGGCGTCACCCCGGATCATCGGCTCTCCGTCTCCGCCTCGGGCTCCTCCACCATCTGCTCCGCCTCTGTCGGTCGGCCCCATGGAGTCGGCACGCCTTCCTCCACCATGGCTCCTCCCTCCGTCGGCTCCACCGTGGGCCGTCATCATGGCTGTGGTCTGGGTCAGTTCCTCCTGCTTCAGGTCCCTCCTGTTTCCTCCCTGGCTCCTCCCACCTTCGTCGCCCCCCCTGGACTCTAATGACTTTGTTTGTTGTCCCCCTCCAGGGGTACCGTCCTCCGCCCAAGCCTCCTCCCTTATGTACTCTGTTTTTCCGCCCCTCTCGTTTCTTCCACGGCGCGAGGACGCGCCTTTCCGGAGGGGGGCGTGATGTCACAACCCTGTCTGTCATTGGTTTCACCCATTGTCTTCCCCTGCCATTCTGTTGTGATTTGGTTTAGCCCTATGATTAGTCTTCGTTAGTGTCATCTGTATCACCTGTGTTTTCTTGATTAGTTTGCCTTTATAAGTCTGTCTTTGAGTTTAGTCTTTTGTCGGTCTTTAACGTTTCCTGGATGTGTGTGAAAGCCCTCTGTGTTCCTGCCTTGTTCATCTTGGAGAATTCTATTAAATTTTTTGTTGATTGTTAATCTCGTCTATCGTCTCGTCTCGTCCTGCACACCCGCGTGACACATACAAAATGCATGTTATTTTATATTTAGTACTGACCTGAATAAGATATTTCACATAAAAAGACATTTACATATAATCCACAAGAGAAAATAATAGTTACATTTATAAAAATGACCCTGTTCAAAAGTTTACATATACTTGATTCTTAATACTGTGTTGTTACCTGAATGATCCACAGCTAGTTTTTATTTGTTATTATTTTTTGTTTAGTTAATGAGTCTGTTCTTCAGAAAAGTCCTTTAGGTCCCACAGTTTCTTTGGTTTTTCAGCATTTTTGCGTATTTGAATCCTTTTCCAACAATGACTGTATGATTTTGAGATCCATCTTTTCACACTGAGGGCAACTGAGGGTCTCATTTTCAAGTATTACAGAAGGTTCAAACGCTCACTGATCCTTCAGAAGGAAAAACTATACATTAAGAGCCAGGGGTGAAAACTTTTGAACGGAATGAGGATGTGTACATTTTTCTTATTTTGCCTAAATATCATATTCTTTTTATTTAATACAGACCTTCAGAAGCTACAGAAGATACTTACATGTTCCCCAGAAAACAAAATTAGTTAAATTGACCCTGATCTTCAAATTCAAAAAGTTTTCACCCCTTGGCTCTTAATGCATGGTTTTTCCTTCTGAAGCATCAGTGAGCGTTTTAACCTTCTGTAATAGTTGCATATGAGTTCCTCAGTTGTCCTCAAAGTGAAAAGATGGATCTCAAAATCATACAGTCATTGTTGGAAAGGGTTCAAATACACAAAAAACGCTGAAAAACCAAAGAATTTGTGGGACCTGAAGGATTTTCCTGAAGAACAGCAAGCAGTTTAACTGTTCAGGACAAGCAAGTGACTCATGAACAACTATCACTAAACAAAAAAGAAAACTCAACTGTGGATCATTCAGTTAGCACAGTATTAAGAATTAAGTGTATGCAAACTTTTGAACAGGGTAATTTTTATTAACTCAACTATTATTTTCTCTATGGACTATATGTAAACATTGTTTATGTGAAATATCTTATTCAGGTCAGTACTAAATAAAAAATAACAGCATTTTGCATGATCCCTTTTATTTTGGTAAAATAATTAACATTTTGCAGATTCTGCAAGGTGTATGTAAACTTCTGACATCAAATGTAATGTATAATAACTGAATATAAATATTGCTAAGATCATACAATGCATTATAAGGCATAATTAATGCATTAAAACTACATTTGTAATGCATTATATATAAAGGCTTCAAGTAAAGTGTTAATAAAACATTTAAATCGATTGCATGTAAAATGCAGCGACTAAATGTTCAATGACTGAGTTGCGTTCTATTTTTTAATTAAGCAAATGGACCAAATGGCAAAAATCCATGTTTAAGTGTCCCTGCATCCGGCTCCAAGTTTCTGACATGTCAGCCTGCGGAAGACATCTGACTAAAGCGACACTTAAAAGGTCAACAGATTTATTCAGAGGACACATTCGTCAGTGGCGCGAGCAATGTTTGGCAACAGGAAAAAGATGTGACTATTTCATAACCTGGTTAATGAAGGATGAATGTAGCTTTGAGCTGTTCCAGTGAGAATATTTTGTATTCCTGTGTCTTAATAAATTCAGTTGCATTATGAAACGCCTCTCTGGGCAAAGCCGAAGGACAGAATATCATAAAATAATAAAGGTTTCTCCCGCCTCATTAACTCAATCAGCTCGCCGGTATGGGAGAGAGAGAGCTGCGCTGCTGAATCTGTAAAGAATTATTATTGGGTTTTTATCTGTTTATTTATGCGCAGAAAAAAACTGAGCATTTTTATCAGAGTGTGTAGTTGAATCAAGACAGAGGGGTTATGTTTGATTTCCTGTGCATCTCAAATAGACTGTGGCCCTTTGAGAAAAGCTTGCATGAACCTTGATTGAACTTCAAAGTGAGGAAAAGTTATAGCCTTTGTTAAAAGCAAAAGATGAATGATCCACAGCTGTTTGTTTTTTTTGGTTTGTTTTTTGTTTTTTGTTTAGTGATAATTTTTCATGAGTCCCTTGTTTGTCCTGAACAGTTAAATTGCCTGCTGTTCTGTCCCACAAATTCTTTGGTTTTCCAGCATTTTTGTGTATTTAAACTAGGGGTGGGCATAGATTAATTTTTTTAATCTAGATTAATCTAGATTAAATCTTGGAATTAATCTAGATTAATCTAGATTAAAATGGCTAATTTGAATTCTGCTGAAGGCATTCAGAATATGTGTGCTACCCAAATAATGACTTAAAGTCTTTGAGAATGGATCATAAAGCTGTTCTATGATAATTTGTTGATGAAAATAAATTATGTTCAATTAGATGTACTTGTGTTTACTAACTAACAATGAAATTATTTTTTCTACCTTAGATTGTGTTTTTTTTAACGTCAACACCTACCCATTACATGTTACACCGTACTTTTATTTTGACAGGTTGCCGTGAAGTTTCTGTGTCATACAGTATGATATGATGCTAGTTTTCTCAAATGAAACGGTAAAAGTGACACTCACAGCAGTTTGGGAGATTGAGTTTATCTGTTCATGTGAGATGAAAATGCCAAAAATTACCGGGAGCGTCACGTGTGTTTCAGTATGCGTGTAGTAAAAGCTCGTCTCCGCCATGCATACATACAGCTAGGCAAACGGAACATATCGGATTCATATTAAAACGGTCTTT
Source organism: Garra rufa (assembly GCF_049309525.1). Taxonomy (NCBI): domain Eukaryota; kingdom Metazoa; phylum Chordata; class Actinopteri; order Cypriniformes; family Cyprinidae; genus Garra; species Garra rufa. The sequence continues at coordinate 34,038,582 of NC_133378.1, read as the reverse complement.
TTGCATTTCAGTTTTCACAGACACTAGTCCATATCGCGATTTGAATTAAGTGACTGACCAACATTTGATTTATGAATCCAAAAAACGGCGAATTTACGTGGCATTTCGCGCTATAGTAGATTCGGTTTTTATGAATGGAGGACGACGCGATCCCGTCTGTGTTTTGGCGGAGGAGACTTAAACGCGCAACCATATTCTACAGTCTTCGGTATACATCCGCGTTAAACTATCAAGGTGAAAGTCATCATAGCTTGCGTAGTTTAGACCCAGCTCCCAACCCAAATTTGAGAATAGATTAACGGCGATATTTTTTTTATCGCGCGATAAGAGTTTCACGTTAACGCAGCACGTTAACGCCGATGACGGCCCACCACTAATTTAAACCCTTTCCAACTTTGACTGTAAGATTTTGAGATCCATCTTTTCACACTGAGGACAACTGAGGGACTCATATGCAACTATTACAGAAGGTTCAAATGCTCACTGATGCTTCAGAGGGAAACACGATGCATTAAGATCCGGGGGTGAAAACTTTTGAACAGAATGGAGATGTGTTTATTTTTTTCTTATTTTGCCTAAATATCATATTTGTTCATTTAGTACTGCCCTTCAGAGGAAACAGAAGATACTCACATGTTCCCCAGAAGACAAAATAGGTTAAATTTACCCTGCACTTCAAGTTCTTAATGCAGAATGCAGAGATAAAGTGTCACAATTACCTTTATTTCACGGCAGAAGCAAGCTTCCCTAAGTTATAGACAACCCATTTATTTAAAGTAGTTTCACACATGCTTAGTTTGCATGTTTGTTTGTTAATTAGTACCTCTATTAAGTGAATGTCCTCCAGCCATGTCATTTCTCCTCCAATGAGGGGGATTGCAAACTTTTGGCTCTAGGTCTCGTTGCTGCTTCACTGCCACTGAGATCAACCCAGAGGCGGCTGGAGCTTTTTGATAAAGGTTGTTTGCCAGCATTTCAAAGTCATCTCGATCTTTCTCTCGGAAACACATAAAGGGTTTAAGAGCTGTGTGTCTCAAAGCAGCAATCAGAGAAATGTCTGAGAGCTATTGCCAGAAGTAGAAAATGTTCTGCAAAGATCTTATTGGAAAGAGACCCGTTATTGCATCAGCTAAGGTGCTGGTGCTGGATTTCACCCAGAGGAGGGGCATGTCATAAGGTCTGATCCAGTATATTGCTTTTCATAGGAAAGTAATAAAACAAGTCCAGCAATGAGGCGAGGAAGGATTACATAATGATAAAGTATACACATATAATTTAGTAATTAGGGTCTATTCCCAAATGTTGGTGCTCTATGATGGATGGATCTGTCTGATGCATGATCCTGTTATATAAACCCATTGCACTCTCAGACAACCGCGGCAAAAAAAAAAAAAGTAATATTTTTAAAATACATTTTAAATATCTAAGATAGTTAAAATTTCTTAACATTTAAAATTGTAATATTTCTCGAAATTTAAATTTCGAGAAATATTTAGAGAATAAAGTTGAAATGTTTCGAGAATAAAGTCTATTTTGAGAATAAAGTTTCAAAAATAGTTTTTAGATAATAAAGTCGGAATGTTTCGAGAATAAAGTAGGAATGTTTCGAGAATGAAGTCAAGATGTTTCGAGAATAATGTCGAAATGTTTTGAGAATAAAGTTGAAATGTTTTAAGAATAAAGTCGGAATGTTCCGAGAATAAGGTCGAAATGTTTCCAGAATAAATTCAGAATGTTTCAAGAATAAAGTTGGAATGTTTCGAGAATAATGTTAAAATGTCTCGAGAATAAAGTCGGAATGTTTCAAAAATAATGTCGGAATGTTTTGGGAACAAAGTCGGAATGTTTCGAGAACAATGTCGGAATGTTTTCGAGAATAATGTTGAAATGTTTCGAGAATAAAGTCGAAATGTTTCGAAAAATAAAATCAGAATGTTTCGAGAATAATGTTGAAATGTTTCAAGAATAAACTCCAAATGTTTCAAGAATAATGTTGGAATGTTTTGAGAATAAAGTCGGAATGTTTCGAGAATAATGTTGAAATGTTTCAAGAATATACTCCAAATGTTTTGAGAATAATGTTGAAATATTTCGAGAATAACATCAAAATGTTTCGAGAATAACATAGGAATTTTTCGAGAATAATGTCGGAATGTTTCGAGAATAAAGTCGGAATGTTTCGAGAATAAAGTCGGAATGTTTAGAGAATAAGGTGGGATGTTTTGAGGATTGAATCGTAGCAATTAAAGTTATAATATTTTGAGAGTATACCCTGTGCATGCAAATGGCAAATGGTAAAAAAAACAGTACAGCCTTAATGAAATGAATGTCTCATTGTAATTGGAAAGATGACTGATTCACATGCCGCTTAAACAGAGGTGAATACAGCGATCTGTCATACCACATTGAAGAGCGTGAAAACACATTATTGTAAGACATACTGTTTGTATTTCGCTATAAAACTGACAGATTTTGAAAGCTGAGACTTTGGAATATCTCCCAATGCTCCCAATCCAGGCCATTCACATGTGCTATAGGCAGGACAGGATTTACCTCTTATCGTGACATAGGCCAAACAAATTGTTGGGCTCCCTTCCCATACATCTCTCATATGTACATCACCTTGACATACAGTAGTCACCACTTGTAAGCTACTAAATATATTGTAGAAACCTAAATTTTCTGTACAGCTGCTTTGCAACGATTTGTATCATGAAAAGCACTATACAAATAAACTTGAATTGAATAATTTTACCACCCCAGAAAAAAACTAAATCGTAATCAGTGGAAACCGTTACAGTGTTTTCTATCACGTTCAGTCAATAAAGATCGAATGTAGTTCTTAATTTGTTTTAGAAAGGTGAAAGACCATTCCATTAATAGGCCATGTCATGTCATGGCCATTATCACTTCGGTAGTGCATTATTCCTCTAATAATTTTAAACTGCCTGGAGTTACAACCACACCCCAAGACATTGTGAAGATGATTTATTTCAAGACATTTGTCAAGTTTCCATCCTGAAACCTAATTTTTCTTCAACTAATTTCTTATTCACCTCGTCCCAAACCATGCAAATTCCAAAACGTCCTTTTAGCGCACAGCACTGCCTTTTTTTTGGTGACTTTTAAAAAAAGAGCAGTGTGCTGCGGTTTTTTATGTTGCTAGGCAACGACCAAAACAGCTGTCCTGTCAGTCAAATCAAAGGATTATAGCGCGAGCGCTCTAAAATCTTTGGTTTTTGCTGTTAATTAACCTGTCATATTAGCAGAACCCCCCCAAAAAATACAGCTCCGGTTTACCCACGACAGACACCAAAAGTTTCTCCTCCATTTCTTTCAGTCTCCGGACTTTTTAAGCAACGGTAAACTTTCGTCACCACAACAGAAGGCCCGCCTCTCCATTCATTCGATTGGACAATGGAAAAAACGTGAATGACGTCAGGCGTTTTTCCGCTCAGAGTTGCTTTTTTTTTCAACTTCAGGCGCTCAGAGCGCTTCTGCAAAAACGCGATGTGCAGCAGGCGGCGAAAACGCGAGGCGCCCAGGGCGCATAAGCAGCGCGCAGAACGCTCACTGCCAACAGAAAACCATTCAAAAAAGGCACCTCTCACTGCAAAAACGCGTTCGGTGTGATCGCGGCCTAAGGCCCCAATCACAACGAACGTGTCTTTTAGTTCTAAAAATGCGAGGCGCACAGCACTGCCTTTTTTGGTGACTTTTAATAAAAGAGCAGTGTGCTGCGGTTTTTTTATGTTGTTAAACAACGACCAAAACAGCTGTCCTGTCAGTCAAATCAAAGGATTATAGCGCGAGCGCTCTAAAATCTTAGTTTTTTGCTGTTAAGTAAATTGTCATATTAGCAGAAACCCTAAATAATACAGCTCCGGGTTACCCACGATAGACACCAAAGGTTTCTCCTCTAATTCTTGCAGTCTCCGGACTTTTTAAGCAACGGTAAACTTTCGTCACCACAACAGAAGGCCCGCCTCTCCATTCATTCGATTGGACAATGGAAAAGAACGCGAATGACGTTGGGCGTTTTTCCGCTCAGAGTTGATTTTTTTTTCAACTTCATGCGCTCAGAGCGCTCCTGCAAAAACGCGAGGCGCAGCAGGCGGCGAAAACGCGAGGCGCCTGGTGCGCATAAGCAGCGCGCAGAACGCTCACTGCCAACAGAAAACCATTCAAAAGAGGCGCCTCCAACTGCAAAAACGCGTTCGGTGTGATCGCGGCCTAATGCACATATTAGAAAGAGAGAGAGAGCCCGTGTGAAAACCTGCTTCAGTACAAGTTCAAGAACCCATAGCTACTGAGAAATGTCATGCAGCTTTCCAGCTGCGAAACTATTTTATTGGTAAATTTGCGGGGCAGCACTCACAACAAGTTTCTGTTTGTGTCTCTGCGTGTATGCGTGAGTGCATGTCTGTACTGTGTGTGCATCTATGAGAGAAAACAGGGGCAAAAAGTGTAATTTCTGTTCATAAAAAAGGTGGAAAACATGGGAACAGTTCATACTTTTTTACCCTATTGCTTGTTATATTTATTTGCTCAATGTCTTCTGGGGTTTTGGTTCTCTTACTGTAGTAGATGGCCCATAGTATAACAAAAAATATTATATAGCTTTTCATTGTGCTTCGGCCCCCCTGGACAAGAGAACACAGGCACGTGCCTAGAATGCCTATGCGTAAATCTGGCCCTGGCAATAGGCTAGAACAGGGTTGGCGAACTCCGGTTCTGGAGAGCTGCAGCCCTGCAGAGTTCAGCTTTTATTTTATTATCATTATTTTTAATATACATTTATTTAAATTATTTTTAATCACATTTTTATTTTTTACTCTGAGGTGAAAACATGATTCCATAGACTGGAATTGTTCAGATGCACAAAATAAATTAAACATACCTAAATTACAAAAAAAAAAATAAAAATCAGATACACAAACCTATATCTTGCAAAGTTTTATTTTTTCATGCAGATTTTTCAAGTGGGATGTGCTATTGGTGGCAAAACAATTTTTGTTTAGAAATCATTTCTAAATATCATAAATAATTACAAAAAAATGGCAAGAAACATTTAATAAAAGGGATTGGATTAAAGTGATAGTTCACCCGAAGATAAAAATTACCCCATGATTTATTCACCCTCAAGCCATCCTAGGTGTATATGCCTTTCTTCTTTCAGACGAATACAAAAAGAGTTCTATTAAAAAATGTCCTAGCTCTTTCAAGCTTTATAATGGCAGTAAATGGGTGTTGAGATTTTGAAGTCCAATAAAGTGCATCCATCCATAATAAAAAGTACTCCACACAGCTCCACACAAACGTGGAAGCGCTGTGAAGACAGCACAAAACAAGAAACGAGGATCTGTAAAGAAAAACATCAAAGGATTTTGCTGTAAACAAAACTTGGTCCTTGCAAGACTAGCATATTTCCACCAACAGTTAGCAGAAGCCAGAGATTACGGTTTTAAAAAGTTTGAATATGGATATTGTTCTTATACAAATGCAAATGCCTTTATTAAACCCTCGGAGCCATGTGGAGTTCTTTTTATGATAGATGGATGCACTTTATTTGACTTCAAAATCTCAACAGTTATTCATTCACATTATAAATCTTGGAGGAGCCAGGACATTTTTTAATATAACTCCAATTGTATTCGTCTGAAAGAAGAAAGTCATATACACAAAGGAGGGCTTGAGGGTGAGTAAATCATGGGCTAATTTTGACTTGTGAATGAATTATCCCTTTAAATTCATGTGAATAATGACACTATTGTATTTCGTCAAGTCATTTTATAATCTTGACATTTCAACTGCTATTTACCTGTTTATTTATGCAAAGCTGCTCAGAATCAATCCATTTAAAGTGCTATATAAATAAATGTGACTTCACTTGACTTGACGATCACTCTGGGCAAGACTTTCCACAAATGCCATCATCTCGAATTCATATCTGACACAGTCTACGATCGCCAGCTGGCCTGCGAAATCTACTGACGTAAATTTCAGCATTAGAGAGCTAATTATGAGCTTGATAGTGTGAAACAGAGGGTCTGCTCTAAACTGGCCCCTGTTGTGCTAATATCCTCAATTATCCTGCTAACATTAGTGACACTGATGTCGCCTTTTAAAATGTCAGCACTCCAGCAAAGAGCCAAACAATTATTCAGCACTGAGTCAGAATGACCTCAGACCCTGCCAACAACAAATCCTCCAATCAAACAGCCCTGCGCCAAATGATTTACTGTAGAATTAGTGATACTGGCTAAGGCAAACATCACTTATACTACTGCTCAAACTCTAAGTTTGTGGACATCCATAATTTTAAATATTACATTTAGGTGCGCAGCTTATCTTGCACTGTTTATTTTTTATGTAGTTTTTTTTTTTTTTTGAAAGCTAAATAAATAAGATTTGCATTGATGTATGGTTTGTTAGGTTTGGACAATATTTGTCCAAAATACAACTATTTGAAAATCTGAAATCTGAGGGTGCAAAAATATCCAAATATTGAGAAAATCAGCTTTAAAGTTGTCCAAATGATGTTCTTAGCAATGCATATTAGTAATCAAAAATTAAGTTTTGATATACAGTCAAGCCCGAAATTATTCATACCCCTGGCAAATTCTGACTTAAAGTTACTTTTATTCAACCAGCAAGTTTTGTTTTGTTTTGTTTTTTTTTTACCGGAAATGACACAGGCTTCTCCCAAAAGATAATAAGACGTGGTGTCCTCCTTGGTCTGCGTCCATGGAACCCAGCGGTGTACAGTGTCCATTGGACTGTGTGCCTTGAGATGTTGCCACCAGCAGAGCTCAGATTCATCAGGATGGCCTTAGTGGTGATCCTTGGATTCTTTTTTACCTCTCTCACTATCCTCCTGGCCAGCACAGGTGTCACTTTTGGCTTCCGACCACATCCTCTGAGATTTTTCACAGTGCGGAACATCTTGTATTTTTTAATAATACTTTGCACTGTAGCCACTGGAACTTTAAAACATTTAGATATGGTCTTAATTATTAATAGTCTTTTCCTGACTTGTGAGGAATGTTCCCAACGAATCAGGGTAATTAGGATGCTTTAGAACAGCTTGGACTATTTGGAATGGTATAGAACTTTGGATTTTCCCATAGACTGTGACAGTTTGCAAAGGGTATGAATAATTTTGGACATGCCACTTTTTGCTCAAATGTAAATAAAAGCTGAGAATTTTTTTTTCCCCCACAATGATGGCTCTTGTACATCATTTTATCTTTTGGGAGAAGCCTCTGTCATTTCCGGTCAAAAAAAAAAACTTGCTGGTTGAATAAAAGTAACTTTAAGTCAGAATTTGCCAGGGGTATGAATAATTTCGGGCTTGACTGTATTTACGGCAGGAAATTTACAAAATATCTTCATGAAACATGATCTTTACTTAATAACCTAATGATTTTTGACATAAAATGCATATCCTAATTTATTTTTGGCTATTGCTACAAACATACTTGTTCTACTTAAGACTGGTTTGGTTGTCAAGGGTCACATTTATTTACTAAAAATAATAGATTAAAAAGAGTTGATTGCATGTTTCATGTGCATACGAACCTGCCTTATTCTCTTTATTTTTCTACAAGTTAAATTTTAATGTCAATGCTCAAACTTGCAATGCTATCAACATCAAAGATCCTGCTTTGATCTTTAAAGAACCCTCACCACATAAAAGTTTCTCCTCATCGTGTTCTCTGTGCAAAGCATCACAGAAAAACACACAAGCAAAGAGAATACTTTGGATGAAAACACTGAAATATTCAAGTCACACAGATTCTACTGGCTCAGATGACAGTACAGATGTTGGCCTGTCTTACTGGGAAGACTGTCAGAGAATAATATCTTCCCTCCACTATGAAATACACATGGTCATAACGGTGTGCGAGTACGGTTTCTGAAAGGTCATGCAAAATTCAGCGCCTCTTTATTTGCAAGTGTCAGTGAGCACGGGTCTCTTGTGGGTGGCTTGTGTTGGGAGTATATTGCTCTGTAGCACTAATAACAGTTAAGCTGTTTTAGCTCGGACTCTATGGATCAGCGTGGAGAAGTTATTTGGCCTGATTTATGATGGCGTTGCATAACAATTGCACTGCAGGCTATCTAATTTCCCACAGCCGTTTGTGTGTTAGAATTGCATTTTGTTGCTTTTGAATCTATTTAAATGAAGATCTAAAGCTCACGTGATAACATTCGCAAGGCATTCATTTCCATAATTTAAAGCATTTTCAGATAGGAAGTCATTTCAAAGACATATTTTTGGAAATTCTTTTCAAAGCATGCACAAATGACCAATAACACAGTCAAAAGTTTTTGAACAGTAAGATGTTTTTTAATGATTTTGAAAGAAATCTCTTCTGCTCAGCAAGCCTGCATTTATTTGATCCAAAGTACAGCAAAAACAGTTACATTTTAAAATATTTTAACTATTTATAATTTACAGTTTTAAAATATTTTAGCTAAATTTTCAGCATCATTACTCCAGTCACATGATCCTTCAAAAATCATTCTAATATGCTGATTTGCTGATCAAGAAACATTTTTTTTATTATCAATATTTAAAACAGAATCAGGATTCTTTGATGAACAGAAAGATCCAAAAAACAGCATTTATCTGAAATACAAAGCTGTTGTAACATTATACATGCCATTCAAAAGCTTGTCAGCTTGAGTCAGTAAATTTTTTTTTGCAAGAAATGATAGATATTAATACTTTTATTTAGCAAGGATGCTTTAAATTGATCAAAAGTGAGGATAAAGACATTTATAATGTTACAAAAGATTTCTATTTCAGATAAATGCAGTTTTCAAATGCTACTCGGATGTTAACATAATAATAATAATAATAAAATTCAGTTTTGAAATCACAAGAATTTTACATTTTAAAATGTATTTAAATAGAAAACTTATTTTAAATAGTAAAAAAAAATATCAGAATTTATTTTGCTGTTTTTTACTGTACTTTTGATCAAATAAATGCAGGCTTGGTGAGCAGAAGAGACTTTAAAAAACAAAAAACCTTACTGTTAAAAAACTTTTGGCTGGTAGTGTATAAATGTGTGTGTAATAAATAGTTTTTAACATAATAAATATATATATTTTTTCAATAAATGCTGTTCCCTTGATCTTGAATCCTGAAAAAAGTTGTCAACATTGCTAATAATAATAAATGTTTCTTGAGCAGCAAATAAGAATATTAGAATGATTTCTGAAAGATCATGTGACACTGAAGACTGGAGTAATGATGCTAAAACAGGAATAAATGGTATTTTAAAATATATTCAAAAGAGAAAAAAGTTATTTGAAATTATACTCTTTTTTTGATCAAACAATTGCAGTCTTGGAAACTTTTCTCAAAAAACCTCAAACATTTGAACGATAATGTACCTTTTTATACTTGTCTGACACAACGTCTTTGAATTACCTTCATCTGGAAGTTATTTTTAGCCAATATTGATATGCGTTTAATGAACCAATGAGTAATTCAATTGCAATTTGTAATCAATTGAAAGCCTAATGTAGTTTTCCTCACGACTTTCAAATAATGCATAAACAGTTTCTACTCTCCTGCCAAATTTGTTCTGGAAATCAATCAGGTTTGTCTCTCATTCCGCGTTTTATTTGACAATTTGTTTAAAGATTTAAATAAATCCACCTTTATTTAGCGGTTAACCGCTGTCAAAGCTTTGCTTAACCCAAATCTGAATGGAGCAAACATCTTGGCTCTGTAACTATTTGCGCAAATATTTCTCGGGAATTAACTATTTATGATTGAGCGTCGAGGGAATTTGCTCTGGCACAGTGTGTGTTTAGAAGTAATAATGCAGAATCCAGCACTGCTGTTCAAGAGAAGAGAACAGTGCTGCGGAGGAATACAAATGCAATTCTCTCTCTTTTTATCTCTCGCTTTTAAACACACTCACACACACACACACACACACACACACACACACACACACCTGAAACAGGGCTGTCATCCTTTTTATCGCTCTCTCTCACTGTATGAGCCTAAAAGATGGATCGTTGATCCTGTATGTCCCGGCCCAGCACACCTTGTTCCCCTCAGTGCTTCCAGGGGAGGCTATTAACACTTTCATTGAGGCTTATAGGAGAGAAGTAACACCCCTTACTCCCATTAGTCTGTCACTCTCACACTCGAACCCACACTCGTGTTTTCTAGCAGTTAGAGAGTTAGAAGTGAGATTGCACTTACAGAATCCCATCCCAGGGACAAAATGGTGTCCATCACAGCCACTAAATGTCCAGATCGGGATGTCAATCTGTCATATACCTGGATACATAAATACAACCCTTCAAAAGTTTGGGGTCTGTAAGATTTTTTAAAGCTTTTGAAAGAAGTCTCACATTCACCAAGGCTGTATTTATTTGATTAACACGCATTAAAACATAATAATAATGTGAAATATCATTATCATTTAAACAAACTGTTTTCTATTTTAATACATTTTAAAAAGTAATTTATTCCTGTGATCAAAGCTGAATTTTTCGTCCAGTCTTCAGTGTCACATGATCCATCAGAAATCATTCTAATATGCTGATTTGCTGCTCAAGAAACATTTATTATTATTCATGTTAAAAACTGTTGTGCTACTAAATAGTTTTGTGGACAGTGGGATTTTTTCAGGACACTATTATTATTATTATTATTATTATTTTGTCTAGCGGAACACAAAAGCCTAACCAGCTCTAAAATCTTCATAAATGTTGTTTATATGATTTACGCACTACATTTAAAGTCATATAATAACTTGTTTTGTATTCCAAAAACAAAGTAACAGCATACTGGTTTGGATTCAAGCCCGGAAGGCATTTCATGACATCAGGGAAAGTAAATGACAGAATTATTTTTTAAAGTAAATGAATCCTTTAGATAGGAGCCAAATTCAAAATGGCTTGCATTTGCAGTTCCACCCAGAAGTAGTATAAGTATTAAAATAACGCTTGTGAAATGCTTGCCTCACAATTATGTAAAAATGTGCTTTCCTCCCATGATGCACCTGCTGCCATCTGGATGTCATTTTCGAGCTGGTTTTATGCATATGTCTCTCTTTTTCTCTCTGCCTTGTTATGCCTGTTAAAAAAACCCACACATTTCAGTCAGAACAATCTGATCAAAAACACATTACCCTATTTCAAGCTGGGTTTTTTTTTACTTCTATTCACTCAGTCATTTTAGAAACATTACTTGTCACCTAAAGAATCCCACAATATCTCAAGGCAAAATAATAATAATAATAATAATAATAATAATAATAAAAATCATTTTATAATTCAAAAATAATCTGCACCAAAACGTATTTGGTGCTGTAAACAAAATAAACACCACAAAATATGCTAAATTTTCACATTTTATGTAGAAATTAGCAAGTGGTCCTTCAAATTCTTTTGTTTTTCAGCATTTTTGTTTATTTGAACCCTTTCCAATTCATATGCAACTATTACAGAAAGTTCAAATGCTCCAGAAGGAAAACCATGGGGTGAAAAATTTTTAGAATTTAAAGATAAGGGTAAATTTAACTTATTTGCGTCTTCTGGGCAACATGTAACTATCTTCTGTAGCCTCTGAAGGGCAGTACTAAATGAAAAAAAAAAATGATATTTAGGCAAAATAAGAAAAATATTCAAAAGGTTTTGCTCAAAAGTTTTCACCCCCCAGGTCTTAATGCATGGATTTTCCTTCTGAAGCATTAGTGAGCATTTGAACCTTCTGTAATACTTGCATTTGAGTCTCTCAGTTGTCCTCAGTGTGAAAAGATGGATCTCAAAATCATAGCTTCATTGTTGGAAATGGTTCAATTACAAAAAAAATGCTGCAAAACGAAAGAATTTGTTGGACCTGAAGGATTTTTCTGAAGAACAGCAGGCAGTTTAACTGTTCAGGACAAACAAGGGACTCATAACAACTATCACTAAACACAAAAACCCAGCTGTGGATCATTCAAATAACAACAGTATTAAGAATCAAGTATGTAAACTTTTGAACAGGGTCATTTTTCAAATTTAACTATATTTTCTCTTGTGGACTATTATGTAAACAACATCTATGTGAAATATCTTATTCAGGTCAGTACTAAATAAACAATAACATGCATTTCGTATGATCCCTCTTATTTTGGTCAAATAATTAACATTTTGCAGATTCTGAAAGGAGGATGTAATCTTTTGACATCAACTGTACTGTATTTGCTTTGTTTTTAAGATTAGCTGTGTTTTTTTTCCGAAGCATTGTTAGATGCCAATGTTTCTTGCACAGTTATGCAAAGAATCAATTTAAAAAACAGTTGCTATTAAACTATATCTTATGATTTTAAATCTGTATTTAATCTTAGAACAATCTCAAAGTAACAAGAGCTGTTAAAGTCTGATTTCTGATTTTTCCCCTTGCATTAAATGTTTGAAATATTTGTTAAAAATTTAGAGAAGTCATCAAATGTAATCAGTTACACTACTTTAATAAAGTAACTTTACACTAGTAATTATTAGTCATTTTAAATAGGGTAACTTGTAATCTGTTACCCATTACATTTCCAAAGTAACTTCTAACACTGCCGAAATATATTAACACCTAAAAAAAACAAACAAATAAACACATCTCTCTTTACAGGCCACATAATTTGATGTATAATTCATCCACATAGCACAAATGACACAGGATGATTTAATCCATTGTCTAACCTTAAGTATAAGCAATTTCAAGTGCACTTCAAAATTGAGATCTTGTTGGGGTGAATTTTGATGCAGATCTCTTCCGCAGATCGGAAATACACGCATTTATGTGCTTGTCCTTTTGTCCGTTGTAATCAACTATGCACTGAGAGGCTGTTGAAAGCTCTTCTAGCTGATTTCATGTCAAGCTGAAAGCTGTGCGCTGCCTGTCCAGGTGTTTTATGCTCACTTCCTGTACAATTCAATCAGCTGATTAATAGCCTCGCTTTGACGGAAAAGCTAAATGCCCTTCAGACGAAATCAGTTCCTTCTACAGCCCACTCACATGCTGTCAATGGACATTTTTTTTCTCCTTTTCTCTGAATCAGGTGTTTTTTTTTTTAAAGCTAGGAATTATGATCTTTTGAAATACAGCCTGAAAAACACCCAATCCGATCATCCCAGGATGAAACAAACAGAAGCTAGAGCTCTAAATACTCATAATTAATATAAGCAAACATTTTATTATACAACATTTGGCAATTTTTCACACTGACAGTGTCCCATTGTGCAGAAAAGGCTGAAATTATTTTAAAAAATCACCATTTTCCCCAATCAGGTTTCTAGAAGATTAATACGATGAGCTGGAATTACAAAAACACATGCCAGAGTTGACAGATGGAAGCTACGACCTTCGCGTGAACGGCATAAAAATGAGTTTTCATGACTAGCACATTACACCAACACATATGCAGTATAAATTACAATTTGTATAAATACAAGATACAATGCTGCCATTTGGTCCCAAATAAATCACAGTGCAAAATAGATACCGTTTATAAACGTTTTAAAAGGCCCATCTCAAACGTCACAGGTGATGCCCCCACTTGTTATGCATTACTGATTAGCAGAGCTATGACGAATGGTAGCAGTAAACATGTCAAGTCAATGGCTCGATTCCTAAGTTATGGTTTAATTCATTAGTGCTGCTCCTAATGCCAATAAACCAGCTTTAACCGCATCCCATTGAAGCTGAGCCAGTAGAAAGAGGTCACCGGGGGACAGATATGAACATCAAAAGACGTCTGCTCATACAAAAAGTCACATTTTAAGGATCCTTCGCATCAGTCTAAAGCACTTGGCATGTACTCACTGTACGAGTACAAGATGAATGCTTTATCGTCTTTGGGTGTGCGGTTTAAGCTTTGCTCGATGTTGGGGGTAGATAAAGGCTTTTCGGTGTAAGCTCTCGATCAGCTTCGGATGATTGCTGTACCTGTGATCTTCCTTACATTGTGCTTCTTCTGGCTCTTCCTCTCCATGCAGCTCGTGTAACGCTTCCTCTGCCTTATCCTGAGTTTCAGGGGGCTGTTTCACGGTGCATCGATGGACGTACCAGGCGGAGTGGGTTGGCGGGAAAGGCGACAGGACAGAGGCTCAGTGGTGAGGACACTAAACTGTATCCATTTGACGTCACACTAGAGTGCTGATAGTCATCTGTGCTTCATCCCAACTGGTAATCGAAACCTCATCCAGTCTATTTACGATCTTCCCTAGATCTTTCTCCGGAGGAGAAGAACTGGGAGTGCTGGCGCTTCTAGCGTTGGTGGATTCAGCATCCCTTGGTCCGTCCTCATCTTCTTCCTCTTCTTCAGTAATCGAGGACAGCCGTGTGGCACTTCCAGGCTTTTCTGTAGGCGGCTGGTAGTGGCACTGACCATTCAGAAGTCTCCGAAGAGGCATAAGAGGGACAATGTCCTCGCCCAACAGCTGTTGCTGGCAATGACGAAAGTCAGATTGGCGCTTAAGTCGTTTGAACTCTGTAAACGCCGATGTTGAGTTTTGGAACAGGCTGAGCGCAAGTGCTCGGGCCTTTTCCGCCTTCGCCAATAGGACGGCGTGGCATCGTAGAACCACCGCTTTATTCTTCACCTGATGCCTGTAAACCCACGCAAAGATCTTTGGCCGGAAGGGGTCAGCGGTGCAATATGTGATGCGGTTGAGAGAATAGAGGTGGACAGGCTTCTTCTTGCCGCCTTTATCCACCCCCATGCGAATGCCGTGCGGCCCAACGGTGAGTTTCATCTTGGCGCTCTGTTCGCCGTAGTTGCTGCGGGTCCAAATCTTAGCCACCGCCTCCTGCATGCAATCCTCGCCTTTAGCCATAATAGTGACCGCACTGCCCAGGTAACGCACATTGTAGGTGGGTTCCTCTTTGTTGAGCTCCACTTTCTGCCGTTTGCTGTGGAAAACGCTCCCCAGCCAGTGAAATGGACAGTCGGGAACGAGGTCCGGACAGGAGTGGAGCAAAGTCGAAAGCAGGGAATGATAAGTCAGTCCGGCTCCAAGACTTTTTGGCTTGCTTTTGGACTCATTCTCCACCAGCACGAACTTGCTCCTTTTCCAGGGCAGCATGATCCAGGTCGGAGAGGGGGAAAGGATTCAGCACTCTGCCCCCAACCAGCAATGAAGAGTGTTCTGGTGTGTGTGTGTGCGTGTGTGTTTCTCAGAGAAGCACAGCAAAGGAAACTGCTCTGGCACACGCTGACGAGAGACTGAAAGCAGAAAGGCTCAGCTGCTCAGCTCGCTCCTCCTTCCTATTCCTCCTCCTCCTGCATCACTGAGTGCTGATCAGCGCTGGGCTCGAAGCCTCGGCGGTCCTCATTTAACTCCTTCAAACCCCTTACCTGACGTTTTGTTGTGCAGACTCTGACCACTGACCCCGAGGCAGAAGAAGGGGGTTCATCCTCCTGTCAGAGTGTCCTATGAGAATGCCTTGACCTGCTGGGAGTCATTTTTACCCAGCTCTAGCCTAGCTCTAATTTATTTCATTCAGCCTCTGGAAAAACTCCAGGAAGCGACTTTATGTAACGGCTGCGAAAGGAAGAAGGTGCTAGAACAAGCACGCTAACGTGGTTATTAAATGTCCAGTCGAGCGAGTGCGTAGGCTGCAGAACCTGAAACGACTGGAGAGACATTTGCTTCTTGACATTTGAACATGTTCGCAATTGAAAGGATGAATCACTTTCTTATCAGCTGTAATTTTGCTACATTTAAATACATCTTACTTTTCTGCTCCAGACTTTTCATCACTATTCAAGTTATTTGAATA
Source organism: Garra rufa (assembly GCF_049309525.1). NCBI lineage: Eukaryota > Metazoa > Chordata > Actinopteri > Cypriniformes > Cyprinidae > Garra > Garra rufa. Next base: position 34,022,783 of record NC_133378.1, on the reverse strand, counting down.
CAGATCAAGGCTTTTAAAAAAAACTTTGAAAGCTTTCTGACCCTGCATAGACAGCAACACAAATGTTCAAACTACCTAGAAAGGTAGTAAGGACATTGTTAAAATAGATGTGACCCAGGATCACAAAACCAATTCAATTTTTTTTAAAATTGAGATTTATACATCATCTGAAAGCTGAATAAATAAGCTGCTAAATGGCTGCAATTCAACTATCTGAAAATCTGGAATCTGAGGGTGCAAAAAAATCGAAATACTTAGAAATTCACTTTTAAAGTTGTCTAAATAAAGTTCTTACCAATGCATATTACTAATCAAAAATTAGTTTTTGATATATTTACGGTAGGAAATTTACAATGGAACATGATCTTTACTTAATATCCTAATGATTTTTAGCATAAAAGAAAAATAGATAATTTTGACCCATACAATGTATTATTGGCTATTGCTACAAATATACCCGTACTTGTGGTCCAGGATCACATTTTGGGGTGAACTATCCCTTTTAATGAACCGTTCTCCCCAAAATGAAAATTAGTACCCTCATGTCTTCCCAAACCTATGACATAGTTCCCTCCATGAAGCACACAAACTGTATGGACCACTTTTTGATTCCTTTCTGAAGCCTGAAACCTCTAGTCCATATTAATTTATAACTGTATGAAAAGAACAACCAGTACATGCATTAATGTCGATTTTTGTGTCATCATGAGGGTTTGGAACAACATGAGAGTAAGTAAATGATGGCATAACTGTAACAAAACTCTAATTTAGTAATGAATGTGCTTTACATAATGAAACATGTCAATCAATATTCTTTTCCTACTGAAACCACATTACAGCACTGCTATTATGCGATTATGTGTTAGGCGGCTTGCATGAGGCTTGATGAGGTTTTTCAGTGTTCCCCCACAGTCTATGAGTCTCAGGATCTCATTGGGTTGAAGTGTATTGGACGAGCCGTTCTGCCAGGGCAGGTCAGCAGTTATGCATTACATCGAGAAGCATTTCCATCAATCCGATAGACTGTGCAGAGGAGTGGAACTGCTCCTGTCACTCTGAGATTACTTCTCTGTTTGATGGATTGGTTCCTATTCCCAATCAGTCATTACAGAGCTGTTATTGCACGCTGGGGGGATTTTTGTGTTGATTTTTGTGTTAGTCATTCACAGAACAAAAGGTGTAACATATAAAGAACATACTGAAGCATTTAACTGTTTAGTCGCTGACAATTTTTTATTTACTGGACTGCTCATGCTTCATCACTCTATCTTAAAGGAACAGTTCACCCATTTTCTCATCAATTACTCACCCTCATTTCATTTCAAACCCGTAAGACTTTTGTTTATCATCAGAACACAAATTATATTTTTGATTAAATCCAAGAGCTTTCTGACTCTGCATAGACAGCAACTGAAACGTTCAAGGCCCAGAAAGGTAGTAAGGACATTGATAAAGTAGCCCATGTGACTTCAGTGGTTCAACTGTAATGTTATTAAGCTACGAGAATACTTTTTTGTGCAAAGAAAACAAAAATAACCACTTTATTCAACAATTTCTGCTCTTTTCCTCTTATACTAAACTGCCCACTGTCCTTCAGGTCCCCTTGAACCATTTCCAACAATGACTGTATGATTTTAAGATGCATCTTTTCATGCTGAGGACAACTGAGGGACTCATATTCAACTATTAGAGAAGGTTCAAATGCTCACTGATGCTTTAGAAGGAAACACAATGAAGTCAAACTTTTTGATTTTGAATATCAGGGTAAATGTAACTTATTTTGCCTTCTGAGAAACATCTTCTGTAGCTTCCGAAGGGCAGTACTAAATTGAAAAAATATGTTATTTAGGAAAATTAAGAAAAATGCACACATCGTCATTCTGTTCAAAAGTTTACACCCCGGCTCTTAATGCATCGTTTTTGAGCGTTTGAACCTTCTGTAATAGTTGCATGTGAGTCCCTCATTTGTCCTCAGTGCAAAAAGATAAATCTCAAAATCATCAGTCATTGTTAAAAATGGTTCAAATACACAAAAATGCTGAAAAACCACAGAATTTGTGGGACCTGGAGGATTTTTCTGAAGAACAGCAGGCAGTTTAACTGTTCAGGACAAACAATGGACTCGTGAACAACTATCACTAAAAAAAAAACAGCTGTGGATCATTCAGGTAAAAAACACATTATTAAGAATTAAGTGTATGTAAACTTTTCAACAGGATCATTTTTATAAATTCAGCTACTATTTTCTCTTGTGGACTATATGTAAAAATCTTTTATGTGAAAAATATTATTCAGGTCAGTACTAAATAAACAATTACATGCCTCTTATTTTGGTAAAATTAACATTTTGCAGATTCTGAAAGGGGGATGTATACTTTTGAACTCAACTGTGTGCAGGGTCAGAAAGCTCTCGGATTTCATCAAAAATATCTTAATGTGTGTTCAGATGATGAACAAAGGTCTTACAGGTTTGGAACGACATGGGGGTGAGTAATTAATGGTCCGAAAAATTAGGCGTTTTATTTATTTCTAACCTTTTGATGTGAAATACAGTCTAGCCACGTTCTTGACTGGCTTTGTGAGATTCACCAACTACACAGTGCTGCAATATAACAGTGAGTTAAGCAACAGACAACCAATCATAAACTAGCTCAATGCTATCCTCATTAAATATTCATGTGCTTTGCACATTTGCATAAACTTTTAGGTGCTGTTTTCGGTTTAAGAGAAAAAAATGTCTATCAATACCCGAATTTACTTGGGAACATTTACACAGATGGTTCAATAAATGTTATTAAACTCATAAATATGCAAATGCGATTCTCTCTCCATTTACATGCTGTTTGGGGGCATGTTTATCAGATATTTATTATGAACCACAGTGGGAAGTTTTCATTTAAATAATGGCACAGCAGTCTCTGCAGAACACCTTAGAAAAATTAATTGAGACGCATCCTAAGATAACGTTAACCTTGAGTCAAAAATGACACTCTGTAAACAATTCATTAAAGCCCAAGTCCTCGCATGCCCTTGCCACAAATGGCAAAGTTTTCTCTCCTCAAAACCTGGCCCTGAAATCACATAGCTCCCTATGACAACCCCAGTGGCACAAGCAACCAACTTTCATGTCTATTTTTACCCTTTAAAGGGAGCTGTCGCCTATATCTCCAGAGAAGACCTGAAGGCTAGGACACTTGTTTCAGTCCATTATGTGAGATGGCTTTTTTTGTGAGGAGTATAAAAAACGAAAGCTATTGGTTTCCTAGAGTGGACGGTGATGGGTTAGCAAGGGCTTACGTGCAGCTGCCTTTATGATTTTTGACAGAAAGCGAGAGTGGAATGAATCTTGCAGTGACTTTTGTAGTGCCTCGACCTAATGGGCACAGGCTGTAATTTAAAGAATACGCCCATGACAACTTGAAAACTAACTCTGAGCGGACAGGGCTCGTGTCTCCCTGGCCTTTACGAGGATTGATGCGCACGTTCACATTGACGTATCTGCCTCGGGCGTTAGCAGCGCGCGAGCACCGAACTGATGAATGAAATTGGGAAACATCTGCGGGAAGATCGACTCCAGGCCTTGTTTTGATTAAATTCCAAATCAGTCACAATTTAGCTTACTCCCAAACCCTTTTCTGATCAGACTCTAGGAAAGGAAGAGCATTTGTGCAAGCTGTCGTGGATCACACATTCTGTCCAGTAACAGAAAATGGGACACCAGCTCCCCGATCCAAGAGAATGTATTATTAAAGCCTTCTGTGTGGCAGAATAGCACCTCATCTGCATATGAAAGAGAGGGGTGTGAGGGAATTAATTAACTGTGCGACTTTTACTAATGAGGAAAAAGGAGATGTGGACGAAATGAAGACTTTGGTCGTGATTTACAACAGTGGGCTGTAATTTAACATGCTTATGTAACTACAAGGCGCTTGGACAGATAGACTTGTGTCTGGTCTGAAGCAAATGGAAAGACATTTTAACTTTGAAAACAGTAAAGACTATATTCAGGGTCATATTCCGTGAAATTATGTTTAAAGAAATTACTAAATTATATTTAGATATTATACTTTGTATAAAGTAAATAAAACCTTTTACTTGGACTATTTTGTGCATTGTGACATTAATAATGGAATCTATTTATATGCTAGAAGTGGGGAAAAAACACTAGCAATACATAACATTTCAGCCAATTATGACAATTTAATTGATAATTAATAATATGACTGATAATAAAAAAAAATTTAATGTTGACATTTTAACTTTGAAAACAGTAAAGAATATATTTAGGGTGATATTTCATAAAATAAATAATATTAAAAGAAATTACTAAATTATATTTAGATATACTTTGTATAAAGAACATAAAACTTTTTAAGGACTATTTTGTGCATTGTGACATTATTTATGGCAATTACATTCATAAAAAATTGTTGTTTACGTTTTAAATTAAATTGTTTACTTTTTATTGCAGAAATATTACAAGTAATTATCATTCAACCAATAATAATAATAATAATAATGAAATAAACTAAAAATCAATTTATATGCTAAAAGTGGGGGGGGGAATTATTTCAGCCAATTATGACAATTTAATTGATAATTAATAATATGACTGATAATAAAAAAAAATGTAATGTTGACATTTTAACTTTGAAAACAGTAAAGAATATATTTAGGGTGATATTTCATAAAATAAATAATATTAAAAGAAATTACTAAATTATATTTAGATATTATACTTTGTATAAAGAACATAAAACTTTTTAAGGACTATTTTGTGCATTGTGACATTATTTATGGCAATTACATTCATAAAAAATTGTTGTTTACTTTTTAAATTAAATTGTTTACTTTTTATTACAGAAATATTACAAGTAATTATCATTCAACCAATAATAATAATAATGAAATAAACTAAAAATCAATTTATATGCTAAAAGTGGGGGGGGGGGGGGAATTATTTCAGCTAATTATGAAAATTTTATTGATAATTCATGACATGACTGATAACTAATAAATAAGAAAAAGGGAAAAAAGCAAATAAAAGGAAATAAAATAAAATAAAATAATTTTATAAAATTAAAATATAAAGTAATAACATAATAATAAAATAATCATTTTAAATGCAGACATTTCAACTTTAAAAGAGTAAAAACTATAATCAGGGTCATGTGCCCTAAAAGAAATCATATTAAAATAAATTACTAAATTATATTTAGATATTATACTTTGTATAAAGAAAATAAAACTTTTTCATTTATATAAAAAAGTAGGAAAAAGAAGTGGAAAAAAGGCATTAGCAATTAATTAAATTAGCAAAAAAAAAAAATATTCAGCCAATATGACAATTACATCAATAATTAATGATATGATAACTAATAAATAAAAATAAAACAATAACAAAACAATAATTTGTTTTGTTAACTACAAACAGTAAATACTATATACAGGGTCATATTTAATTATATTAAAAGAAATTACTAAATTGTATTTAAATATACTTTTTAATGATTTTGTGCATTGTGGCATTATTTATAGCAATTAAATTTATAATATTTTACTAGTCCAATTATTTTTAAAAATCATTCTCATTTATGGTAATAAAAACACAATTAATATATTCTTTG
>NC_133378.1:33951904-34014404 GCF_049309525.1 Garra rufa | reverse complement strand
TGATTTCTCAGAGAGTCATGATGTCTCAGACATTACCGCACTGATATTATATTTTCTTTAGTGTGGGATTCTGAACTCCCACGCTCACATTCTCTACGGAACAGAACCAGACAGCATAAACAGGTATTTTGATAAATAACCATTTACTAGTACAGCAGAGATTTTGTGCTTGTAGTCCAAGATTGCATAACAGTTATTACAACATTAAATTTTTTTATTGATTGAAACTACACAAAATGTATTGCTTGAAATCCAATTATTTTGGAATGTTTTTCAGTCAGAAACCTTCACTACAGTTCACACACACGCAGTATGATTCTTTTAATGTTTTTTAAAAAGAAGTCTTTTATGCTCACCAAGGCTGCATTCCTTGAATTTTAAAGAACTGATTTCTATTTGAATATATTTTGAAATGTAATTTATTCCTGTGATGCAAAGCTCAATTTTCAACATCATTATTCCGATCTTCAAAGTCACGTCATCCTTCAGAAGAAATCATTCTAATATGTTCATCTGCTGCCTAGAAACATTTCTAATTATTTTCAATGTTGAAAACAGTGTTATATCACCCAATTGTGAGATTATATCATGCAATTCTGAGAAAGAAGTCAGAATTGTGAGTTTGCATCTCGCAATTCTGACTTTATAACTTGCAATTGCAAGTTTATGTTTCACAATTCTAAGATATTGTGAGATAAATAATAAGTCGCAATAACCTTTTGCAGAAACTGACTTTCATAGACACGCCATTATATTTAATTTTTAAGATAAATTATCCTACTGAGACAACAATTATCTGTCAGTCTTAAGGATTGTAAATAACTTGGCATTCTTCTCAGTCAACTACTCCAGAAAACTGTTTCCATCTTAGACATCTTCCCATTAAATTAATCAGCCTATTGTAACCATTAAACTAAACAGAGAGCCTGCAAACAAGGCCACACATGTAGCATTATGGAACTCCCAAAAATTACTAACAAACACAAGAACCCTTCCAAACATCCTGTTTATATGATTTTATGTAAATACTGTACAATCAATCTAGTTTAAAGCACGAGTGTGTTCGTATCAGGTGTGCAGTACATCTGCTTCCCTGCACACCCTCATCGATGCGCTCTACAGCACTAAAGCAGACACATCTGGTATCCAGCACTTCCTGTTTGTTGTGCGCCCGTCCATCTGTCTACAGTTTTTCCAGTCCATGCTTGAGTGGGCGCTGTGTTTCTTGCCTGAGTGTCTTGAGGGCTAAGGAACAGCACACTACAAAACACTAACAGTTTGCTCGTTCTCTCAACAAGGTGAGTAACGTTAGAGCCGAGGCCCGGAGCGGCACTCGTCCTCCGGTGAGTCAGCTGTTGATGTGGAAAGGGCATTTCCCTCATGTTTCTGGCTTCTGCTTGTTGTTCACATTAGCCAGCCATCACTGAACAGCACATCTTGATTAATTGAGGGTGTTAGTCATGTTTTTGAGGAACTTATTAAAGTTCTGAATGGCCTGACAAACTCATGAGATTTATTTTGGGCAACTCCTCTCACTATTATTTACAGTTCCTGCACATCAGCAATGCTGATATTGCATATATGTGACCTTGGACCACAAAACCAGTCATAAGGTTAAATTGGACAAAACTGAGATTTATACATCATATGAAAGCTCAATAAATAAGCTTTCTATTGATGTATGGTTTGTTAGGATAGGACAATATTTGGCTGAGATACATCTATTTGAAATCAGAAATCTGAGGATGCAAAAAAATCAAAAAGACTGAGAAAATCACCTTTAAAGATGTCCAAATTAGGTTCTTAACAATGCATATTACAAATCAAATTGATATGTTTACAGTAGGAATTTTACAAAAAAATCTTCATGGAACATGATCTTTACTTAATTTGTTAATGATTTTTGGCATAAAAGAAAAATCTAAAATTTTGACCCATGCAATGTATTTTTGGCTATTGCTACAAATAAACCCCAGCGACTTAAGACTGGTTTTGTGATCCAGGGTCACATATTCAGTTTAAACTGAAACCCCAAATCCTATCAAACTACTGCTATGATTCAACATAAACTGCTTAACAAATAGTACAGACTCCATTCAAACTGTTTTAGAAAAACGACTGTAAACTACAACTGTAAAAATATAATAAGCATTTTATTCTTTATTAGTAGTATTAATATTAAAGGAGACATTTCCCTTGCAGAATAACAAAATACTAATTTTTCACCAGCTCGACCTCAAGCGTTACATAATCACATTGGAAAGATCACATGTGACGTTTGCAGAAGTACCAACCCAGTGTTTACAAATTGAACATGCGAGGAAAGTCAAATGCCCTTTACAAAAAAGGTTAAACAACAATGTCAGGCGATTTGGAAGTTAGAGGTAAACATAAGATGAGTTTTTCGGCCTACCCTACCTTTTTGCATTACAGAGCTTGTGCAAGATGCACATTTGTGGTTAAAAAAGTATATCAGTTTTTATTCTTTTTAAAAAATGGCTGATCATTTCAGTAGATAAGACTCTAATTCCTTGACTGGGATCGTGTAGAGCTTTTTGAAGCTTCTTTAAAACGGCAATTTGGATCTTCGACCCCTCTGGCCACCACTATATGGAGAAAAATCCTGGAATGTTTCCTCAAAAACCTTAATTTCTTTGCAACTTAAGACAGAAAGACATGAACATCTTGGATCACATGGGGGTGAGTAAATTATAAAGAATGTTTTATTCTGGAAGTGAACTCTCCTTTATACTTTAATGCATCCTTGTTGTTAATTTAATGCATCCTTGTTTAATAAAATGTATTTATTTCTTGTTAATCCTAAAAAAAATTCATACTGACACCATCAGTACACCTGGATCAGATTTTCACTGGATATTGAGTAGTATGAACAAACAAATCCGATTTAAGTGTAAATCTCGCAATTCTAATTTAAAAAAAATAATTACAAAATCAAGAATTGCGAGAAATAAACTTGCATTTGCAGAAACAAAAACATGCAATTTTGACTTTATAACTCACAATGGTGAGAGTTTATATCACACAATTCTGAGAAAAAAATCAACATTTTGAAGTTTGTATCTTGCAGTTGTGAGTTTATGTCATGCAATTCTGAAAAATGGCTATTGTTGAAGAAGTTGTATAAATATCCAAAGAACAAAAGTTACTTTACCTTTTAATATCATAAATGGGTGCCTTTCTTTTAACTTCTTCCAAATGGTGCCAATGGTAACCTGATAGTCAAACATAAGTAGAAGTGTAAATATCAGGAAAAAATAAATACATACAAAGCAGTACTTCTCTACTGCTTTGAAAGTTGTTCAAATATCAATATAATGCATTATCAAAATGACAAAATATAAAACAGCTTCACCTCCTAAAGAAACTTCTTTATAATTCAATGAATAAAATCTATAATTCAATTAATCAATACTAAACCTATAAAAAATATTTTGAAATGTATATGCCTGTGTCTAATATCCAATTAGCAGTTAAGTAGCCTATATTCACACACACACACACACACACACACACACACACACACACACACACACACACACACACACACACACACACACACACACACACACACACACACACACACACACACACCTGTATTTTGCATATCTCATACCTGACAAAACAACCAAATCACTGCAGCTTGTGGTCACATGCTTTGTTTTATATAATTATGCAATATATAATACTGTATGCTACATTTTTCCGTTACCATATTCTGGAGGTTCTCTTATGCAGCAACAGGGTGCACAAAAATCATCTCAAAGACATGCTAGTTTTTTTCATTGTAAGCTATTCTGGAGCAAAAAGGGTTTCTCATTTGTTTTCCTTTTCCACTGTGCACAGCTCATCAATCATCAAACAGCTTTTCACTGTCAGTTCTAAGTCATCTCTCTTATAACTAAGTTAGCCTAAATAAAAATTATCATGCCTGTTTTAAACCCTGTGTATGATGTTTACTGTTAAAAAAAGTTAAGTACTCAAATAGGCTATTTAATATTTATCAAGCAAAATCATGCTTTTTATCTTATGAAGTATTGTGATTAAGAGTATTTTGTTGCTGAAGATGCGACTGAGAGCTCTTTATGAATGGATCATCTAGTATATAACTCTGATGAATAGTTCTTTACTGAATCTTTGTGGCGTTCAGTATTTATCATGCAAATTCACACAGAAGTTCATGCTGCTGCGCTATTGTTAGCAACTGACAGACTTATTAATGGTGCAGTCATGCTGTTTCTTTTATAATACATGTTTGTAATAACTCAATGGCTCATTGATATGGAAAACTTGAATATTAGCTTTTAATTCTGTTCTTTCAACATGACTCAACACTGCTCTCTACAGTATGCAGTCAGACTTGCAGCGGCAAGCTAAATACATTTCAAGTGTAGTATGTAAACACAACGACGGCCAAAGACTGACCAACCAATACTGATGACTTAAAATAAAAACCTAAATATCAAATATGTTATTCTTCAGAAAAATATCCATAATTAGCCAAGACATTTTATATATTTCCCTCTCCCCACAGCTTTTAACAAATGTTACTTAAATTCCCTCGTCGTACTAACAATTCAATGTAACGTTATGTGTTGAATAAATAATGATTTAACAACGTTTAGACCGAAATGGACTAGCATAATTAGCTCACAAAACATTTCTAAGCTATTGTAGTACTGAAATGATAGTTTAATTTACCTTTATCGCCATTTGCGATAGACTGTTTTGGTTTTAGCTTACGCCATCTTGTTATCGCGCCTTGGGTACTTGCCCAAAAAGAATCGATTCTTTGATTTCAAAACGTTGGGAATCGGTTGTCGACCCAAAATGTCTATTCAAGGAATCGACTCCAGACATGAGTAGCGGACATTTTGATTCATTCCAGTTACTCAAATATTTTGTTTCTTTCCAGTGACTATAATAGTTTAATTCATTTGTTCACCTCCATGACTGTATTCGCTAAATCTATATACCAGTAAAGTTGGGTGGCAAGTGGTGACCACTAATTGTGCAACGAATCTTTGAATCATTCATTTAAAAGAGTCATTCAAAAACAGAGTAGTTCACAAGTCACTACCGATAAACACCACAACTGGCTCTAATTTTAAACTAATCATGTTTTTAAATGACGATTAATTGGCTTATCAAACTGACTTTTGTCTTTAAACAAGCAGTAAATGATAGTTTCCAGAAATTAGAGTCGGAGTCGAATCAAACAAGTGAATCAAACAGACAGGTTTAGACCAATTAAACCAGGTTTGCATATATATATATATATATATATATATATATATATATATATATATATATATACATGTGTGTGTGTGTGTGTGTGTGTGTGTGTGTGTGTGTGTGTGTGTGTGTGTGTGTGTGTGTGTACACATATATGTATATATACATATACACTACCGTTCAAAAGTTTGGGGTCAGTACATTTTTATTGTTTCTTTTTTTTTTTTTAAGAAATTAATACTTTTATTCACCAAGGATGTATTAAGTTAATAATTAAAAGTTTATTAAAAGTTAATAATAAATAATTTACATTGTTATAAAAAAATATATTTTGAATAAACACTTTACTTTTTAAACTTGTTATTCATGAAAGAATCCTGAAAAAAAATCACAGGTTCAATAAAAATATTTGGCAGCACAACTGTTTTGATCAACATTGATCATTCTAATAATAAATCAGCACATTAGAATGATTTCTGAAGGATCATGTGACACTTAAGACTGGAGTAACAGCTGATAAAAATTCAGTTTTCATCACAGGAATAAATTCTTATTGTAAAAACATTTTGCAGTATTACTGTTTTATTTGTATTTTTTTTGTATTTTTAATCAAATATTTGCAGCCTTGATGAGCATAAGAGACTTCTTTAAAGACTATTACAAGTCTTACTGACCCCAAACTTTTGAACGGTAATATATATATATATATATATATATACCAATTTTTATTAAAACCTGAAAACTATTTAAGCAGGACAAAGCAAGATTCAACTTCTGTATTTTTCAAAATGCAACCACATAGCAACACCCCAGCAACCACCTATCAACACCTTAGCAACCACCCCGCGCATCCTAGCAACTGCATAGCAACACCTTAGCAACCACCCGGGTACCCTAGCAACGACATAGCAACACCCTAGCAACCACCTCGGGAACCCTAGCAACTGCATAGCACCACCTTAGCAACCACCCCGGGTACCTTAGCAACCACATAGCAACACCTTAGCAACCACCCCGGGTACCTTAGCAACCACATAGCAACACCCTAGCAACCACCCCGGGTACCTTAGCAACCACATAGTAACACCTTAGCAACCACCCCGGGTACCTTAGCAACCGCATAGCAACACCTTAGCAACCACCCCGAGTACCTTAGCAACCGCATAGCAACACCTTAGCAACCACCCCGGGTACCTTAGCAACCGCATAGCAACACCTTAGCAACCACCCCGATTACCTTAGCAACCGCATAGCAACACCCTAGCAACCACCCCAGGCACCATAGCAACCGCATAGCAACACCTTAGCAACCACCCCGGGTACCTTAGCAACCACATAGCAACACCCTAGCAACCACCCCGGGTACCTTAGCAACCACATAGCAACACCTTAGCAACCACCCAGAGTACCCTACCAACCACATAGAAACACTTCAGTAACCACTCTAAGAACCTTAGCATCTAACTTGAAGCTTTTAAAATTACTTTAAACTTCAAACTATTTCAGACTGAAAACCATCAAACTTTAAACTTTTCTATCTATCTATCTATCTATCTATCTATCTATCTATCTATCTATCTATCTATCTATCTATCTATCTATCTATCTATTCAATCTTCAAGCTTTAAAACGGCTGAAAACTTCAAACTATTTCAGACTGAAAACAGTCAAACTTTTAAAACTTTTACAAACTTTAAAAACTATTTTAAACTATCTGGTCAGACTTTCTCAAGCCAACTTCAAAGTTTGTCTTTACGAACTTTTTTATCTAGTTTCAGTTGAGATCTTTAGCTATTTTTTAAAAAAAGTCAGTGCATGAGTGAGTTTATTTTCAAAATATTTCATTATAAAAATTATTTTTTCACAGAGCAGAGAGGGCGCTGTCAAGGGCTTTTATTATGAAGGGACCTGAGTTGACAGTGAGTTGTCCACCAGCACAGCTTTAGTGAAGGTAGTCAAATAACCTTTTCCTTGGTGCATGTTTATTCTGTTAACTATCAACAAGTTTTTGTATGATTTCAGTTACCAATGCCATCACTTTCTAAACTATTAAAATAAAATGCGTTTTGAGAGCGCATATTTGAGCTGGACGTTTGCGGAAGACATTGCTAGCCATTCAAGCTAATTTAACGTTACAGCTGTTCTGTTTTCATGTAAGTTACTTAACTTACACTATCTGTGAAAAGATAAATCTGAAGAAAGACATTATATCAATCGTTTAACTTTCTGATACAGAACATATTTCAAAAGTAAATACAAAAACTTAACCTTTCGAAAAATGCCTTGTTCACAAGCTAGCGTTAGTTGTTGACATCTAACTTGGAGAAGGAGTTGTCCTACTGTATGTTTATGTAGACTAGATTTAGGTTTTTTCTCATACCTAGCTGGTTTGTAGATTGAAGGATGGAGACCAGTGGCAAACCCTCGACAGCACAGATTGTGTTGTTGGCCACTAGTTCGGCTCTGACTGCTGTTTTATACACCATATACAAGAGGAAGTCGAGACATGTAGCGAAATTAAGGGTAATTAAGCAACCTTAGTGTATTTCTCTTAATAATACTATCACTGGATTAATTAAATCATATTTAAGGATCTTTCTGTTTTAACAGGAGGCCAAGAAGATGCCATTAAATCCAGACTTGAAAACTATCCTCGGTGAAGTGCCTGGAAAATGTGTTCCCTATGCAGTTATTGAAGGTATGGCTTCTTAAATAGGTCTAGTATTGCATTTGCTGACTCAAAAATTAATTAGAGAAAATGGTATTTAATTGGTGTTAATGTTCTAATGTTTTTTAGTCATGCTGTGTTTCTTTAGGTGTTGTTCGCTCAGTGAAAGAGACCTTGAACAGTCAGTTTGTAGACAACTGTAAAGGAGTCATCGAGAGGTTGACCCTAAAAGAGAAGAAGATGGTGTGGAATCGAACAACACATCTATGGTACATGTTTGGAACAACTGTCCATTAATGCTGATATATCATTTATACACTATGGCTGTATCCGAAATCGCCCCCTATACCCTCAAATCATTATACAAAATTTTTATTAGACTTTCAAATTTTTTTTAAATATTGAGATTATACTCTAAATATTTTTTAATATTAAAATGTGTAAAAATAATTATACTGGTAATATTTTTATACTGTATAATTTTTTGTAAATAAAATGATATTTACAGTATGTAGTTTTTAATCGTTTTCCTTTTTCATATGACATTTTTTAAATAGGCGTTTTAATTTATTTAATTTTTTACATTATACTTTAAATATTTTTATTACATAACCATATAACCCTATGCAACATCAGTAATTGGTAATAAAATGTATTTTTCACTGTATATACCCTTTTTAATTTCCTCTACCAATACATCTTCCTTTCAGGAATGATTGTGAAAAGGTCATCCACCAGCGCACCAACACTGTGCCCTTTGACCTCGTCTCACATGATGACACTGTTTCCACAACAGTGCGAGTGGTCCGTCCGCTCGATGCAGCCGAATTAGATCTGGAGATCACATATGATAACTTCCATCCCTCTCAACAGTCTCTGACCAACGTCATCGGCCACTTCATCAGCGGCGAGCGCCCGCAGGGCATCCAGGAGACAGAAGAAATGCTGCGTCTGGGCGCCAGCATGACAGGCGTAGGGGAGCTGGTGCTGGACAACAACCTGGTTCGTCTTCAACCCCCTAAACAGGGACTGCGATACTTCCTCAGCTGTCTAGACTACGACACCCTCCTGAGCAAGCAAGAGGGTCATCTGCGGATCTGGAGGGTCTTGACGATGCTGTTTGGCTTGACTGCCTGTGCCACGCTATTCTACCTGCTGTGGCGGCAGTACGTGCTGCGGAAGGAGCGGAGGAAAGAGCGCAGCCTGCTGGACGAGTACAAGAAGTGGCAGAACAGACGTTTGCAAGAGCTCCACCTGGCTGAGGAGGATTTGTCTCCTACTTCATGCACAATATGCTTGAATCGTGAGCGCTCGTGCGTGTTTCTAGAGTGTGGTCACGTGTGTGCCTGTGAGGAGTGCTATAAGGCTCTGCCTCAACCTAAGAAATGTCCCATATGCAGGGCTACAATAGACAGGATTGTCCCGCTGTATAACAGCTAGAGGCCTGAATATAAATAGTAGTGTGCACTTACTTTGAAATGAGGCACTTCATGCGTCAGAAAAGCATTTCATGCAATCTGCCATTTTCCAAATTCTTTGCAGTAAAAAATATTCTTCCAGTTTGAGTTGGTTTTTATTCTGTTGATTGATCTTCATGCCTGCGTGACCTGAAATTAAAGGAGTAGTTTACTTCCAGAACAGAAATTTACAGATAATGTACTCACCCCCTTGTCATCAAAGATGTTCATGTCTTTCTTTCTTCAGTCGTAAAGAAATTAAGTTTTTTGAGGAAAACTTTTAAGGATTTTTCTCCATATAATGGACTTTAATGGTGCCTGTGAGTTCGAACTTCCAAAATGCAGTTTAAATGCAGCTTCAAAGGGCTCTAAATGATCTCAGCCGAAGAATAAGGGTCTTATCTAGTGAAACGATCACTCATTTACTAAAAAAAACTATACATTTATATACTTTTTAACCTTAAACGGTCATCTTCTCTAGCAGTATGTGAACTCTGTGCGCTGCGGGTCAATACAGTTAGAGTATGTCGAAAGACTCCCATCTCATTTTTTTCTCCAACTTCAAAATCACCCTACATCACTGTTTTACCTTTTTTTGTAAAGGGTGTTTGATCTTTGCATGTTCACTTTGTAAACACTGGGTCGGTACTTCTGCAGCGTTGTAGGATGATTTTGAAGTTGGAGGGAAGAAAGACATGAACTTCTTGGATGACAAGGGGGTGAGTAAATCATCTGTAAATTTTTGTTCTGGTTCTGTAAACTTTAAATGGGAGTTATTATTTCACTCAAAACTAAAGAAAAAGTATAAAGACTGTTTTCTTTAATAAAAAAAAAATTAAATGAGCCCATTTGAGGACTGTTATTTTTCTTTTTTTGCATTGTGACATTATTTTTATGATAATTAAGCGCATTATCCATGGCGGTTGACGCAAAATTCTCATTATTGTAATACATAAATTTTTTCTATTTTATTAAAAGCTTTTGTAATACAAAGATTTCTGTATTTAGAAAAAAAAATTTTATGGGATAGTTCACCCAAAAATGAAAACTAGCCCATTATTTACTCACCCTCAAGCCATCCTAGGTGTATAGACATTTTTCCTGAACGCGGAAGTCACGCCTGACTCTTAACCTGAAGAATGCTTTGCATTCCCGGTCTCCAGTGTTTTTAGTCAAAGTAGCGTATATTCCAAGCTGTTAATCTAATGTTAAACCTATTAAAATGTTTTTTAAAATTCCACCTGAAGAGTAATAAATATGACCATTTCACAGAATTGGTGCAAACTGCTGTCCCACAGCCAAAAAAAACACATTAAAGAAGCATTTAAGTATTCAAATCTTACATGTTTACTAAGATCCTTCTATTATCTATTGAAACCCACAATAATATTTAAAATATCAGTAAGCTTAATATATATAATATCATAATTTACTGGGTACTTGCAATTGGGAGGTGGCTGTCCCGAACCCCAACCCCCTAAATTTCAACTTATGAAAATGATATTAAAATATTCTTTGCATTTCATTCCATTGTTGTTTTTAAACATATCTTTTTTTTTTAAAGTGGAGTTAAAAAAAATACTTGTTTTATATTATCTTTGTAAATTATGAAACTTGTGACCTGCATTTTGTCACTACCGAAACAGTGTATGTTTTAGTCCATTGACTGAGACCGATTTTAACTATATCCCTATAGCCTACTACTTTGACTTTGAATCAACCAATCCTGTAGAATGGCCTATATTTAATTTGAAAAGGATGCAATGACGTATTAAAAGTCTGCACAGTAACAAAAGTTTGTAAAGCCAAACTGAATTATACCACTAAATATTTAGGAATGTATATTTTTGTTTCCTAATTGACCTGGAAAGGCCACCATGAAGGTTGGTAGCTAATTGTTTGGAGTTCAAAACTTTTAGTTACATAACCATATCTATAATCGCCAAGGTACCCTGTAAAAAACAAAGTGAAAGGGGTGGAGCAGCGGCACACAGGTACTATTTATTTGAGTGATGTCCAAACCCACATCACATTCTCTTGTTCGTCCTGTTTTTAGATTCCATCTTGTTGTTCACTATTTTATATATAGTTATAGATTATTGCGGATGAAGAGTGAGCACGTCTTACAGTAAGTGTTACCTTGAGGAGAAAACAATAGCCAATTTAGACAACAAAAGAAGCAAATATCCCTCACCCAATGCCGTCTCAACAACTTCTGGACATTTCCTTGAGAATTGTACTCAGAGAAACCTTGAACAGCCTCTTTGTTGACAACTGCAAAAGGGTCCTGAAAGAGAAGAAGGTGCTGAATCGCACAACAGACGCCTGGTGAATGTACATCTATTTGTGTTAAAATTATGATTTAAAAGAGTTAATATGTAATTATTAATTGTTATGAATATTTAGGATTCAGTTAACTGCAGGTAAGGTAAGATATGGATCAACAGAACAAAAGGAAACACATTTCAGTAGACAGTTGGCAACAAGTTGTCACACTAAAACTGTTCATATCAATGCAAATTGTCGAGAAATGTTTGCACATCACTTTTTGCCACACTCAAAACAGACGATAAATGACCTATTAATGACCTAAATAACTTTTTCATAGTTTTCCGCAGTTAACTTTTTCATGGTTGTATTGTTTGCAATGATTGTTTTTTCACCCTCCAATCACACTCAAGGAAGTCATTCACTTCCTTTAATGCAAAACACAAACCATCATTGAAATGTAACTATGATCTCACTCTCATGTAATGGAACAATTGAAGCAAATAGAATTATACATACACTACCAGTCAAAAGATTTGTAAGATTTGTAATGTTTTTTTAAAGAAGTCTCTTCTGCTTATCAAGTCTGCATTTATTTTAACCAAAGTACAGCAAAACATTTTTTTTAAATATTTGTACTATCTACTTGATATTTGACTATATATTGTCAAATATAATTTATTCCTGTGATCAAAACTAATTTTCTGCATCATTACTCCAGTCTTCAGTCACATGGTCCTTCAGAAATAATTAAAATATGTTAACTTGCTATTCAAGAAACATTTTTATTATTATTATCAATATTTAAAACAGTTGTTTTTTCAGGATTGTTTGATGAATAGAAATATCTATTAATCTAAAATAAAAAGCTTTTTCTTTGGAAAGAAATTATAGAAATGAATACTTTTAGTTAGCAAGGATGCTTTAAATTGATCAAATGTGAGGCTAAAGACATTTATAATGTTACAAAAGATTTCTACTTCAGATAAATGCTCTTCTGAAACTTCTACTCAGCTGTTTTCAACATAATAATAATACATTTCTGAGCAGCACATCAGAATATTAGAATGATTTCTGAAGGATCACATGACTGGAGTGTCTTTACTCCAACCTGAAGAAGCAGGAAAGTGACTTATGGTTCAGCAGGGTCTTGAAGATTATGTTCGGTTTGACCGTCTGCGCCATCATCCTCTACATGTTGCGCAGGAAACGAAGGAGAAGAGTTCGAAATTTCATATACACATATACAGGAGCTGTTCAGAATAATGCAGTCTGACAGAGTTCAAACTGGTCTCACCTCTGAAGATGAAGATTAAATATAACCCTGGAACACAAAACCAGTCAAAAGTGTTAATTTTTCATGATCTGGAAACTGAAAAAAAAAAAGCTTTCCATTGATGTATGGTTTGATTGGATAGGGCAATATTTGGCTGAGATACAACTATCTCAAAAATATTTCAAAAATCAAAATATTGAGAAAATCGCCTTTAAAATTCTTAGCGATGCATATTACTGATCAAAAATTAAGTTACGGTTGGAAATGTACAAAATATCGATAATTTTGAGCCATACAATGTATTGTTGGCTATTGCTTACAAATATACCTGTGCTACTTATGACTGGTTTTGTGGCCCAGGATCACAAATTGCTTTTACGCTTTGGTTTTTATTAAATGGGACTGTCTAAATTGTCTAAATTTCTCTAGCTTGGACATGTAAATTTAAATACTACTGTATCTGACCAATAGATGGAGCTAAATACCTTTCTGTCTTTAACATCACAGTTCAATCTTCGAGGATTACTATGGGTTGGTTAGTACTGAGAAAATATCAAATTTTCAAATATCTCAAATATAATATTTCCTTCTCAAATATCTATATTAAATGTAGGCCTGCCACAGAACAGAATAAAACTATGAATATGTCTTTGAATTAACATTAATATTGTATAATGATGTTCTTAAAGTGTTACAGAAGAAATCTTGATCATATATTTTACATTGTAGCTTTACTACACACTCTAATTCTGATTTATTTTAATAAAAACTATGTTAAATGTTACAATAAAAACGTAAATTAGGTTAACTGTATACCTTATATGTACATAAAAATGATATTTTGAAAGTATAATTTGTAATTTTACTGGTATTTTGGTAGGAAAATGCATACATTTAAATGTAATTCTGTAAAAAATGTTATTTTTTTTATTTAGGACTGACCTGAATAAGACATTTCTCATAAAAAAAATCGTTTACAAGAGAAATTAATAGTTGCATTTATAAAAATGACCCCTTTCAAAAGTTTACATTTTGTTTAGTGATAGTCCCTTGTTTGTCCTGAACAGTTAAACTGCCTGCTGTTCTTCAGAAAAATCCTTCAGGTCCCACAAATTCTTTAGATTTTCAGCATTTTTGTGTATTTGAACCCTTTTCCAACAATGACTGTATGATTTTAAAATCCATCTTTTCACACTGAGCACAACTAAGGGACTCATATGCAACTATTACAGAAGGTTTAAACTCTCACCGATGCTTCAGAAGGAAAAACGATGCATTAAGAGGCAGGGGTGACAACTTTTGAACAGAATAAAGATGTGTACAATTTTCTTATTTTGCCTAAATATCACATTTTTTTCATTTAGTGCTGCCATTCAGAAGCTACAGAAGATACTTGCATGTTTCCCAGAACACAAAATAAATTAATCGGATCTTCCCTGATTTTCAAATTCCAAATGTTTCCACCCCCCGACTCTTAATGCATCGTGTTTCCTTCTGGAGCATCAGTGAGTGTTTAGACCTTCTGTAATAGTTGCATATTAGTCCCTCAGTTTGAAAAGATGGATCTCAAAGATGGATCCCAAAATCAGTGTGAAAAGATGGATCTCAAAATCATACAGTAATTGTTGGCATAGGTTCAAATAGACAAAAATGCTGAAAAATCCATTTGTGAGCCCTGAAAGATTTTTATGAAGAACAGCAAGCAGTTCAGAAACAATTCAGGACAAACAAGAGACTCATGAACAACTATCACTATACAAAACAAACAAAACAAAAAGAATCAAGCTTATGTAAACTTTTGAACGGGGTCATTTTTATAAATTCATCTTATTATTTTCTCTTGTGGACTACGTAAACATCTTTTATGTGAAAAAAAATGGATTCAGGTCAGTACTAAATAAAAAAATAACATGCAATTTGTATGATCCCTCTTATTTTGGTACAATAATTAACATTTTGCAGATTCTCCAAGGTGTATGTAAACTTTTGACCTCAACTGTATATTTCAGATTACTGTAGCTGATGATTAGATTCTGAATTTCAAGGAATAGTTCACCCAAAGTTTATTTCTTCATTCTTCACAGATCTGGAGACATTTAGCATTACATCACTTGCTCACCAATGGATTACTTGTGAATTATTGTGATGCTTTTATATCAGCTGTTTGGCCTCTCAGAGGAACCATTGGTGAGCAAATGATAGTGTTAAACTTCTCCAAACCTGTTCCAATAAAGAAACAAACTCATCTGCATCTTGAATGGCCCTGAGGGTGAGCAAATTTCAATGATGATACAGCATGAATCAACCCTAACTGCATTTAAACCCATATCCTTCACCACTAAACCACAGTACCCCTTGTGCAAAGACACAAAGTCAACACGCTTCTGTGTGGCAGTGATGGTAAGTCACGAATCAACCCTAGTGGGATTCAAACCCACATTCTTTGACCACTACACCACAGCACCCAAGTGCTGCAGGCAGGCAGCAGTGTGAGCTGGAGGGAGGGGGATGGAGCTTCTGCATGCAGTACGGAGCACCGAGTCTGAGTGACGTCTCTCTGCTCTCTGAGGATCCGCGTGTGTGTGTTTTTGCATCGCGCTCCTGTTTTGCATCTACATCAGTTTTTCCGAACGACTCCTGCTCGCCGCCTGTAAGAAAACACAGGAAAAGTGAAAGTGACTCGCGTAGTATGAAGGTAAAACACAGCTGCATCTGATCGTGACAGCTGAGGTTCTCGCTCGCAGTTCGACTCGTTACTTATCGATTCTTCCCGTTATCTCGTGATCGGTTATCGTGACCGGGATCATGTCAGAAGTGCTTCCCTACGAAGAGAACATCTCGCATTATGGCGATGATGGAGATGAGGAGCAGCTTTCCCTCACCTGCCGCCTGCAGAACAACAGCAGTAACTTCTTCAGTTCGACGCAGAACAAACGAGCTCCGAAACTCGGGCAGATCGGACGCAGTAAGAGAGGTGAGGAAACAGCATGTTTACGTTGTTTCGTAAGTGAAAGACGACTAAAAGTGCGTTTTGAAATATATAAATATATATTAATATTGCTATATTCAACAAACTAAAAAAAAAATGTAACTGAGGAGTCGAACTAATGCTTTGTTTCCTCTATTACCTTTAATCTGATACTGATGACTTAAATATGCAAATTTATGGCATCACGTGATGATGTCAGCGTGATGCGTTTGCATTAACTTGCTTCTGAGTTCATAATGAATTTTCGTTTGATGGCAATTTGTTTTGTTGTCTAGTTAAAGATGGCTAATTGACTAATAGAAACTTTTTTTTTTCATTTAAAATGAAAAAGTATAGACATATAGCCATATACATTTTAGGTGCTGTAACAGTAATTATTTTTGAGGAATTGTCCAAAAAGAACAAAAATTACACAATAAAACAGCTTTTTATTCAGTTTTCAGTAAGTCGTTTGATAGCTTTGTAAAAGAATCTGAAATGTAAGTTATTATTCACTGTTGTATATAAACTAGCTTCATAGCTTCAACTGCTGCAAAACAAAACAAAAAAATGAAAATAAAAAAACACTACAGTCTAAGCTGGTTTTCTATGTTTTTTGAAGCGTGAAAGACATGAATAACATAAAAATTTTATATGGAAAAAACTGCATAAAGATTTTTTTAGATATTTCCTTTTATTTATTTATTTATTATTTTCTTAAAACATTTTTTTTTACTTTTTATTTATTTATTTACTATTATAAAAAAACTGCATAGTTTTTTTTTTATATTTCCTTTTTTATTCTTATTTTTTTCTTTTTTTATTTCATTTGACTTTTCTAAGACTGCATAAAGAATTTTCTTTAGATATTTCCTTTTATTTTTTATTTATTTTTTATTTCCTTTTTTAAATTTTATTTTGCTTTCATAAAAACTGCATAAAGAATAAATATAAATTAGATTCACAGATTAATTGCTGCTGCTGCTGCTGCAAAAAAAAAAAAGAAGTTAAATTTAAATCAAAATAAAAAAACTACAGTCTAAACTGATTTGCTATGTTTTTTGGAGCTTGAAATACGTGGACATAAAGAATTTATTTTTAGATATTTCATTTTATTTTATTTTTTCATTTGTGTTTTTTTTTTCTTTTTATTTATTTTTACTTTTATAAAAACTGCATAAAGATTTTTTTAGCTATTTACTTTTATTTTTTATTCTTATTTTATTTCCTATTTTAAAATTGAATTGAACTTTTATAAAAACTGCATAAAGATTTTATTTTTATTTTATTTTGGTCTTATTTTTATTGGTTTTTATTCATTATATGTAACATTAGTCCATCCAGTATTATCAGGTCATACCAAACAACATACTTAATCATTTTAATAAAAAAAAAACAACAACGCTACAGTCTAAACTGGTTTGCGTGAAATTTTGTATTAAAAAAAAATAACGATTCCTTTTTTTTTTTTTAGATATTTCCTATTTTAAATGTATTTTATTTTATTACTTTTTTACTTTTATAATATTTCTTTTTATTTTTTCATATTTTATTCTTTATATATTCTTATTTTATTTCCTTTTTTACATTTTATTTTACTTTTAGAAAACGGCATAACGATTTTTTTTAGATATTTCGTGTTATTTTATTTCCCTTTTTAAACTTTTATCTTGTTTTTATTCCACAGACTAACAATAGATAAATAAATAAATAAATAAATAAAACCTTGTAACTTTTTGCAATTCAATTAAAAGTAATTTCAATCTAATTTTAAAAGTAACAAATAATATATTTAATATTAGTCCATCCAGTATTGTCAGGTCATACCAAACATACTTAATAATTTTCCTAGAATTAGAAAATTTATATTTAAAATAAATTAGCATGTCATTTAGTTTGATTTACATTAGCTTACGCATTTCAAATGTGGTTTTTGCAGTCGGCAAAGCCAAACTGTCCGATTCTTGTCCTTAAGTCTTGTCATCTCTTGAAGGGCATCACAATTTGACCCCAGTGCCTCTTGTGATCTCTCCTTCAGTTGTCATAGAAGACGACAGAATTGACGAAGTCCTGAACAACACGGCAGAGAAGTCATCGGCGGGAGTGTAACGCACGAGGACATTGTTAAAGCGGCAGGAAATCGTGGGTTACGTGCATTCTGCATCGAAAGCACTTTGCAGTCCCTCTTAGTATGGGTTGAATTACACAGTGCGGCAGCAGGCGAGGACAGCGTCCCTGCTGCGGGCATCCAAATGGAGGAAGCGGGGGTCTGTCTGCTTTCTCTCTTTAAGGGCATGTTTCATATCCCTTCTTATAAAGTGACATCCTACACTGGACAAACAAGTCCTATGTTGTTTAATACATGTGGAGTTGGTCTGTAGTGGTCCAGATTCAGTTTATATTGTGAGAGGAATGCATTGATATCACAAGCACAAACGTTTCGTTCTTTATTTCGCCGTGAGACTGAGCACTTGGTTTCTCCGTATCTTTCCGTGCACAATGAAAGTGTTTTTCACTTTAAATATCTTATTTATGGACACGTTTTTTGTTCTTTTGCAGAGAGAGCAAATGTTTTTTATAGGACGAGAGAGGAAAGACTACTTTTTTTAAGTCGATTTTTTCATGTTGCATATTGTAATTTTTTGATGTGGCTGCAAACTGCCTGCTTAGCCTGAGTTCAAAAGCTTATTTTTATATCAAAGAGCTATTTCTGAAAAGGAAAAAACTGCTTATTTGAGTCGTAGTCGTAGCACTTTCAAACGTGGTTGTCACAGCTCTCAGCTCAATGGATTTCTGATCACTTCTGTGCCAAAATTTTCGCATTATATGCCAGTCGACTAGTGTTTCCGTTCACCCGAGTAATGTGAAGTTTTCCAGGCCTGCCTCTCATATATGTTTCAGGGCTTTTTTAACTGCTCTTTTTGCATGAGATAGGCACAAACGCCTCCTTCTGTGGCAGTGAATTACTAATATATTTCCAGTAATGTTACTCTGAATGACAAACCTCAGACTCTTGAATATCGTGTATGTTGCACTTCTCTATAATGTTAAACAGGGCTATATTTGCAATGAAATGTATGACCAATAAAATGTGATTATATAGCAGAACTCCACCACCCTGAATGTATACTATGTAAAAATTCTTCCCTTTGTTGAAAACGTAGCTTCGGCCTTGATTCTACGCTTTTCTGTATTCCGCTTAAAACAGGGCTGTTTGGATGTAACAGAAATTTTGACCCATAAATGTGCAATAAAAGAATATCATTGCACTGAAATATATGTTAAAATACCCAGTTTCTAAATATAATCTTGAGGTTTGAACATATTATATACAGTTGAGGTCAAAAGTTTACACACACCTTTGCAGAATCTGCAAACTTGTTTTAATTGTTTTACCAAAATAAAAAGGATCATACAAAATGCATGGTATTTCTTTTATTTAGTACTGACCTGAATAAGATATTTCACATAAAAGATGTTTACATATAGTCTACAAGAGAAAATAATTGTTGAATTTATAAAAATTACCCTGTTCAAAAGGTTTTTTTTTGTTTGTTTGTTTAGTGATAGTTGTTAACAAGTCCCTTGTTTGTCCTGAACAGTTAAACTGCCTGCTGTTCTTCAGAAAAAAACCTTCAGGTCCTACAAATTCTTTATGTATTTGAACCCTTTCCAACAATGACTGTATGATATTGAGATCCATCCTTTTTTACACTGAGGACAACTGAGGGACTCATATGCAACTATTAAAAAAGGTTCAAATGCTCACTGATGCTTCAGAAGGAAACACAATGCATTGAAAGCCGGGGGGTGAAAACATTTGGAATTTGAAGATCAGGGTAAATATAACTTATTAAAAAGTTAAAAGTTATTCAGGCAAAATAAGAAATTGTATGCCCCTGGCTCTTAATGCATTGTTTTTTTCTTCTGGATCATTAGTGATAGTGACCATAAAAAAGTAAGTAAACCCGGTAACCTTGTAGAGAATGAATAGAATAAGCTTCACCTACAGGAATTACACTGATATTTCATAACCAGAAGTTCATCTGGCTGAAACAATAGTCACAATGCTTAAAAGATCATGACGACAGCTCAAACAAAACACATTTTTGTATAGAAGAATTAATATGTGCTACCATTCAAAAGTTTAAGGTCAGAGTTTTTTTTCTCATCTGCTTTTATTCAGCAAGGATGCACTAAACTCGTCAAACTGACAGTAAAGGCTATTATTAAAAAAGATTTCTATTTAATATAAAACTGTTCCTTTTAACTTTATATTCATCAAATAAATCTAAAACAGAAAAATGTATTAGGGTTTCCACAAAAACATTAAGTAGCAAAATCATTCTCTAAAGTAGCAGCCATTGATTAGGGCTGGGTAAAAGTATATAAGCTTTGTGCTTTGTACTTTTAATGTGAAACAGTCAAGATTTTAAATTCTGTATATTTACTACAATATTCAAACAATAAATGTGCTGTTTAAAACAAGTAAAAGATAGCTGTAGCGCCTCAGTTTGAGAGAGGCGTCAACGCGAAGTGCACCTCAACTTTTCACCTCCACCGGTTTCAGCACAAAATAAACAACCGAAGGTATGTTAAAAGAAAGACGAAATAACGAAATATATATCCTGTCTCATGTAACCGCTCAGTCAGTGTTTCAGCCGCGCAAAGACGTAAATAACAGCTTGTATATATATCAAGTAACATCACATTTAAACCTCAGAAAAAAAACATTCGGTGACCATACGCTCGTTAGTCAGCTAACGTAGAAAAATGAACTTTAGGGAGGAGCATTTCTCTAAATATGTGTTTCATATAACATATTCATAATCGTTTTTACAGTTCTTTAATGTTTAATTTATGTTTGAATGACAGCCAGTTAAAATAATCAATTTAATAAGTGTTTGCACTTGTCGCGGTTGGTATGGGTCAGTAACCCGGATGCGCGGCCATATTGACTATACTCGAATGTAAACAACCAAACAACTTTGGTTTGGATTGCAAACCAAAATGTTCTGCTGAATTAATTACTGAATTGATTAATGTACTACTGAATACAGTGTTCTGCTCATTTATGCTGTTTAAACCACAGATTAAACGCTGCTAAACCATATAGAGAAGGATTAAGTAAGCAGGAAAGGGCACAATATTTTGACAAACTAAAGCTATTAGGTGGTAAAAATACGTACAAGCAATATTAATTAAGATATTAGTCTAATATTTCACCTACCTGACTGGAAATAATAAGAACAAACATAAATGTAGTCAAAATTCTTGCCTTGAAAATGCTGGTTCAGTTTGACCAACCACAAACGCCTTTTGTTCCTCAGACAGTTTTTAGCACTCTTCACATTGATTTGTTATAACATTTGGCAGTCTATAGTACTCCAAAAGTTTTTTTCTGGGCCAACCGATTAGTACAGCCCAAAGCATGACAA
Organism: Garra rufa; assembly: GCF_049309525.1. Lineage (NCBI taxonomy): Eukaryota > Metazoa > Chordata > Actinopteri > Cypriniformes > Cyprinidae > Garra > Garra rufa. The sequence continues at coordinate 33,993,076 of NC_133378.1, read as the reverse complement.
TAATTTACCATTTTCAGCAGAAATAATCAGCAAAATATGCAAGTTTCATTTGGTTCAGTGGCACTGTTTACGTTTACACTTTGAAATATAATAATACAGAATAGATTTATTTTAAATTGCAAAAATATTTCGTAATATTTACTGTATTGTGATCATTGGTGAGCATACAAGAATTCTTATCCCAAACTTTTTAACAGTGATGAAAAGTGTTACATTTCCACTTTTAATCTCTGGAAACGTTCCTATTCCCAGATTGTTTATTCAGAACTGAGTTTAGTGATCCACAAAGTCCAGATTCTCCTGAAAGCAACCTGGTCGTGTGAAATAAAAGTGTGCAAGTTCTTCTCTACCAGCTCATTAAGACCCCCCGGATGAGCAGGCAATCAGGTGAGAGAAACGTCACAACAGTTCATTCTCTCTTTATGCTTAAAAGCTTCAATGGCACCATTTGGACAACATGAGAACAGGATTTACTAACTCAATTACAACATTTCCACCCTATTTTCTCAAAGGAAATGAAGCAGAGCTGTTCAAACAAGCAGTTTATATAGAAAACGTGAGGGAAGTAGTGAAGAAATCTCTGAAGAAAGTAAAGCACTCAGTGTCTTTGTGTTGCTTTGAAAGGCTGTGTGGTATCTGCTCTCTCTCCCACATTACTGAACTCTCTCTACAGGCAGAAGTGAGCTGAACACACTTAGAAAGCACTAGAACGACTTTACAAACTGAGGTCTTTTTTTTAACTTTCATTTTTATTTTAAACTGCTGAGTGCAACAGGACTAAGAATGTGATGTTCCTTCTTTGAACATGTCCTCATAACACTTACACTACATTATGCTACTGAAATGATGTACTTTTAAACACATTTTGGTTAGTCAGAGAAAATCAGAAAGACAATATGATACTTTTCTGCAAAATTGTACTAATTTCAATAGGAAAAGAATACAAGAAAGGTAATTTTATAGTAAAATACATTTTTGGAAGTTAAAAAAAAGGATTCAAATGAATTATTTTAAATATTACAGTTATACAAATTATGTAAATATTTGTAAATGGATGTATCTACTCATAATTTACAATGAAAACGTAAATTGTATGTGTAATTATTATTATGGTTTATGTAAATATTTTCAAGCACAACAAAGTGTAATATATATATATATATATATATATATATATATATATATATATATATATTACACTATATATATATTGTTATATACATATATATGTTTTTTTAATTAAATATTGAAAATATGTACTATTTTATAACGTTATGTTATTATTTTATATTATTTTTATTTATGTGTGACTAGTGTCACCAAAAGAAGCTGCAAAAATTTGACAACTTTTTATAAACCAAAGGAACTGCAAAATTATAATTTATTTTTGATTGTTATTTTTGTTATTTTTTTATGTGCAACTAGTGTCACCAAAAGGAACTGCAAAATATTATTACTTTTTCATTACATATTAAAAATATTTACTACTTTTTAATATGTTATTATTTTATATATGTTATTTTTAGTTGTGTGACTAGTGTCACCAAAATGAAATGCAAAAATATTATTTTTTATATTAAAAATATTTACTATTTTTTAAGATATTTTATTATTTTTATGTTATTTTTATTTATGTGCAACTAGTGTCACCAAAAAATATTTAAAAAAATTTTATATTAAAGATATTTACTATTTTTAAGATACGTTGTTATTTTTATTTTATTTTTATTTTCACCAAAAGGAACTGCAAAAATATTATTCATTTTTATCAAATATTAAAAATATTTACTACTTTTTAATATATGTTATTATTTTTTATGTTATTTTTATTTATGTGTGACTAGTGTCACCAAAATTAACTGCAAAAAAATTTTAATATTAAAAATATTTACAGGATATTACAGGATATATTTTTTAGGATATGTTGTTATTTTTATTTATGCGTGACTAGTGTCACCAAAATGAACTGCAAAATATTATACATTTTTATTAAATATTAAAAATATGACTTTTTTTAAGATATGTTATTTTTATTTATGTGCAACTAGCGTCACCAAAAAGAACGGCAAACATTATTTGTTTTTATTAAATATTACAAATATTTACTATTTTTAAAGATATGTTATTTAATTTTTTAACATATGTTTTTGTTTTATGTTATTTTTATTTATGTGCGACTAGAGTCACCAAAAGGCCCTGCAAAAATATTATTATATTTTATTAAATATTAATATTAATTTAAAACAAAATATGTTATGTTATAGATTTTATTTATATATGTCTATGGTTAAAAAAATAATGTATACTTTAATATTCTGATTAATGACTAATTCATCTCATTATTATTACTATTTTATGGCATTTTCATTTATGTTTTGTGAATGTGTGAATGTTTTCAAATACAGTAAAGATTAAAAATTTGTGCGTGTCACCAACAGGAACTGCGAAAATATAATACATTTTAATTTAATATTAAAAATGTTTACTATTTTATAAGATATGTTAATATTTCATATGTTATTTTTTATTTATTAATAGTGTCATCAAAAGAAACTGCAAAAATATTCATTTTTTTCAAGTTTCTATTTTTTTAATATGTGTTATTATTTTACATATATTATATTCATTTATATCTGTCAATTGTTAAAAAATAATTTTACATTAATATAAAAAAATAAGTATACATTAATATTCTGATGAATGACTTATTCAGCTTAGTATTATTATTATAATTTATTATTATGTGTAACTAGTGTCACCAAAATGAGCTGTAAAATATTGATTTTTAATACATATTAAAATATTTACTATATATATATATATATATATATATATATATATATATATATATTAGGGGTGGACATAGATTATTTTTTTTTTAATCTAGATTAATCTAGATTAAATTTTGGAATTAATCTAGATTAATCTAGATTAAAATGGCTAATTTGAATTCTGCTGAAGGCATTTTCAGAATATGTTTAAAAAAATAATGTATAGGCTTATTTTATATGGATGCAGTAAACTAATGTATACTAATAATAATGTATACTAATATTCTGATTAATGACTAATCCAGTACTACTACTACTAATTGTAAATTTTAAAAATCACATTTCAAAATCAATTTCTATGGTGTCATTGTCAACAAACACAATTAAAACATCTTTAATTAAACAATTTTAACAATGTAGTGCATCTGACAGGCCTTTTGAAGAGCTACAGAAAATAAACACATTGTGGGACAAACACAAGAAAACAAAATTGTTATTGTGTGTTGGCATCTCATTAGAGCTCCAGGAGGAGATGATCCGGAGCTGCGCGTGAACGACGTGTGTGGCGCGCGGCCGGGCATCCGCTTCTTCTTCATTATTTTGTCCACTCTGTAGATGTAGAGGTGCTAACGGTACAGTTGGCTGCCATGGCAACAGATGCGCTCAGTGTTGTCTTGGAGCAGTGATGTGAGCAAAAGCCCCAATTGGCGCCCTTTCTCTATGCAAATAATACGGCTTTGCATCAAAGCCATGTGTTTTATTATTCCCCACTTAAACTGGCAGCCGCCTCGCGAGCATCAGCTTTGAATGATATCGCTCTCGAGAGCCACGTGGTTCGGATGAAATCTTTTGTTGTTGTGTTTTGCGAACTGCGTGTCACTATTCGATAAAGGACAACAGAATGCATCTTTAAAGTGATTATTCACCACAAATTGTAAAGCACTTACTCACCTTTATGTTGTTTCAGACCTGTTTGAACTGTATTCTTTTCTATATAATATTAACGCTGGGCTGTTAAGCTCTTATGGAAATAAAACACAAGAAAATGCTTCAAATACTTAAAAGTACTTCATATGACATGCGTGCATGTCTCTCTCCTCCCCTGAGCCCACTGAGTTTTAACAGACCCTCTAATGTGTGGTGAGTTTTTAGGGGGTAATTGAGAATGAATGGGGGGAAGTGACGTGAGAGAAGGCAATGCCTCCATCACAATATGATTGGATATTAGGGCTGGGCGATTTGGCCTCAAATCAAAATCTCGATTAATTGAACATTTTAACCCGATTACGATTAATGAACGATTATTTTATTCATTAATAAAATTATATTTAATTATATTTAATAGGGCTGTCCCCGAATAGTCGAAGATTCGATGCATCGATATGCGGAGCCTGATTCGACCACCGATCTCACAGTCGAATCTTCGCGGGTGAAACGAGCATCATACCATTTTGCCAATATGGGGGTGCTCAATGTCTAATTGCACACAGAACTACTGGTTTTGTACGGTTATATTAAGTTATATACAGCCTTTGATTATGATAATGCAGTAAAAACAAAAGAATGAAGCGTTCAGTAAATATTTTTAACGTGTTTGTGAATAAATCCAACCACCCCTGTGACTAATTTAATTTTCACTTTCCCTGATGCATGACGAGATGAGGACCATCTTGACGGCAGGGATGGCGGCGATCACACCGAACGCGTTTTTGCAGTTGGAGGCGCCTCTTTTGAATGGTTTTCTGTTGGCAGTGAGCGTTCTGCACGCTGTTTATGCGCCCCCGGCGCCTCGCGTTTTGCAGGAGCGCTCTGAGCGCCTGAAGTTGAAAAAAAAAATCAACTCTGAGCGGTAAAACGCCCGACGTCATTCGCGTTCTTTTCCATTGTACAATCGAATGAATGGAGAGGCGGGTCTTCTGTTGTGATGGCGAAAGTTTACCGTTGCTTAAAAAGTCCGGAGACTCCAAGAAATGGAGGAGAAACCTTTGTTGTCTATCGTGGGTAACCCGGAGCTGTATTATTTAGGGTTTCTGCTAATATGACAGTTTACTTAACAGCAAAAAACTAAGATTTTAGAGCGTTCGCGCTATAATCCTTTGAATTGACTGACAGGACAGCTGTTTTGGTCGTTGCTTAGCAACATAAAATAACCGCAGCACACTGCTCTTTCATTAAAAGTCACCAAAAAAGGCAGTGCTGTGCGCCTCGCGTTTTTAGAACTAAAAGACGCGTTCTGTGTTTTTATTTAAACCTACATAAGTTTGTCTGTCAGTTGGCAGGCAGTTTTGGTCGCTTATAAAATAAAATAAAAATAGTTTTACCCTCCTGCTGACTATAGTGTCGTGCCCCTCCCAACCCATTCACACACGCACATAAGCCTAGATGATTCGACTATCGGTCGACTATAGAAAGATTCGAAAATTCTGATTCGACTATGAAAATTCATAGTCGGGGACAGCCCTAATATTTAAATAATATTTATTTTTTTGGCCTCATAGTTCACTGACAAGTTTTGTACAGTAAATATGCTCACATATTACAAGTGAGAGATTTTTGAATGAAGGGTGCACACACTATCTACTATCTATGATTATTTATTGAACATCAGTGTTGAACAACTGAAATTAAAGCACACATTGCTTAAAATGAAAAGTCACATTTTTCTTAAATTAGTGAAAATAAATGACTTGCACTTTTGGAAACAAAATAAATTATTTATAAAATAATAATAAATATTAAAAGTAGAAAATAAGCAGTATCTCTTCTAAATAAAATTTCTCTTGTATATCCTGTAAATACTTTTTACTGTATAAATACTGTTTAAGCTGTCCATCGACATGTCGGAGGAATAACGTAACGTAACGGAGCGGGGTCACCTGACTCCACACGCAGTAATGTTTTTAAAGGGAAAGTAATTGAAATAATCGACCTGGAAAAATTTGATCGATTATAGGTTCTGAATGTCGATTTCGATTACTTTTCGATTAATCGCCCAGCCCTATTGGATATGACTGGTTATGTTCGGCTGTGATTGGTTCATGCGTTAAATCCTGCTTTTTGTGTTCATGCGTGTTCTGCGTTCGTGATTTGGTCTGAATTAACAATATAATGGTGTTAATGGCAAGACAAATTTAAAAAAGTAAGTGTACAACTCACACACTTAGATATAACCACTTTGTTATGTCGAAATAAGACTTGAAATGGTCTGAAAACGCAATCTGTGGGAGTTTTCAGTGAGTAATCTCAGTGTCTGTGACCAATATTTACCAAGCTTTGAAGACTGATGATCCTAAAAATTCAAAAATAATTATGAACATACAGTTGAGGTCAAACGTTTACAGAATCTGCAAAAAGTTACTTATTTTGCCAAAATAATAGGGATCATACAAAATGCATGTTATTGTTTATTTAGTACTGACCTAAGTAAGATATTTCACATTGAAGATGTTTACATATAGTACACAAGAGAAAATAATAGTTGATTCTTAAGACTGTGTTCTTACCTGAATGATTAGTGATAGTTGTTAATGAGACCCTTGTTTGTGTATTTTTGTGTATTTGAACCCTTTCCAACAATGGCTGTATCATTTTGAGATCCATCTTTTTACACTGAGGACAACTGAGAGACTCACTGCAACTATTACAGAAGGTTCAAACGCTCACTGATGCTCCAGAAGAAAACACAATGGATTAAGAGTCAGGGGGTGAAAACTTTTGGAATTTGGGTAAATTTAACTTAATTTGACTTCTGGGAATTTTTTGTAGCTTCTGAAGGGCAGTACTAAATGAAACAAATATGATATTGTGTACCTTATGTTGAAAAACATCTTTCAGTGTTTTGCTATCAACTTGCATTTTGTATGAGATGCTGTCAGATATTTTTGTAGCTCGCATGACTTTGTGGTCTATCTTAAAGTAAAATTTCCTGTAATTATATTGACTTATACAAACAAATCGTATGACTTAAGATGACTTGGAATATAATGTTGAATTCATATGGACTATTTTTATTATTTCACACTCTAGCTGCATCACATTCCTCATCATTTTAATGAAAAAGAATGGCCAGGATAAAAATCCACCTTCTTCAGAAGAAAGAAAATCACAGGTTTAGCAACATGAGGGTGAGTAAATTGTATCTTGAACAGCTTAAAAGGGTCATAAATGTATATTTTTGCTCCATAGAGACTTGCTGTTTACTTAACTGCCATATATCTTTCGCTATCAGATACTGATGTAAAGGTTAAATTCTGCTTCGTTGCAAGGCATCATGCCACTAATTACAGTAAAAGACTGATTTCGCTTCGGGACCATGTTTATCTGAAAGTTTCACAATGGTTGCTATGGAAATGTGTGCTAAGAAGGGAAGTTGTCCTAGTTAGCGCACCGCTTGTGTTGGCAGTGATCCGTAGGAGGCTTGGGAACGATGCTCCTGTCTTATCATTAATTCTCCTTGATGCATTTCCAACAACAGCGCAGGCCATCGCACAATGACTAGAGCGTTATTGTGATCAAAATCATCCTCTTCCCATTTGCTTCTGAGAGGGTTGCACAGTTAAATGCTCTCCGCCTACTCTAGGTAGCTTGCTCACCTCTGTGCTTCTTTTAAAATGGTAAAAATGTCAATGATCTAGTAGTAATGTCAGATATTTGCAAATGAGCCTGTTTGATCTAACTAGGCTCAAACATGACAGCAAACCACAGGAGACTGTGTGCTTGCTTACAGCATCTTGACATGGCAAAACTGGCTGAAAATAATAAGGAAACCATCTCAAGTTTGGCATCTTTACCAGTATACTTTAGAAACAGATTTGAGATTAGAGTTTCTTTTATTTCTGTGGTGCACTAAAGCAAAGACAATCACACTTGCACTATAGTATTGTGCACTATTAGATTTCATGCGTCATTGCTCTACAGCAATAAAACTGAATGTGGATTGATTTCCACCTTAAACGGAGCATCGCATTTAATTTGGTTTCTTGAAACACATACAGTTGCAATCAAAATTATTCAACCCCCTTGACCTGCAAGACATTTTGCTGCAGAGAACAACATTTTGTGAAAACGATTTAACAAAGGCATCAGTAAAATATTAAAGAAAGTTTATTAATACACATTTGAGTAATTCTGAGAACGTAAGTTAATGAATAATGAAAAAAAATCAAATTGGCTCTAAACATTTATGCAGACTGCACACCTTTTTCCGGTCCTGCTGAAGCTAGCTTGTGTTCTTCCTTTGCGTTTGGCAATTGTTACAACTACTTCAGTTATCTTGTTTTTCATTGTGTTTAACTTTAAATTGTATACACGCGCGTGTGTGTGTGTACAAGATGACATCCAAAAGGACTAAGTTTTCCTTCCAAAAGAGAGAGGACAGCACAGCTAACTACCACTGCTGTATACCACAATGCACAGCATCGTCAAGGTGTAACTCTTTTTTAAGTTTTCACACCTTTCCGAAAGATTGAATAATTTTGATTCACCTAGATTTACATTTTCTGATGTGTCTCAGTCTATGAGATATTAAATTGCTTGGAAAAGTAACACCACAACATTCATCATTCATGTTTGTAAATTAAGTTCTTAATTTATTAAAGTCTGATTAAAGTCTCACAAAAAAAATAATTTGACCCACCTGATGTACCGTGAGTCATCTAATCTACAACAGACTTAAAAGGTTATTTAATTAAATGTGCTGCAGCCAAAAGGTATTAAAGTGTGTGACATCTCATTTAAAACTTTTATTATTCTTAAGGGAATAGTTCGCCCAAAAGGAAAATTGGCACCCTCAGGTTATCCAAGATGTAGAGAAGTTTATTTCTTCATGAGAACAGATTTGGAGAAATGCAGCATTTCATCCCTTACTTATCAATGGATCCTCTGCAGGAAATGGGTGCCGTCAGAATGAGAGTCCAAACAGCTAATAAAAACATCACAATAATCCACATCAGTCCTGATTTGGATTTGTAAACAGTGTTTATTCTGTGCATATTTCTCTTTTAAATCAGATGAGACGACATTATGGATATTAAGGACTCTATTTTAGCCAGAAGTAATGGTTTAAAGTTAAAAATTGAATACAAACACACAGTTTTTCGCTTCACAAGATACCTGATGGATGTGGATTAGCTACTTGTGATGTTTTTAATAGCTGTTTAGACTCTCATTCTGACGGCACCCATTCACTTCAGAGAATCCGTTGGTGAACAAGTGGTGTACAGCTAAATTTCAATCTTCAAATATGACAAAAAAAAAACTAATTCGTGTACATCTTGGATGACCTAAGGGTGAGTAAATTTCAAGCAAATTTTAATTATTGGGTAAACTACTTAACTATATAAAGTAGCATTGTATTACTATAAAAATGTATACTGGAAATGCATAGACATGCTATTTTTACACACTTACATGTTGGAAATACAATGATATTGTTTGGAATACTTTATAGTACCATATAATTATCATGGTATATGAATATGATAGTGAACTACTATCATGGTATGTATCAAAATACCATGGTGTTATGATATGATACCATTACATTGCTTTTTGTAAGGGCAAAAACTATGAGGTCAGAACAAAAAGTCTTGGAAAATCCAAGCTAAACATCATTATAGATCATTCCAGCAGAAGAGTTTTTAATTGCATTTGATCAAACAGAAGGTTAATTTAATTCACACTAATGCATTCTGTGTGCTTGATTGAAATCTGACATCGTAACCTTATTTGCTTTGATCCATGAGACAACATCCTGTTAAAGAATTTGGAACTGATTATTAAAAATACTAACATCTTTTCACTATTTAATCATTCCTAGATTATTGAAAACTTTCTTTAAAGTTTAAATTTACAGTTATATAACGGAGTTGCTTTTCATTATATAGCAGGAATAACTACAAATGAGAACATTTAAAAATAGTATTTACAGTGTCACACAAGTGAGATTTCTGAGAAACTGTGAATCTGAGAATTACGGATAGCAAGTCAAAAGTCATTTATTCCTAGAGAAACCTGTAAGACCTTCAGCTCATCATCATTTGGACGAAAACAGGCTTCGGTTTTGAAGGGAGCACAGTATGTGGCTGTAATTGGTTCTGGGAGACACGTGTTTTAGCGACAGCGCTGGCAGAGAATGAAGGAAGAATTTAATTCATTATGTCCAGTGGCTTCACGGATCCCTGATTCAATTCGAGAGGTATTTATTAAAGGCAGTAAAAGGGTGAGTCACATACATCCTGTCATAATGAGATCTGATTCACAACTCAATCAACAATCATTAGGAGAGTCTGTGTCAAGCTTGCCGTTCAGATCAAAGTCAGGGATGTCATGGCCACTAATAAGTCTCTGAAAAACACATACTGAGGAAAGACTTCAAAAAGAGTATGAGAAAATCAAGTCGACAGGTCAAGGAACTCTTAACAAATCCTTATCTCGTTTTTATTAAAGGCCAATATACTGTATGCTGAGTGAGAATATATTAAGCATGATATTATAAAGACAATATGTTAGTCTGGTCCAGTGTTGGATTAGGGTTGAGGCTGAACTCTTCAGTATGGTAGCTCTCCAAAGCAGGGTTAGAGAACCCTGTTTAAAGACATTTGTTGATATAGAATTTTACTGCAAAACTCAAAAAGGCCAACATAGGAAAATGAGACACTGTTTGATTTGGCATGCCATTCCGAGGCCAATCTTATGGTTTTTGGCCAAACTGGGCAGAAATGTCAAAAGTTTATATCTTTTGACCAGTAGGTGTCGCTTTGCCAAAACTACTTATGTGTTTTCAGGTCATGCTTGTTATAACCAGTGATGAGATTAACGGCGCTATAAATAAACGGCGATACTTTTTTTGGTAACGAGTAATCAAACAAATTACTGTTTCCCCCGTTACAACGCCGTCACCATTACTGACAATAAAATGCCGTTACTATAACTGAGAACACTGAAGCGGTTTTCATTCAAGCAGCGTCTCTCTCAGCCATAGGACCTCTATTTCTCTGGGGTGTGTGTGTTTGTGTGTGTTCGGGGCCGGTGCGGGACATAACCAGTGATGATGATTGGTGTGTCTGTAAACGTGGTGTAACTGAGAACGTGATGATTGGCTTAGATTGAGAAAATTTCCATTGTTTGCCAATCAGAGGCAGAGTAGTGTGGGTGTTCACTAGGGGTGGAACGGTTCACAGAAGTCACGGTTCGGTTCGTACCTCGGTTCAGACGTCACGGTTCGGTATGATTTCGGTACAGTGGAGGGAAAAGCAAAACAAAAATGCAGAAGGCAATTAGATGTATTTCCACTCACATACCCAGCAACAACCGCTGAACAACGGCAACACACAGTCCTCGTCTTTTCCACCACTCTCTCGCCTGTACTACTGTAACTGACTGGAAAAGCGAAGTTTTCCCAAACTTGCGATCTAAGGGGCCGTTCGCTTTCTTCCTGATCAACAAAGCGCTCGGGCGCTTGCGCTCCGGAAGCGTCTGCCGTTTCTAAGCAACCATCAGCTGCGCTCTAGCTCCAAGCCTATGCGTCTCCATGCATTGTTTCTTCTATTAGCGTCAAAATAATGGGGGCTTGACAAATCAAAGTTCAGGAAATCCCTGGACCACAATGATGGACCGTCGAGCTGACAAAAAATTGCAGAGTGCCAGAGAATGTAGACGGGCTCTGATAGAGCGCATACATAGGCGGAGCTCGGCTGCATCGACGCCAATCAGAGCTTCAGAGCTAAAGCGGGGATAAATATTAGCTGTCCCTAAAGAACCCGCGTATTTAACAGTAGTTCCGCATTACATTAATTATTTTGCAGGCAAGTTTTTTTTTTATTTTCATACCGTGTATTCTCCGTTTAAATTCATGCACCGAACCGTGACCCCCGTACCGATTCGGTTCGAAACGAATACATGTACCGTTCCACCCCTAGTGTTCACACACAAACACACGCACGATCAGTCTCACACACACCAACATCCAGGAGTCACAACGATGGCAAGCCCAACAAGTTCAAAGGTAGCTTTCGCAAACTGGAAGTATAAACATTACTTTTCCCTTGCTGAGGTGAAAGGCAAAAATGTTATGCCCAGGAAAAAAGAGTCTCTCTGTGTCGGTCTGTGCAATAAATATTTAAAGTTCTAAATCATCTATTGTGCTTTATTGTTCCACTATAGTAATGATAATATTTATAATAATATGTTGAATTTGATAGTTGTCTCTGACGTTGTCCCACAACAACATTAAAATAGTGTAGATTAGTGTACAATGTTTTATATTTATTTTATAGTTATATTAAATTCGATTTTTTTTTTTAAAGTAATGCAATAGTTACTTTGCCTGGTAATTAGTTACTTTTATAATGATGTAACTCAGTTACTAACTCAGTTATTATTTGTGAGAAGTTCTTGTAACTACTAATTACTTTTTTAAAGGTACGTGCCCAACACTGGTTATAACACATACCAAGTTTGGTCAGAATCCTCTAAAGAGTTATAGAGATGTAACTTCATGTCCTTTTCACGCAAACTTTGTCAAATTTGTTAGCACACTTTACGAAAATAGTTTAGTATATCAAAAAGCTTTAGATAATTGTTTGCCAGAATGCTCTTCAGATGATCTGAGCCAATTTTGGTGAAAATTAAACAAACTGTCTAGGACGAGTTTTTAAAAAAAATTGAAAAATATTTTCGAAAATTCAAAATTGCGAAAAATATATAGACTATAGAAATTAATCAGTCAATTCAGAATAAGCCAAGGAATCAGAAGAAAAAAACAGCTGGGAAAATCATAAAGGTGTTGATAACTTTTTGCCTGTCTGAAGATGATCTGAGCCAATTTTGCTGAAAATCGGAGAAACCATCTAGGACGAGTTCGAAAAAATTAAAAAATCTTCACCCATAGAAATGTAAGTTTTGATAAGCATTCGACTTGGCATGAGCCAAAGAATCAGAGGAATTTTGCTTCTTGACCTCACAGTTCAAAAGTTATTAGCAGAAATATAAATGCAAATTTGGCCGATTGGTGGCACTAGAGAGTTTGAGTTAGAGACTCCAAATTTGCTGTAGTTAATGATGAGAACGTCCTCTATCTATGTGCCTAATTTCATAACTTTCTCACAAGCGATTCTTTAAGATTCATAACAATACATATACATATACAATAAAATGATTTTTTTTATATTCTCTGACCAGTAGGTGGTGTTGTGCGGAAACTACTCATGTTCCATTGGTATAACATGTATCAAGTTTGGTCTGAATCAACTAAAGCGTTGCAAACATGTCTATTTTGGCGCAAATTTCATCAAAATCATTAACATGCTTTACAAACATGGTATATTTTGGTATATTAAAAAGTCTGAAGATGATCTGAGCTAATTTTGGTAAAAATCAGACAAACTGTCTAGGACGAGTTCGAAAAAGTAAATTTTTCACAAAATTAAAAATTGCAGAAAATCTTGACCCTTAAAAAAAAATTTGGTATCGTTTGATTCGGTATGCTACTCTGAATATAACAAGATCACTCTTATGATTTTTGGTGAAGCAAAAAAAAGTTACATTTTCTATCTTTTTTATTACATTTAATATATTTTGACCAGTAGATGGCACTGTGCCGAAACTACTCATGTTCCCTCAAGTCATGCATGGTATTACATATAGCAAGTTTGGTCTGAATCCGCTAAAGCGTTGCGAAGATATAGCCTCATGTCCATTTTTGCGCAAAATGTCATCAAATTTATAACATGATTTACGAAAACGGTTTGGTATATCAAAAAAGCTTTTTATAACCTTTTGTCAAAATGTTCTGAAGATGATCTGAGCCAATTTTAGTGAAAATCAGACAAACTGTCTAGAACGAGTTTGAAAAAACAGATTTTTCGCAAAATTCTAAATCGCAGGAAATCTTGACCCTTACAAATTGTACATTTTGGTATGCATTCGAATTTTGCTTTTAGACCTTATGGTTCAAAAGTTATTAGCAGAAACTTGAGTGCAAATTTGGCCTGTTGGTGGTGCTAGAGAGTTTGAGTTGTAGACTCCAAATTTGCTATGGTTAATATTGAGACTATCCTCTATCTGAAATTCGTAATGGTCTATGCTCAAAATGGCTGACAAAGAAAAATTTGCTATAGTTTGATTCGGTATGCTAGTCTAAATAAAACAAGATCACTCTTATGATTTTTGGCCAAGCAAAAAATGTTACATTTTCTATCTTTTTTTAATCAATTTTATATATTTTGACCAGTAGATGGCACTGTGCCGAAAAAGCATTTGTACAAATTTATACGAATTGGTATAAAATATGTACGGATTAGGAAAAATTCTGTCCAATTGTACAAGTAAGTTTGTACGAATTAGCCACCTTATAAAATATGTATGAATTACCATAAGATCGGGTTGGACTGAATTGAGCATTACGTTTTTAAATAGCGAAATAGTATTTTATAGTAAAACATATTTCAATAACCTTTCTGTTATATACGTTTTACTTAAAGAAAATATCATAGAAAGATTTTTTTTTTTACTGTAAACATAATAGCAAATAAATAAATTTCCGTTTCTGTTATATACGTTTTACTTAAAGAAAATATCATAGAAAGATTTTTTTTTTACTGTAAACATAATAGCAAATAAATAAATTTCCCTGAACCAAAAACAAAACAAAACAAACAAAAACTGATAGCCAGTTATGGATGATTTTTACTAACTTCAACCAATTAGTGAGTAATTTAACTAGCTACCTAGCAACATATGAGTTTTCTTAGCAGCTGACAGGTGACCAATTATGAGTCCAATTATGCTTTACTAAAGCCGTTCCACTGCATGTTTGTCCTGTTCTAAATGCTGTCATTAAAAACAACCACAAAACAACTCTACATACAATTTGCATCAGTTTAGACTGTTTTATGTTGCCAAATATTATAATAAATAATACACAACACCTGTTCATTCAAGCAAAACGCACTCAACATAGCTCACCACTACTTCATATGCATTTAATACTCATTTCTGGAGAATCAGTGTGTGTTTGTGACTCTCTTCCCTTAGGATCCTCTGACAACACATGCTGACATACTCTTGGCATGATAGCTGTGAAACAGGGCAACAAAACATGGATTGCCAGCGCTGTTGCTATAGTAACCCCACAGCCTCTCACGCTTCAGCGGCCGCTTGTGCTGGGAAGATGAGGCCGTGTTTATTTTTTTATGGTGGTTCAGTGAGTCTCCCACACAGAGCATGAAGCATGTGTCTCGCAGACATGATTTCTGTGAGCGACAGTGATTTTTCAGCCTCCATGTCTTTATTTTGACTTTCCGTGACAGATACTGTAATGTAGTCACGCTACAGCCAAATGCGTTACTCTTCTGTTTCCTTTCGCGGTCGTCTATTATATAAAGGTCTTCCGTTATGTAAGTTTGCGCTACCAAAAAAGTTTATACCTTTACTGTCAGAGTTTGTCATGAAAAAGGTCATGCAAGTTCTTGCTGTGGAACAGCTATTTACAAATCTGAACACTAAGAGGGCATTTGGAAGATATAAGATGTTATAAAACCTAGTGTGCTGCCTACGGAGGCAGTATTTTAGGAAACCATAGGCGCATTCATGACTTGTTGCAAAGGAACTCAATTATGCATTTTCCCTAGAAAATTGTCTTTTTGACAAATTCTAAGGTAAAGTATTACAAACACCCTCCAACCTGGAAACTTTCCCACAATTGCCCTCAAGCTCAGTATTTACTACTTTACCAAAAAAGTAAGATATAATTTAATAAGAAGGGTTACATTGACCTATTAAGATTTTGCTTACATCTACCTTGTAAATATATTTTTGCTATTTTATAACAAATTATTTCAGAGGTAATCATACCTGGCTGCCCGTTGATGGCAACATTACTCAAAACGTAGCATTAGTTGATAATTTAGTATCCTTTATTTTTGACAAAACATCCCATGTTTCAGTCATGACTGTACATTTTCGATAGTGACAGTAATGTTTTGGTAGCGACCACATCACATTACAGAATTTTAACTTGCATACTAAAACACCACAAAAACATACTAAAATACTAAAAATGTATTTAGTTTATTTCCCCCAAATAAAGGATTATGTGTTCCCTTTTGTCACTTCTGAAACAATGATGACATGTTTCGGTCATGAGTGTTACGGTAGTGACAATTTTAGACTTTTGGTGCTAATCAGCACATGGTTAGCTAGCTCAGATCTGAACAGTTGTACACAGATAAAAACATTTTATGGAATAACACCCTGAAAAAAAACCCAATATCAATACCGAAATTTCACCAAATGTTTTTGTCATGACTGTTACAGTAGTGACAATTTTATGGGATAACAACCAAAAAACAATGTCACTACCGAGACTTCACAAACTGTTTTGGTCTTGACTGTTACGGTAGTGAAGATTTTATGGGATAACAAGCAAAAAAACAATGTCACTACCGAGACTTCACCAACTGTTTTGGTCTTGACTGTTACGGTAGTGACAATTTTATGGGATAACAACCAAAAAACAATGTCACTACCGAGACTTCACAAACTGTTTTGGTCTTGACTGTTACGGTAGTGAAGATTTTATGGGATAACAAGCAAAAAAACAATGTCACTACCGAGACTTCACCAACTGTTTTGGTCTTGACTGTTACGGTAGTGACAATTTTATGGGATAACAACCAAAAAACAATGTCACTACCGAGACTTCACAAACTGTTTTGGTCTTGACTGTTACGGTAGTGAAGATTTTATGGGATAACAAGCAAAAAAACAATGTCACTACCGAAACTTTACCAACTGTTTTGGTCTTGACTGTTACGGTAGTGAAGATTTTATGGGATAACAAGCAAAAAAACAATGTCACTACCGAGACTTCACCAACTGTTTTGGTCTTGACTGTTACAGTAGTGACAATTTTATGGGATAACAACCAAAAAACAATGTCACTACCGAGACTTCACAAACTGTTTTGGTCTTGACTGTTACGGTAGTGAAGATTTTATGGGATAACAAGCAAAAAAACAATGTCACTACCGAGACTTCACCAACTGTTTTGGTCTTGACTGTTACGGTAGTGACAATTTTATGGGATAACAACCAAAAAACAATGTCACTACCGAGACTTCACAAACTGTTTTGGTCTTGACTGTTACGGTAGTGAAGATTTTATGGGATAACAAGCAAAAAAACAATGTCACTACCGAGACTTCACCAACTGTTTTGGTCTTGACTGTTACGGTAGTGACAATTTTATGGGATAACAACCAAAAAACAATGTCACTACCGAGACTTCACAAACTGTTTTGGTCTTGACTGTTACGGTAGTGAAGATTTTATGGGATAACAAGCAAAAAAACAATGTCACTACCGAGACTTCACCAACTGTTTTGGTCTTGACTGTTACGGTAGTGACAATTTTATGGGATAACAACCAAAAAACAATGTCACTACCGAGACTTCACAAACTGTTTTGGTCTTGACTGTTACGGTAGTGAAGATTTTATGGGATAACAAGCAAAAAAACAATGTCACTACCGAAACTTTACCAACTGTTTTGGTCTTGACTGTTACGGTAGTGAAGATTTTATGGGATAACAAGCAAAAAAACAATGTCACTACCGAGACTTCACCAACTGTTTTGGTCTTGACTGTTACAGTAGTGACAATTTTATGGGATAACAACCAAAAAACAATGTCACTACCGAGACTTCACAAACTGTTTTGGTCTTGACTGTTACGGTAGTGAAGATTTTATGGGATAACAAGCAAAAAAACAATGTCACTACCGAGACTTCACCAACTGTTTTGGTCTTGACTGTTACAGTAGTGACAATTTTATGGGATAACAACCAAAAAACAATGTCACTACCGAGACTTCACAAACTGTTTTGGTCTTGACTGTTACGGTAGTGAAGATTTTATGGGATAACAAGCAAAAAAACAATGTCACTACCGAGACTTCACCAACTGTTTTGGTCTTGACTGTTACGGTAGTGACAATTTTATGGGATAACAACCAAAAAACAATGTCACTACCGAGACTTCACAAACTGTTTTGGTCTTGACTGTTACGGTAGTGAAGATTTTATGGGATAACAAGCAAAAAAACAATGTCACTACCGAAACTTTACCAACTGTTTTGGTCTTGACTGTTACGGTAGTGAAGATTTTATGGGATAACAAGCAAAAAAACAATGTCACTACCGAAACTTTACCAACTGTTTTGGTCTTGACTGTTACGGTAGTGAAGATTTTATGGGATAACAAGCAAAAAAACAATGTCACTACCGAAACTTCACCAAATGTTATGGTCTTGACTGCTACGGTAGTAAAGATTTTATGGGATAACAAGCAAAAAAACAATGTCACTACCGAAACTTTACAGACTGTTTTGGTCTTGACTGTTACGGTAGTGAAGATTTTATGGCATAACAAGCAAAAAAACAATGTCACTACCGAAACTTCACCAAATGTTATGGTCTTGACTGCTACGGTAGTAAAGATTTTATGGTATAACAAGCAAAACTGATCCTAACTGATGACGAAGAATTGACAGAGCAGCCATCAAGTATTAGACAGTGTTTTAGGTTATTATGTAGAGTAGGGGTGGGAAAAAAAATCGATATTGCAATATATTGTTGTGCTCTCTGTCGCAATAAATAATCGATACACTAACGGCCAATATCGATATTTTATTACAACACAAATGATTAATTTACCCGTCGTCAGTGTCACTGTCACTACCCAATATCTACCATTCTGTTTGCGGGGGGCGCTGTTCGAGTAAATAGGCGTAAAGTGGCGGAAGCAGCGGCCAGTGAAGAACACAAGTTCTTACAACATCAGAGAAGAAGCGCAGAAAAAAAGAGAAGTGAGAAGAATGGCGGAAGATAACGAAAAACAAATCAAAGACGCACCCGCTAGTTGAGCATGCTGATCAGTTACGCCTGTTTCACACATACTCCGTCTGCAGTGCTAATGCGTTGAGTATTTTTTTCCGCACCCATGTTAACGGATTAGAGCGTTCACACTGCACGCGGTTGCTGTGCAAGTGCATTGAATAATACGTTGTTTATTATACGTTGAGTTTAAACGTGAATATATCTAGAATTGTATTAGTGTACTGTGATAAAAGAGTATCACAATGCTGAAAAAGCACGTTTGTATTTGAAATCAAAATAACGGATAAATGGTGTGTTTGTGGTAAACAGCCGCGGATCAGGAACGGACTGCAAACGTGTTCTGTGTGAAAGCAAAATGAGTCCGTGCTGCTTCTGCATCGCACACGTAACGCACATGGACTGCATACACACTGCAGACGGAGTGTGTGTGAAACAGGCGTTAGTGTTCCTCAAGAAGAATATGCATTGATGAGACCACTGTCCAGGTTAACATAAAGCACTTTATAGTAACTTACTACTGACGTTTCAGTATCATGGTTTACACATGTTAGTTAATGTTCATGTTGTTTTTTAATGTTCAGGCACTTTTATCTGTCTAGCTGTACAGTGTTTACATTTAAGACCAGGAGGCAGTGAGTTATTATGCAAATGCATATTTCTTTGCACAGTGTTGGAAATGTTGGCATTAATAAATGCATAAGATTTCCTTATTATGGGTATTTTTTTCTTTTTCAGTCACATATATCGTGATATATCGTTGATGAAATTTCTTCCAATATATTGAATATCGTAGATATCGTGAATCGCGATATTATCGATATCGTGGGCCACATATCGCCACAGAATTGAATCGTGAGTTACCTGTATCGTCCCACCCCTAATGTAGAGGTATTAGGTCCAATTATTTACACCTCTGTTTTTCCAGAATTTTACAGCAAGAAGTTAATCGTCATCCAATCAACTATGCATTCCATTAGTTTTTCAAATTGGTATGTTTCGCCTGGCCGCGAAGAAATATAGAGCTGAGTATCATCAGCATAACAGTGAAAGCTAACACCATGTTTCCTGATGATATCTTCCAAGGGTAACATGAAAAGCGTAAGTAATGGCCCTAGTGCTGAGCCTTGAGGTACTCCATACTGCACTTGTGATTGATATGACACCTCGCCATTCATAAGTACGATTTGAACCATTTCAGTGCACTTCCACTAATGCCAACATAATTTTCAAGTGTATTCAAAAGAATGTTGTATAGAAACGCTAAATTACAAACAATATCTTAAGCACCACCACGAGTCCTAAGCTCAGTCAACATGACAAATATGCGTTCATACATGGTTATTCTAATTACTAAAGTTCTAATTACTGAAGTTTAATGCCAAATGCTGACTGACTGATGCTAAGTGTACTTTCAGATATTTAAAAAAA
Source organism: Garra rufa (assembly GCF_049309525.1). Lineage (NCBI taxonomy): Eukaryota > Metazoa > Chordata > Actinopteri > Cypriniformes > Cyprinidae > Garra > Garra rufa. The sequence continues at coordinate 33,972,981 of NC_133378.1, read as the reverse complement.
AACTATATAAAAGCCTAATGGCTTTTAAATATCTGAAAGTACACTTAGCATCAGTCAGTCAAGCATTATAATATGACATTATGATAATTTAATACAATAATGTCAGTAGTCTCTCACATTGTCCCACAGCAACATTAAAATAGTGTATGTCAGTGTACAATATTTTATAATAATTATTCAATCTAGTGTCTATTTCATTCAATACTGGGGGGCATCCAAGTTATTTGACATATTTGAATTTTTTTTAAATAACTGGTAATTAGTTATTTTCATAATGATGTAACTCAGTTACTAACTTAGTTACTATTTGTGAGAAGTAACTAGTAACTATAACTAACTACCTTTTTTAAAGTAACATGCCCAACACTGTTAAGCAGTGACAATTTTAGATACTTTTTAGCCCAGCTCAAAGATGTTAATCAGCACATAGTTAGCTAGTGCAGTTCTGAACAGTTAAATGTTGTGGAATAACTCGCAGAAAAGTGAGCTTAATTGCAGAAAAAAGGTGTTCAGTAGTGACGTTTCTTAAAGTTACACAGATTTTCAGACTTTTGAACATATTTACCTCAAAATAATGGGACTTATCTTCTCACTATGTAGCTATGAGAGTGAGGGACACATATTTCCTGATTATAAATGTAGGGGTGTAGTCAAAATCAGGTTCAGCCAATGGACTAAAACATATTAAAACACAGGACATGAAAATGAAAACTTTTTTTTTTTTTTTTTTTACAAAACGTAAAAAAAAATGTAAATTAAAATATAGAAAATAAGAAATATTTTTTGAACTTCTTTACAAAATTAAAAAGATATTTAAAAAAAAAATAACAATTAAATAAACTGCAAAAAGCAAAAAACGCAGCAGTTTGCACCAATTCTGTGAAATGGCACATATACAGTAGAACTATATATATATATATATATATATATATATATATATATATAATTTTTTTTTTTTTTTTTTTTTCTAGGAAGGTCTTCTTAGGTAGCTCTGTATGAGCCCTGCTCATTTCTTTCCCCATTCTTCACAACAATTTTTTCTCCAGCCAAATTAGATGGAGAGAGCCAGTGGACAGCAATTTTCAGGTCATGCTGCAGATTTTGATTCTGAGCTCTTTGTGCACTTACTTTTTTCCAAGCTATTCTTCTATGATTTTGCTTTGTGCTTCAGGTCATTGTCTTGTTAGAAAGTGGATCTTCGCCAGTCGATGGCTAAGCGAAACTAGTTCTACTTTAAAGAGGATTTACACCATACAAACTTTTCAATAGCGCTGTTTGAAATGAGACAATGCTGCCACTGCTTCGCTTGGTATTTAGGATAGTGTTACCTAACAGTGGACTGCATACTGTACATGATACTTTTCATTTTCAGGCCAAAGAGGTCAACTTTTGTATCAGCTTTAGTTTTCTCACATGGCTTTTTGCAAACTCCATCCGCCCACCCATAGGTCTCCGTGCCGTAAACCTGTTTGCCACTTTGGAGCTGCACCAACTTGCCGAGCTAAGATGAGAACCGCATGAAACCGCGGTTTGCCGCAGTACTTGAGACTCTGACATCTGTAGCTTTTGTTCCTCTCGTTCTAAAACCAATGCAGCTCTCAGCGCGAAGCTGAACCTCTCGTATATGAAATATTGCTCTCTTTCTATCCCGTCTTCTGTGGTGTAGAAATTAAACTGGTGCTTCAAATTAACTTGCTTTTCAACACTTGCTGCGCATTTGCTCAAAACCCTTTCACTGTCTGGGGTTCCACGATAACAACTTTCGTTCAGCCCCATCGACCCCTACAGCCTCTTATTTGTGCTCTTCTACCTACTGTGGACGCCTGAAGTTATACCATTTCCCTCTTATTTTTTTGCCCGCTGTGACCTTGTTGGTTGCTATGGTGCTCACCACATTTCCTTTCCACATAGCACCTGCTACACTCAGCTATTGCAGATTGAACATCGGGTAAGTCTAGTTCTCCCTACTAATTACAGTCCACAGTGAGGAAAACCTGACTAGAAAAGTCAGAAATGTGAATTAAAATGAATAAAAAAATGAATATATATCATGTCACAATCCTGATCTGAAACATAATTTGCTATACGCGCTCCAAAGTCCTGAACTGAATCAAATGATTTGCGAACCTGCACCAAAGTCCCGATCTGAATTTTACGTGAAAAGATATGTGCTTATTGATAAAATTCATAGAAACATTGTCTTTCAATAATTCAAGTACCTCAAGTTCACTTTTCAAGTACCTCTTCAGGAATATTGCTATTTGCAAGGGTTTTCAGTGCCTTAAATTAGAAAAAGTCAAATTTGATCACTTTAAGCACCTGTACGAACCCTGCGGTTCAAATGATTAGCGTTATTGCGCTGAATACTTTTCTGTATCATGTTTCAATGCACTTGATTTTACCATCAAATGGCATTTAATGTTCCGTGAATCCTTCGGACAAAAGGTTACATAAGTAGTCAACGTTTTATCCAAACAGTAAACAGTAGTGCCACCAAACACCTGTAACAACAAGCTGCATCAATCATTTACAGTTGACTGGAAACTCCCCTTTGTAGACATCTTGTGTTTTCTTGCATTGTCTACAATAACACAACCGGGCTGCTAAATTAATAATAGTCTATCAAATATCGTGAAGCATTCTTGAAAAGCATTGTACAGACACTTGATCCTGAGCCACTGTAGGAGCAAAGCCCAATGTATTCGTTCATGAGTCCAACATGATTAATTTAGCGCTGCCACCTGCCTGTGGTCCATCTGATCAGTCAGACATTCATCTGTGTAGGGAACAGTGTTAATGCACTGCCACGGCTTGGGCTCATGGGAGACACGATGAACATGCTTCACACATACCGATGAGCTGTCATTTAAATATTGAGCAACTGGAATAAAGTGAAAAAGTGCAATGTGAAGCTTAAATAATAAATAAAAATGCCCTAATTTTTTTCAGTATGGTTCCAGAAATTTAGTTTTACAGTTTCACTACTTAGCAGACCTGGAGCTAGTCTCAGCCTCAGGCGGCACACCCACAAACCGCCCACAAACCATTCCTCAACCATCTGATCATGCTGCACACAGAAATAAAAAGAATTTCTCAAAACGTCAAGCTTTAAGCTTCTTCAGCTGAACACAAAAAGAAAAGGCCTTCAGACTTCAAAAATCTCCATATAAAGTTTAATAAAAGTAGTCAATTCAAGTGTTATATTGTGTTTTTCAAGATTTCTTAAGTTATACAATAGCTTTGTGGAAATTGAGGTCGTTATTCATCTTCCAATCCATTCATGAACACCAGAACTGAATCAAGAATGAATAATTCAGAACAGTGTAAACCAGATCAGTTGACTGATTCAAAAGATTTGATTCAACAAAAATGATTAACTAATGAATCAGACATCACTTAGGGGAGATTTAGAGCAGCTGTCGAAATCTTATGTAAATTTAACTTCAGTTTTCGTCTATTTTTTATACAAAGCTATCATATTACTTAAGAAGTCTTGAAATACAGTGCTTGAGCCATTTCTATCGTTATTTTGTTTTAGCTTTATATTGCAGTCTTCATTCACTTTTTTATTATATAAGGATTCTTCACCCAAAAATGACAATTCTGTCAGCAGTTACCAACTCTGTATGACTTTTAATTCTGTGGAACACAAAAGATAATATTTAGAAGAATGTTGGTAGCTAAATTGTTTCAGTTCCCAAAAAAATACAATGGAAGTCAATAGGAAGAAAAACTGTGTGGTTACAAACATTCTTCAAAAAAAAAAATCAACTTTGTTTTTAGAAAGAAAGAAAGTCATACAGGTTTTGAAACATGTGTTGAGTATTTTGATTACACAGAGTGATTAAATGGATAATTTGCAAAACAAATTTGAAAACGGTCATCATTTACCCTCCCCTTGATGGTAGCCATTGACTTCCATAGTGTTTTTTTTTTCATACAATAGAATGAGTGGTTTCCATAAGCTGTTTGGTTACAGGGTTCATACAAGGTGTGTAAAGTAGTACTTGAATTTGATCTTTTGAAATGTAAAGCCTGGAAAACCCTTGAAAATGGCAATATTCCTGAAGAGGAACTTGAAAAGTGCTTGAATTGTTAAAAGACAATGCATCTATGAATCAACCGTTTAATCTTTTTTTAGAATTTGAAAGAGAAGATATTCTTTGACAAGTGAGATCTCTTGAAAATCAAAAAAGTAGTGCTTAAGTTTTTGAAAATCCTGGAAATTCATTTTACAGTATCTCTTTGAACCCTGTAGTTAACAGCATTCTTTAAAATCTCTTTATTTTGTGCATAACAAGAACAAAACTCATACAAGTTTGTAACAACTTGAGGGTGAGTAAATAACAGAATTTTCATTTTTGGGTAAACTATTCCTTTACGAAAACCCTTACTTTAAGGTATAATTGTAAGGATTTTCTTAACTTAAAGGGTTTGTTGCAACCAGGCACTGATGCTGTAAAAATCAATATAGTCAGGCTAGAAAATGGTCCTTCTGAATCACTGCACGGTTTAATCTGCAACAAATCCTTCTTTTATCCGTGTAAGGAAAATTGCACTTCATCTGCGGTTCACCACAACTTTCCCCCTCAAATTACATCACTATTAGATGACTGCCTGATCAAAAATGTCCTTTGGATCAAAGGGGCAAATAAAATATCTCCGTTTCATTGGGGTCAATGTGAATGTTTCCACAAAGACTTGAAACATTGAGGCAATTCAGTCGAGAAGAAAAGGGCTCTACAAAGAGTTACTCAAAAAAGGCTTTAGCTCTAGCACATAAAATGGTTGCCTAGAAACAAGATAAAAATTTCAATAGCATATCCATTTACAGATAAAGCTGTTTGCTAGTATATTTTCATTAAACTCTACATGGAGCTCAAAAACACCACCCACTCCATACAGCGCGGCCTAATCGACGCTCTCTTATTAGACTGAATAACTCTTCATTCAAAGTCTAAATGGGCTGTTTAGATGGGTCAGACTGTCCATAACTTCATAAAGTGTAAAAATTTCAATCAAGCAGGTCTGTAACAATCTCAAAGGCATTTGTGTGTTTCTTATTACATCACCTGCTTGTGGCAAATGGGTGCCATCAGAATGAGAGTCCAAACAGCTGATAAAAACATCACAATAATCCACAAGTAATTCACACCACTCCAGTCCCTCAAATAACGTCTGGGGAAGCAAAAAACTGTTTTTGTAAGAAACAAATTCCTCCTTTTTAACTGGAGGAAGTGTTATCATGAAGTACAGGCTCACATTTTGGATAGGTTTGAAGTTATGTACAGTTGAGGCCAAAAGTTTACATCCCCCTTCCATAATCTGCAAAATGTTAATTATTTTACCAAAATAAGAGGGATCATACAAAATGTGTGTTATTGTTTATTTAGTATTGACCTGAATAAGATATTTCACATAAAATATGTTTACATATAGTCCACAAGAGAAAATAATAGCCGACTTTATAAAAATGACCCCGTTTACAAAGTTTACCCCTTGATTCTTAATACTGTGTTGTTACCTAAATGATCCACAGCTGTTTTTTTAGTCTGTTGTTTAGTGATTAGTTGTTAATAAGTCCCTAGTTTGTCCTGAACAGTTAAACTGCTTGCTGTTCTTCAGAAAAATTCTTCAGGTGCCACAAATTCTTTGGTTTTCCAGCATGTTTGTGTATTTGAACCCTTTCCAACAATGACTGTATGATTTTGAGATCCATCTTTTCACACTGAGGACAACTGAGGGACTCATATGCAACTATTACAGAAGATTCAAACACTCATTGATGCTCCCGAAGGAAAAACAATACATTAAGAGCCGGGGTGAAAACTTTTGAACAGAATAAAGATGTGTAGGCCTACATTTTTCTTATTTATTCTAATTATCTTTTTTTCCTTTAGTACTGCCCTTCAGAGGCTACAGAAAATAGTTACATGTTTCCCAGAAGACAAAATAAGTTACATTTACCCTGATCTTCAAATTCAAGAAGTTTTCACCCCTCGGCTCTTAATGCATTGTTTTTCCCTCTGGAGCATCAGTAAGTGTTTGAACCTTCTGTAATAGTTGCATATGAGTTCCTCAGTTTTCCTCAGTGTGAAAAAATGGATCTCAAAATCATACAGTCATTGTTGGAAAGGGTTCAAATACACAAAAATGCTGTAAAATCAAGTGCAGTTTATTGAAACAGTGAAGTAATCCAAAATGCAAACATAATCCAAACAAACTAAGACTTGACGCATACTTGACTTGAACAGGCTTGACTTGGAATGAAACAAACTTGACTAAAAACAGACTTGACTTGGCATGAAACAGACTTGGCATGAACAGGCTTTACTAAAAACAGACTTGACTTGACATGAAACAGACTTGACTAAAAACAAGACTTGACTTGGCTTGAAACAGACTTGGAACAGACTTGACTTGGCATAAACAGGCTTGACATAAAAAGACTTGGCTTGACATGAAACAGGCTTGAATAAAAACAGACTTGGCTTGGCTTGAAACAGACTTGGCATGAACAGGCTTGACTAAAAACAGACTTGGCTTGACATGAAACAGACTTGACTAAAAACAGACTTGACTTGGCTTGAAACAGACTTGACTTGGCTTGAAACTGACTTGGAACAAACTTGACTTGGCATAAACAGGCTTGACATAAACAGACTTGGCTTGACATGAAACAGACTTGACTAAAACAGACTTGACTTAGCTTGAAACAGACTTGACTAAAAACAGACTTGACTTAGCTTGAAACAGACTTCACTAAAAACAGACTTGGCTTGACATGAAACAGACTTGACTTGGCTTGGCTTGAAACAGACTTGGAACAGACTTGACTTGGCATGAAACAGACTTGGCATGAACAGGCTTGACTAAAAACAGACTTGGCTTGACATGAAACAGACTTGACCTTAAAACAGGCTTGACTTGGCTTGAAACTGACTTGGAACAAACTTGACTTGGCATAAACAGGCTTGACATAAACAGACTTGGCTTGACATGAAACAGACTTAACTAAAAACAGACTTGACTTAGCTTGAAACAGACTTGACTAAAAACAGACTTGACTTAGCTTGAAACAGACTTCACTAAAAACAGACTTGGCTTGACATGAAACAGACTTGACTAAAAACAAGACTTGACTTGACATGAAACAGACTTGACTTGGCTTGGCTTGAAACAGACTTGGAACAGACTTGACTTGGCATGAAACAGACTTGGCATGAACAGGCTTGACTAAAAACAGACTTGACTTTGCTTTAAAAAGGCTTGGCATGAACAGGCTTGACTAAAAACAGACGTGGCTTGACATGAAACAGACTTGACTAAAAACAAGACTTGACTTGGCTTGAAACAGACTTGGAACAGACTTGACTTGGCATAAACAGGCTTGACATAAAAATACTTGGCTTGACATGAAACAGGCTTGAATAAAAACAGACTTGGCTTGGCTTGAAACAGACTTGGCATGAACAGGCTTGACTAAAAACAGACTTGGCTTGACATGAAACAGACTTGACTAAAAACAGACTTGACTTGGCTTGAAACAGACTTGACTTGGCTTGAAACAGACTTGGAACAAACTTGACTTGGCATAAACAGGTTTGACATAAACAGACTTGGCTTGACATGAAACAGACTTGACTAAAAACAGACTTGACTTAGCTTGAAACAGACTTGACTAAAAACAGACTTGGCTTGACATGAAACAGACTTGACTAAAAACAGACTTGACTTAGCTTGAAACAGGCTTGACTAAAAACAGACTTGGCTTGACATGAAACAGACTTGACTAAAAACAGACTTGACTTGGCTTGAAACAGACTTGACTTGGCTTGAAACAGACTTGGAACAAACTTGACTTGGCATAAACAGGCTTGACATAAACAGACTTGGCTTGACATGAAACAGACTTGACTAAAAACAGACTTGACTTAGCTTGAAACAGACTTGACTTAGCTTGAAACAGACTTGACTAAAAACAGACTTGGCTTGACATGAAACAGACTTGACTAAAAACAGACTTGACTTAGCTTGAAACAGGCTTGACTAAAAACAGACTTGGCTTGACATGAAACAGACTTGACTAAAAACAGACTTGACTTGGCTTGAAACAGACTTGACTTGGCTTGAAACAGACTTGGAACAAACTTGACTTGGCATAAACAGGCTTGACATAAACAGACTTGGCTTGACATGAAACAGACTTGACTAAAAACAGACTTGACTTAGCTTGAAACAGACTTGACTAAAAACAGACTTGACTTAGCTTGAAACAGACTTGACTAAAAACAGACTTGGCTTGACATGAAACAGACTTGACTAAAAACAGACTTGACTTAGCTTGAAACAGACTTGACTAAAAACAGACTTGGCTTGACATGAAACAGACTTGACTAAAAACAAGACTTGACTTGACATGAAACAGACTTGACTTGGCTTGGCTTGAAACAGACCTGGAACAGACTTGACATGGCATGAACATGCTTGACATGAAACAGACTTGACTAAAAACAGACATGACTTGACTTGAAACAGACTTAGCATGAACAGGTTTGACTAAAAACAGACTTGGCTTGAAAAACAGACTTGAACAGATTCACCAACAGCAGGATACAACAACAATACACCACAAGACAAAATGGCAACATAAGGGCTATATATCAAACAATGAAAGTCACACAAACCAACCAATGGGAAACAAGGCACAAATACTAAGACTATAGCAACCAATGAGAACATGACATATTGAACAGAGGAACCAATAGCAGGAATACATGAGGGAAAGGGAAGCAAGACACTAACAGCATGAATCAAACTACAAAATAAAAGACATGAAACATGAACATGTAACAGAACCCCAAAACAAATCCCAAACCCCATGTTACAGATCACTCTTATTTTGGTAAAAAAAAAAAAAAAAACATTTAGCAGATTCTCAAAGGGGGGTGTAAACTTTTAACCTTTTTGATCCCACAGATGTTAAAACTTACCTTAAATCTTAAAACTTGTATTGACCTTATTGTTCAACGCAAAAGTAGAGACCTCCGGTTCATTAACCACTATATGGAAATAATAATAAAAAATAACAACATGCAGTAAACGATAAAACAGTTGGCACTACAATCCAGTGTGTTTATAATTAGGATAATGCATTAAAATAATATGGTAAGACACACCAATATCAAGCAGCAAAACCAGCTGTTTTGTACAGCTAAAAATAGCTGGAAACGGATGAGACCAGAAGCCAGATCCATAAAATAAGGTGGATAGAACTTAACTTTCAAGCACCACTTAATTCTCCAGTGCAGGTAGAGACTGAGGTGGTTATAGCAAAGAAAAGTGCATGCATTTCACCATTACTGCCATTTATAGGTGAAGATGGACTAATTGAAAGTCATTTAGGGCAAGCTGTTCTCTATGGCTTTTCTTTTAATCAAACCTCAGTCTTTTAATGAAGCACTGGTTCGCAGCTATTCGTCAGCCCTGTACCCCAGTGGAAACAAACTTGTCGGACATCATTAAAGCCATGTGTATATCCCTCGTTGAAAGTAACGCGGCTAATTAAGAGCTAAAGCTTCTCTCTGATCCCCCGACGAGCACAAGGGTCCAAAACGAAAGCTGCTATGAGATTACCCGTATTGTCATGCTGAGGAACCCGCTGGGAGAATTTCCGCTAATTGAGCTTCACCTAATGGGACTGATGACATTTTTTACTGCCGTGTTTCCCGAAAAACCAAAACATCAAGCTCATTTATGGCGTTTCACTGACATCAGTCGTTGGAAAGCACAAACAAGCTGCTATTTAAGGAACGGACTGTTGACGAGCTGCTATTAGCAGTTTAATTAATTCAATTCGGAATGAACTAATGTTTTATGGCAGTGTATGGAAGATTAGAAGACTAATGTGGGATCGATAGAGACGAGGAGGCGGTGCTAATGTCAGTGAAGTAGGTCACGACTCGACTGCCATTGATTTTTATGACAGCGATGCCCAAAATACTAAATCAGTTATGGTTTTTCACAGTGATTCGTCACAGTTCACTTTTGACTAACCCTTGAAAGAAAACTTGAAAGATCATGATGTGCTAAAATATGAGCTTTCCTAAAGAAAATATTGCCTAGTGTTATCATAAAAACACTTTTGTTACTACATATACAAAACCGTTAACTGAAATATAATAATAAATATAACTGACCTATTAAAAATAATAATATTGCAGCTTACCAAAGCAAAATTTCTCATTTTCATTGTTAAAAATTGTGTAAAAATGATGAAACATGACAAAATTGAATTGAAAACATGTATAAGAAATAAACTAATGTTTATAATGATAAAAACTAATTAGTATCTCAATTATGCTACAAAACTCGCTGCCACAATGTCACAAAAACGCTGTCACAAATTAAACTAGATAAAAACACCAAGATTAATAAACTGACAAATGAAAAAATAGTGAATAAACATATACACTACCAGTCAAAAGTTTTTGAACAGTAAGATTTTTTTATGTTTTTTAAAGAGTTCTCTTCTGCTCACCAAGCCTGCATTTATTTGGTTTAAAGTGCAGCAAAAACGGGTAATTTTTTTTTTTACCATTTAAAATAATGATTTACTATTTGAATATATTTTAAAATGTAATGTATTCCTGTGATTTCAAAGCTGAATTTTTAGCATCATTAATCCAGTCACATGATTCTTCAGAAACATTCTAATATTCTCATTTGCTGCTCAGAGAACATTTATTATTATTGTTATGTTGAAAACAGCCGAGTAGATTTTTTCAGGTTTCTTTCTTTAATGAATAGAAAATCACATAGAATAGAACAGCATTTATGTGAAATAGATATATTTTGTAACATTATAAATGTCAATTTAAACATCCTTGTTAAATAAAAGTATTAATTTCCATTAAAAGAAAAAAAATAAATATATATTTATTTATTTTATTTATTTATTTATATGGGTTTATATATATGGGTTTATATATATATATATATATACACTGTAAAAAAAATAGTTTAAACTTAAAAAAGTAAGTGTTTGTGCTGCCTTAAAATTTAAACATGAAATGTTAATTTGTACTACATGAAAACGTGGATATTTGAGTTGAGTGAACTTAAACTTTTAAGTCGACACAAACACTTTAAGTTAAAACAACTTTTTTTAAGTAGGTTTTTTTTACAGTGTATATATATATATATATACTGACTCCAATCTTTTAGTGTATAAAAAATGTGCTCAACTGTTTTAAATATTGATAACAATAATAATAGATGTTTTTTGAACAGCAAATCAGCATATTAGAATGATTTATGAATCATTCAACACTGAACATTCAACTTTGATCACAGTAATAAATTACATTTTAAAATATATTCAAACAGAAAACAGTTATTTTAAATAGTAAAAATATTTCAAAATTGTACTGTTTTTTTGTAAATGCTTGGTGAGCAGTAGTGACTTCTTTAAAAAAAAAAACATTAAAAATCATACTGTTTAAAAACTTTTGAGTGGAAGTGTATATGAAATAGTACTAGTGATGCACCACTTATAAGTCTCACTATGACTTGATGGTCAAATTACCAAAGTTTCTTTTCATTTTTTAGCTCTTATGTCAAGTACGTTATTCAAGGCCTGCTTAACAATGCTTATAAGTTGCCATAGAAACTAGCTTAATATGGCATAAAATATCTCTTGTGCAGCGTAAAAAGTGCTGTCTCTAATTTCTTATGTGCTAACTACAGACCTGTCATTACCATTCTGCTTCAGTTTTATCTTTGCCCCTTATGCTCGGCAATCATTATCAAAACATCAAATAACACCTCGCCGCTGATTAAAAACACTGTGTGCAAAAGTGTGAAAGAAGTCAAGCTGAGTGTGCGCCCATTCCACACAATGAACCCGTGCTAAATAAGAGGCTTTACATAAGAGAAGAATATCTGTAATGAAGCACTAGGGCGAAACCGTCAGCTCCGTAGCTGCTTATGTGAAAGTGTTGGGTAATACATGTGGGACTATCAGTATAACACTTCAAAAAGTTTCCGTCAGTGACATACTCCTACTTCCTGGGATCAGTGGTTTATTGATGATATGTGCACAGCTGATGAATGTTTGATGAATGCGGTATTCAGAACAGTAAACCTAACTTCCTGTATGCAAATGATTTTTTACTCAAAAATTATGACTAAATCACAAACAATTACAAATAAACTGTAAGTAACACTTTGAATTATTTTGAAATATTTTTTTTGACACTTTAGCAGATAGTTGACTTAAAAATTATTTCAGACTATCCAAAATGTAGATGAGTTTGTTTTTTCATCAGAAAAGATTTGTAGAAATTTAGCATTGCATCACTTGCAATGGATCTGAATGGGTGCCGTCAGAATGAGAGTCCAAACAGCTGATAAAAACATCACAATAATCCACAAGCAATCCACACAACTGCAGTTCATCACTTTATTTCTTGTGGAAAAACTGTGTTTTTAAGAAATGAATCCATCATTTAAGTGTTTTTAATTTCAAAATGTTAGTTTCAAAAGTCTATAATTCATAATATTGCTTTCTCCAGTGAAAAAGTCTGAATCAGGAGAGAAATAGTCACAAATCAAACCTTGTTTACAAGTCAAAATGGCTCTATGATAAAGCTTTTTATCAGCTGTTTGGACTCTTAATTTATGGAAGCCCGTTTCCACCACTGAATAAAAAATAAAAAAGTTAATTGCGACTTTTTATCTCACAATTCTGACTTTTTTTCTCAGAATTGCATAATACAAACTCACAATTGCGAGAAATAAAGTCAGAATTAAAAACTCACAATTCTGACTCTTTTTTTTTTTTGCAATTGCGAGTTTGAATCTCGCATTCTGACTTAATTAACCTACAATTGCATGTTATAAAGAAAAAAGTCACAACTGCATTTTTGCAAATTTACTCGCAATTCTGAGAAAAAAGTAACAATTGCGAGAAATAAACTCACAATTCTCAGAGAAAAAAGGTCACAATTGCGAGATATACAATTGCAACTGTGAGAAAAAAGTCACAATTGCGAGATATAAACTCTTAATTCTGAGAAAAAAGTAACAATTGCAAGAAATAAACTCACAATTCTGAAAAATAAATTAACAATTATAAATTTACAACTCTGAGAAAAAAAGTCACAATTGCGAGATATAAACCCGCAATTCTAAGAAAAATTGACAACTGCGAGATATAAACTCGCAATTCTGAGATAAAAAGTCACAATTGTAAGATATAAGCTCGCAATTCTGAGAGAAAAAGTTACAATTGTGAGATATAAACTTGCAATTCTGAGAAAAAAGGAAGAATTGTGAGATATAAACTCGTAATTCGAAGACAAACGTAACAATTGCGAGATATAAACTTAATTCTGAGACATTTTGGAGAAAAAAGTCACAATTGCTAGATATAAACTCAATTCTGAGAAATTTTGGAGAAAAAAGTCTGAATCGCGAGATATAAACTCGCAGTTCTGAGAAAAAATATCACAATTGTGAGATATAAGCTCGCAATTCTAAGAAAAAAGTCACAATTGCGAGATATAAACTTGCAGTTCTGAGAAATTTTGGAGAAAAAAGTCACAATTGCTAGATATAAACTCTCAATTATGAGCAAAAAGTCACAATTGCTAGATATAAACTCGCAGTTCTGAGAAAAAAGTCACAATTGCGAGATATAAACTCAATTCTGAGAAATTTTGGAGAAAAAAGTCTGAATCGCGAGATATAAACTCGCAGTTCTGAGAAAAAATATCACAATTGTGAGATATAAGCTCGCAATTCTAAGAAAAAAGTCACAATTGCGAGATATAAACTTGCAGTTCTGAGAAATTTTGGAGAAAAAAGTCACAATTGCTAGATATAAACTCTCAATTATGAGCAAAAAGTCACAATTGCTAGATATAAACTCGCAATTATGAGAAAAAAGTCACAGTTGTGAGATGTAAACTCGTAATTCTAAAAAAGTAGTAAATATCAGAAAAAAAGTCACAATTGTGAGATATAAACTAAACAGTTTATACTGTGACTTTATAACTCGCAATTGCCAGTTTATATTATGCAATTCAAATTGCAATAAAAAGTGAGTTTTTATCTTGCAATTCAAGATTGCAATTGCGAGTATATATCTCACAATTCTGACTTTATAACTCGCAATTGTGAGTTTATATCTCATGAAAACAGAATTGGGAGTTTGTATCACGAAGTTCTGAGAAAAAAACGAAACGGGCTTCCATATCATTCTGACGGCACCCATTCAGATCCTTCAAGTGATGTAATGCTAAATTTTTCCAAATCTTTTCTGATGAAAAAACAAACTCATTACATCTTGGATGGCCTGAAGGTGAGTGGCCTGAATTCATTATTGAGTCAACTATTTCTGACGGCACCCATTCAGATCCATTGGTGAGCAAGTAATGAAATGCTAAATTTCTCCAAATCTGTTCTGATCAACAAACTCATCTAAAATTGTTTCAGAAGAAATCTCAATGATATCTCAAACTGTGCGAAGATTTGCAATCAAAAGTCGAGACATTTTTCATCAGATTCCTCGAAAAAATTCACATTTACAGTATTTTACAGCTCAACAAGTGTCTCATTTACTACCAAGGAATTTTATGAGAAACATCTGAGACATTAGATTCATAAATGAGAAATGACATGTTTGTCATTTGAGAAATGAAACCTGTTTGTTACTTACAATGAGTATTGTTTCCTCTCAGCCTTGCGTTTACAATCATAATGGGTTTCCATTAGCATGTTTGCTAGAATAGTCTACAGGCATTAGCATAATTAAATTTCCTCAGTCCTCACGCACAACCAACTACAGGTCTCATTACATGACGCAGCAGGTTCGTGACACTGCAAAAATACCCAGTAGAGGGAGAAAATAGTGAAAAAAAGGAGAAAAATACAATGTAGAGTTAACTCTGTAATTTTGAAGGCAAGCTTATAAGCTCCTTAAAGGATTTGTTCACTTCCAGAATAAACATTTCCTGATAATTTACTCACCCCAATGTCATCCAAGATGTTCATGTCTTTCTTTCTTAAGTCAAAAGGAAATAAGTTTTTTGAGGAAAACAATCCAGGATTTTTCTCCATATAGTGGACTTTCATTGGTGGGCAACAGGTTGAGGGTCCAAATTGCAGTCTCAATGCAGCTTCAAAGGGCTCCACACGATCCCAGTTGAGGAATAAGAGTCTAGCAAAACGATCAGTCATTTAAAAAAAAAAAAAAAAATCACGTTTATATGCTTTTTAACCATAGCTCAACTTCAAGCATTATGTTTTCATGTTGGAAAGGTCATGCGTGACGTAGACAGAAGTACCAACCCAGTGTTTACAAAGCGAATGTGCAAAGAAAGTCAAATGCCCTTTACAAAAAAAGGTAAAACAACAATGTCGGACAATTTTGAAGTTGGAGGAGAAAATGAGATGCAGTTTTTCGCCTTGCCCTACCTTTTTGAACTGGAGTACACATGAAGAACTAACTGTGTGGGACCTGAAGACACCCATGTGTATCGTAGAGTTAATGCAAGACAAGCATTTGTGGTTAAAAAGTATATAAATTTTCTTTTTTCTTTTTTTGGAAATGACCAATCGTTTCGCTAGATAAGACCCTTATTCCTTGGCTGGGATCGTTTAGAGCCCTTTGAAGCTGCTGTAATTTGGACCTTCAACCCATTGGCCACCACTGAAGTCCACTAAATGGGGAAAAACCTAAAAAAAAAAACTTAACTTATTATCGACTAAAGAAAGAAAGACATGAACATCTTGGATGACAAGAAGGTGAATAAATTATCAGGGCATTTTTATTCTGGAAGTGAACTAATCCTTTAATCATTTCATTAATGATTCTTTTAGTATTTGGAAAATACTCTCCAAAGGCTTCTAAATGATTAACATGATCAAAACTTTGCTGGAAAACCTCTTGTACACAATGTACTACATGCTTTCTGTCATCTGATTGGCAGTTTATACCTTTAACAAGTTAAAGGAGAAGTTCACTTCCAGAACAAAAATTTACTCACTCCCTTGTCACCCAAGATGTTCATGTCTTTCTCTCTTCAGTCGTAAAGAAACGACTTTTTTTTTTTTTGGAGGAAAACATTTCAGGATTTCTCTCCAAATAGTGGACTTCTATGGTGCCCCTGAGTTTGAACTTCCAAAATGCAGTTTAAATGCAGCTTCAAAGGTCACTAAACGATCCCAGCCGAGGAAAAAGGGGCTTAACTAGTGAAACGATCGGTTATTTTCTAAGAAAAATGACAATTTATTTACTTTTTAACCTCAAATGCTCATCTTGTCTAGCTCTGTGTGAATTCTGGTTCAAGACAGTTAAAGAAGGTCGAAAAACTGCCATCTCATTTTCTTCTCCAACTTCAAAATTGACCCAAAGTGAATGTGCAAAGAAGATCAAACGCTCTTTTTTTACGATCAAACATAAAACAGCGATGTAGGACGAATTTCAATTTGGAGGTGAAAAGAGATGGGAGTTTTTTGACATACCCTAACTGTCTTGAACCAGAATACAGGTCCTTCTCAAAAAATTAGCATATTGTGATAAAGTTCATTATTTTCTGTAATGTACTGATAAACATTAGACTTTCATATATTTTAGATTCATTACACACAACTGAAGTAGTTCAAGCCTTTTATTGTTTTAATATTGATGATTTTGGCATACAGCTCATGAAAACCCAAAATTCCTATCTCAAAAAATTAGCATATCATGAAAAGGTTCTCTAAACGAGCTATTAACCTAATCATCTGAATCAACTAATTAACTCTAAACACCTGCAAAAGATTCCTGAGGCTTTTAAAAACTCCCAGCCTGGTTCATTACTCAAAACCACAATCATGGGTAAGGCCGCGATCACACCGAACGCGTTTTAGCAGTTGGAGGCGCCTCTTTTGAATGGTTTTCTGTTGGCAGTCAGCGTTCTCCGCGCTGCTTATGCGCACTGGGCGCCTCGCGTTTTTGCAGGAGCGCTCTGAGCGCCTGAAGTTGAAAAAAAATCAACTCTGAGCGGAAAAACGCCCAACGTCATTCGCGTTCTTTTCCATTGTCCAATCGCATGAATGGAGAGGCGGGCCTTCTGTTGTGGTGATGAAAGTTTACAGTTGCTTAAAAAGTCCGGAGACTGCAAGAAATAGAGGAGAAACCTTTGGTGTCTGTCGTGGGTAACCCGGAGCTGTATTATTTAGGGTTTCTGCTAATATGACAGTTTACTTAACAGCAAAAAAACTAAGATTTTAGAGCGCTTGCGCTATAATCCTTTGATTTGACTGACAGGACAGCTGTCTTGGTCGTTGCTTAGCAACATAAAAAAACCGCAGCACACTGCTCTTTTATTAAAAGTCACCAAACAAGGCAGTGCTGTGCGCCTCGCGTTTTTAGAACTAAAAGACGCGTTCGGTGTGATCGGGGCCTCAGACTGCCGACCTGACTGCTGTCCAGAAGGCCATCATTGACACCCACAAGCAAGAGGGTAAGACACAGAAAGGAATTTCTGAACGAATAGGCTGTTCCCAGAGTGCTGTATCAAGGCACCTCAGTGGGAAGTCTGTGGGAAGGAAAAAGTGTGGCAGAAAACGCTGCACAACGAGAAGAGGTGACCGGACCCTGAGGAAGATTGTGGAGAAGGACCGATTCCAGACCTTGGGGGACCTGCGGAAGCAGTGGACTGAGTCTGGAGTAGAAACATCCAGAACCACCGTGTACTGGTGCCAGGTCAAGCCACTTTTGAACCAGAAACAGCGGCAGAAGCGCCTGACCTGGGCTACAGAGAAGCAGCACTGGACTGTTGCTCAGTGGTCCAAAGTACTTTTTTCGGATGAAAGCAAATTTTGCATGTCATTCGGAAATCAAGGTGCCAGAGTTTGGAGGAAGACTGGGGAGAGGGAAATGCCAAAATGCCTGAAGTCCAGTGTCAAGTACCCACAGTCAGTGATGGTCTGGGGTGCCATGTCAGCTGCTGGTGTTGGTCCACTGTGTTTTATCAAGGGCAGGGTCAATGCAGCTAGCTATCAGGAGATTTTGGAGCACTTCATGCTTCCGTCTGCTGAAAAGCTTTATGGAGATGAAGATTTCATTTTTCAGCACGACTTGGCACCTGCTCACAGTGCCAAAACCACTGGTAAATGGTTTACTGACCATGGTATTACTGTGCTCAATTGGCCTGCCAACTCTCCTGACCTAAACCCCATAGAGAATCTGTGGGATATTGTGAAGAGAAAGTTGAGAGACGCAAGACCCAACACTCTGGATGAGCTTAAAGGAGAAGTCCGGTGTGATATTGACCTAAAGTGTATTGAATCATGATACCGAGTGTGAACGTACCTTGCATATCTCATCTCGGTTTGTGTCCTGCAGTCCGAAATCTGGGGTCAGTTAGCCGATGCTAACAACAGATTGTCAATGAGAGTGAATAGGGCATCGGAGTAGCCATGTAAATAAATCACTGTTTTATGCCATTTACGAGGCACAAAGTAGCTCCACACTTCATTGGTAGACTTCCAAGGGCCCTGACATTTAAAACGAGACATTGAGAACTCATAAAAAGCACCGGTAGTTTATTTACGAGAAGATTTATACAGACAGTAACTGCAAGAAAATTAAGCGGCGGCCACCATCTTGAATTTAGTCAGGATAAGTCGAGTGACGAGCAGGAAGGAACTTATCAGGTTGTAGTTTCCTTTGTGCTCGTCACTCGACTTATCGTGACTAAGTTCAAGATGGCGGCGGCCACTAAATTTCTTTCTCATTTTAGATGACAAGGGGTGAGTAAATTATCTGTAAATTTTTGTTCTTGAAGTGAACTACTCCTTTAAGGCTTTTTGTTTAATTCTAAAAATGTTCACTGTTGTGGAACACATCTGTTTACTGTGGAATACTCTCAACTGAAGAAAATTACTGAAGGTTTAGAGGTATAGTTCACCTAAAAATGAAAAATCTGTCATTAATTACTCACCCTCATGTCGTTCCAAACCCTTAAGACCTTTGTTCATCTTCAGAACACAAATTGAGATATTTTTGATGAAATCCGAGAGCTTTCTGACTCTGCATAGACAGCCAACACAACTGACATGTTCAAGGCCTAGAAAGGTAGTAGGGACATAAAACAGTCCATGTGACATCAGTGCTTCAACCTTAATTTTCTAGTTACCAGAATACTTTTTGTGTGCATAGAAAACAAAAATAACGACTTAATTCGAAGTGTCAGTCTTCAACGTGTTCACAACCCTACCATTTGTTACTGGTGTTTTTTAAATAATAGATTGGATATCTGTATCTAAATATGGTTCCCAACCCTAATTACAGCCATTCTCTAACAATCGTGCATTATTAGCATCATCAAAAACACGCTATCACGATCCTCTCTTTGATACTGATTTCATGCCTGAAGCTTTTACTGAAATAATTGGTATGGTGGTAACTGATATAATTAAATGGTGGCGTATGTTGCAGGACAGGCTTTAGCATGACTCATGATTTCGAAGAGACACTA
Source organism: Garra rufa (assembly GCF_049309525.1). NCBI lineage: Eukaryota > Metazoa > Chordata > Actinopteri > Cypriniformes > Cyprinidae > Garra > Garra rufa. The sequence goes on along the minus strand of NC_133378.1, from coordinate 33,953,449 downwards.
GATTTCATTGTTTTGAGTTGCACAAAAATGATGACTAGTTGTGGTGTAATTCCCTGATGAATTTCTGACTAATAGGCTCAAACTATACAAAGTGTTACTGAGAGAGAACGGAGTAGAAAACAAGCTGTCGCATGCTTTGTAAATGCGGCAAAAACCTGACAAAAACAGCACCCTTTCTTTCTTGATTTTGAAAGTGTGGTGCAACATCTACTGGCTGCAAAAAGTATTGCCTTTGGTGAGGTTAGAGGCACGACAAAAAGGAAAAAAAGCTTAATACAGCTCTACAACCTGCTACATGTGTTGTCAAAACTGCTAGGCTGAGAATGTTAATATAATACAGGAATAGTTCACACAAAAAATACAGTTCTGTTATTATTTTCTCATCCTTATGTTGTTCCAAGCGTTTATGCATTTCTTTTTTCTGCTGAACACAAAGATATTTTTTAAGAATGTGGGAAACCAAACAGTTTTGGGTCCCATTGACTTCCATATATTTTTTGTCCATATTATAGACGTCAATAGGAACCAAAACCATTTGGACTTAAAAACATTCTTTAAAATATTTTTGTGTTCCACAGGAAAAAAAAGGTTTGGAACCAGTGTTATTTTAGTATCATTGAGATACTTTTGTAGTTTTTATTGATATTCTAAATTAGTTTCCATTAATTATTTATTATTATTATTATTATTTATTTATTTATTTATTTTTTCATTTTTTTTTTTAAGGTTTTTTTTTTATTTTGTAGGTCATTGTTTGTGTTTTTCTCATTTTATTATTTTTAAAATTATTCAAATTTTTTTTATTAATTTTCGGTTTTAGTTATATTAGTATTAAACTAAATGAGAAACATTGCGTGGTAAGTAGTTATAATAAACAAAAAAAATCACTTTTTTAATTTAATGTTTTAGTTAACTATAAAAAAAAACAGTTTAATAACCCATTTTTTTAATAAACAAGGTTTATTTATTTATTATATATATATATATATATATATATATATAATTTTCAATACTAATATTATTTAAAATATTAAATAAATAATAAATAAAAAAGGTTTGGAACCAGTGTTATTTTAATATGATTAAAATACTATTTTATTAGTTTTTATTTTATTCTTTTTAATTTTTCCATTTTCATTCAGATTTTAGTTTAGATTTTTTTTTGGGGGGGGTGTAACAGTGATTTTTTTTTCTGTGTTTTTACCATTTTTATTATTTTGTTAAATTATTTTATTAATATTTATTATTATTTATTTTTAGTAATTTTCATTTTTTAGTTATATTAGTATTAAACTAAATAAAAATGAGAATTTTTACCATGGTACGTAGTAAAAAAAAAAAATATATATATATATATATATATATATATATATATATATATATATATATATATATATATATTATATATATATATTGTTTAATTTAATGTTTTAGTTAACTTTTATAATAAACCCTGTTTGTTCTTTTTATTTATTTATTTATTTAATTTTTTTTTTCAAATATAATTTTCAGTACTAATAGGTAAAAAAAAGGTTTGGAACCAGT
>NC_133378.1:33847965-33951404 GCF_049309525.1 Garra rufa | reverse complement strand
ATATATAATTTTTTTTTAATTTAACGTTTTAGCTAAGTATAATAACCATGTTTATTTTTATATTTTTTTTTTTTAATAAAATTTTAAGTTTTAGATATTTTAGTACATAAAATTACACTAAATGAAAATAAGCAATGTTGCATTAGCAACCAGCTGAAATACAATATAATGCATTCAGAATTGTAATTTTTAGATGGATTGTTCCTTTAAATTAATGGCTCAATCAGATGCAGGTATTGGAATTTGCATAAAGCTCTATCACTATTATTGACATCTGAAATCATCAGTTCACACCAAAATTGCATGTCTAATTCACAACTTTTGTTTTGTGGGTGCAAATTACTGTCAGTGTGAATACAGGAAATAAAGATGGCAAAACGAACCCAGTTTTTCATCCAATAATCTTTATTACATGCAGTTACACAGTCCAGCATTGCACTAGCATGTACGCACGACTTGAATAGAATTCAACACTTAAGTACAAAGTACAGTACAATTGATTGACGCAATGCACTTCTCACAAACCAGCTGCCACCGTCACAAGCACATAAGAGAGGCTCGGTCTGAAAAGAACCTTGAGATAAAAGATCTTTTCACAAACCACTCATGCATCTACTTAGACAACAGTACTCAAGAGCAATACCTGAGGAGTAATACGTATTATAATAAAATAAACCGACGCAATATAACGAGAAGAACGTTAGCTTTTGTGTTTTACCATTTAGGCTACTTTTTAAACACATATTTACAGCCACTGATTTCTGTACAATTTTTGTAACTGACATCAACAAAGTACTATAATAATACATACACGGCAATATAGTCAGCGAAATTAAAAAATAATCAATTACGCTTTGCAGTAACAGTACAACGTTCATATCAACAGTCCAGAAAGTTCTGCAAGGTTAGGCACTTAGGACTGGAGAGCACTTAACAGCAATCAAAAGTGTCGTTCCAGCGACGATTTGACATCTTTAACGATCGTAAAGGCAAACGAATGTACATTGCATGATGTTATATATGTATCTGCATCTTACAGTCACTGGATCCTCAACTAAAACAGCCTGAAATGCCACATATACAGTAGCAGTCAACCACGCCAACTGATGAACAAAAGTCACTATAGGCTTCGTACGTTAATGTTTATGGTACAAAATCTTCCAAAGCGGCAACCAGACAGTTCATTTAAACCATATGCACATTATTATTTCAGAGACAAGCTAAAAATACGAACAATCTTTCCATTTCACGGACGAAAATTGCAAAGACATGCAAGTTTTTTGGGTGGTGCGAGGCCTGGAATATACTCTACGCAAATGTGTGAACGAGAACACTTCTAGCTACAGCATGCTAACTCCATTTCACAGTTTTGAAATGTGTCAATTCAGAATTGTCAGCATTTTCAGTGTTACCACAAGGGGTGCTATTAGTGCCGTCGCTAAAGATTATTTTGGTAATCAAGTAATTGGTCGATTATTCGGATGATTAATCGAGTAATAGGATAATTATGATTATATTATAATTATCTGTGGTAATAAAAATAGACCTAAATAAACAATAGACTTTATTCAAATGCATATACAGTTTAGGTCAAAAGTTTACACTCCCCTTTCAGAATATGCTCAATAAGAGGGATCATACAAAATGCATGTTATTGTTTATTTAGTACCGACCTGAATAAGATATTTCACATAAAAGATGTTTACATATAGTCCACAAGAGAAAATAATAGTTGCATTTATAAAATTACCCTTTTCAAAAGTTTACATCCCTTTGATTCTTAATACTGTGTTGTTACCTGAATGATCCACAGCTGTGTTTTTTGTTTAGTGATAGTTGTTCATGAGTCCCTTGTTTGTCCTGAACAGTTAAACTGCCTGCTGTTCTTCAGTTCTTCAGGTGCCACAAATTCTTTGGTTTTCCAGCATTTTTGTGTATTTGAACCCTTTCCAACAATAACTATGATTTTGAGATCCATCTTTTCACACTGAGGACAACTGAGAGACTCATATGCAACTATTACAGAAGGTTCAAACTCTCGCTGATGCTCCAGAAGAAAAAACAATGCATTAAAGGGGTCCTATTATGCTCTTTTACAAAGTCTTTATTTTGTTTTGGGGTTGCAGTAGAACATGCTCTCATGCTTGGTGGTTCGAAAAAGGCATTATTTTTCACATAATTTACATTATTACAATAGCTTTGCACAAATGGGTCGATTAGTTTGGTGTGTGATACAGGCCCACCTTCCGAAAAACCAAATGTGTTGTGATTGGTTAGCAGTCCCACTGCGTTTCAATTGGCGAACAGTTTAGACGGCGTTTCAGTCCTGGCACGCCCCTTCTCAAAGCAGCAAATTCAGTGTACAACCGCGCAAGCTAGATTAAAGTAATTTATATGTTTTAAATATGAATATTTTTATTACAAAAACACATTGGATTGCTAAAGGAGGCTTTTACTGACGCAGCTCCAGCACGGTTAACGGAGCAGTTTGTGGACACTTTAGTCAATGCTCGCGTTTTATACGAGCCACCCTGAACTTCTGTAGGCAGGATTTATTTAGCCTCGTTCAGACTGTCAGCCCAAATCCGATTTTGTCCATATCTGGATGGAATCGGATTTGAATAACTGACTGTCCACACAGTCATATCGCAACTGTTCAAATCCGATTTGTGTGTCCATAAGCACTCTTTCGTTTTACGGAATGTGCGTTGGTTTCTATGGCAATGCCGTTGCGTTATTATGCCAACGCTAAAAACAACAATAACAGCAATACAGTTTGCAATATAGATGCTGTCTTGCGATATGTTGCCGTCGCGCTGGTTTCAAAACTCAAAGAGGTGCATACTAGCTGTATATTGTTTTTTTCCCGCTTGATTTGCAGTTCGCAACAACACAAGCTTGTTTCTGCAAAGACGTTTGTTATGTTTTCCACAAAAATGTCTGACGTGTTTACGTTTTACATGGCATGAAAACATGAAAAAGCAGAAATCCGATTTGAATTGGATTCCAAACCACATACGAATGTAGCTCGAAACGGATTTGACCAAATCGGATTTCATGTAGTTCGCTGCTGTTCAGATTACCTAAATATGATCGGATTTCAATCGGATTTGCATACAAATCGGAATTGGGCTGACAGTCTGAACGAGGCTTTAGAATGATATTCTAATGGACTGTTGTGACATCATAGAATCCGGAAAACAAATGTAGTCCAAAGAAGCCATTCGTTGTAGTTCTTGAAAAGGGATTTTTTTTTAAAGGTGCAATAGAATGGAAAACTGTGTTTAGCGTGGCATAGTTGAATAATAACAGTTCAGTACATGGACATGACATACCATGAGTCTCAAACACCACCATTTCCTCCTTCTTACATAAATCTGGTGTTTGAAAAAGACCACGAAAAATAGGTCAATTCCAACATAACACCAACTATTAAGCAATAGTCCCTATTAATCATCAGTAACGTCAGTACATCAGTAAAACCACTGAAGGGACATGGTTAGTGCTAGCGGTAGCCTGTGCATAAGATTTTAAGGAGAGATGAGTGCACTGATGATGGCCAATGATTTACAGATCCTGAGCATCACTAAAGCATCAAAACTTGTGTGGTAAGTCGTTATTATGTTATACTACTTCGCTGCAGTGTAACGTTACACAGAGCACATGTGATCACAGTAGTGAGAGAAAAAAAATGTTGCGGATTCAAAACGGCAGATTCAACAAACCGCATATTAAAAGTGGCTAGAGTTAAATAAATTAAGCGGCCGTAATTAAATATATATTTTCTCCATTGTGAGCAAGCCACTCAGTGAGACAGCCAATCAGAGCAGATCTCCTCATTATTATGCAGGAACCTTCCAAATAAGGCAATAACAGAGCATTTCATTCTAGGGACAAATCCTAGGGTTGCAAATGGACCTGTAAAACCGTTTCTGCAGATTTTTTGCCCTTTCCTATGCCATATACCTTCTATGTAGATATCAGAGAACAATTTAAAATATTGTTTCAATGCATTCTATGGCAGCTTTAAACCAAATATCTCCCTTTGGAGTGGACTTTAAGATTTGTAACTTTATAGATATTTTTTTTATGCCCAAATGTACACACCACACACTGGCTGAAATTCAAAAAGCACAATAGGACCCCTTTAAGAGCTGGGGGTGAAAACTTTTGAACAATAGAGATGTGTACATTTTTCTTGTTTTGCCTGAATAGCATATTTTTTTTTAATTTAGTACTGCCCTTCAGAAGCTACAGAAGATTACATGTTTCCCAGAAGACAAAATAAGTTACATTCACCCTGATCTTCAAATTCTGATCTTTAAATTCTTAATGCATGGTATTTTCTTCTGCAGCATCGGTAAGCGTTTGAACCTTCTGTAATAGTTGCATTTGAGTCCTTCAGTTGTCCTCAGTGTAAAAAGAGGGATCTCAAAATTATACAGTCTTTGTTGGACAGGGTTCAAATACACAAAAATGCTGAAAAGCCAAAGACTTTGTGGGACCTGAAGGATTTTTCTGAAGAACAGCGGACAGTTTAACAGTTCAGGACAAACAAGGGACAAACAACTATCAGTAAACAAAAAATAACCCCAGCTGTGGATCATTTAGGTAACAACACGGTATTAACTATCAAGTGTTTGTAAACTTTTGAACAGGGTATACACCTAGGATGGCTTGAGGGTGAGTAAATCATGGAATCATTTTCATATTTGGAAGTTGAAGCACTAAAATGTCTCATTTAAAGTAAGTAAATTAAAACTGAGATAAAAATAAATGAAACCCAGACAGTATGATAACAAACACACAAACACTAAAATGTAAAAAAAAAAAAAAAAGTATAAAAAATATGAATAGAAACTGTATAATAATACTGTATATATAATACTAAAATAACACTGATTTGCATCTATGTCTTATATAACTACAACTTTCCTCAGAATTTTTTTTTTCATCTAAGACAGTTTTTTAGAGGTTTGTTTCTGCTACAGTAACGCAAGTTACATATGTACAATAAGAAGCTAGCAATACACTGGCGTCTACATACCTGCGCAGAGTATGTTTCTGGCCTTCGGGCGGATGAAATTCTGCTACATTTCTATCCATAAAACTAAAACGGAACCCACAGAATAAACATTAAAACAAGTCATTGTTTCGCATAGTTTGAAGTTTCATCCCTACCCTATCAATCCTCACATGCTGTTGGGGTTGTAGCAGAGCATGTTGAGCTGCAGGTTCTCGTCCCAATGTCTGAGGATGATGAAGAGCTGATTGGCCGCGGCTTTCACCGACGCCAGGTCTCGGCCTTCTGGGACAATCTGTTCATCTAGCCACATGCTGGCCTTGGCTGCGATCATCTCCCACTCAATGAAATAACTGGCTGAACTGTGTTCTAGCCAGGCCAGAGCAACTGCGGTCGCCCACACCATCCCCTCGGGGTCTTGCACAGCCCTTTGCAGGATCCCAGGCGAACCCGGTAGGGGTGTCTCTGCGATTTCTGACTCGGACCCCCGTCCACTGTCGTAAAAAGAGTTGATAGGCGACGGCGGGGCTTCGGTCGACATTGATGAGAATCCACTCAACAGCGAGGGCTCGCCTTCCATCCGAGGGCTTCGGGCCTGAAATGAGGACGAAGAGGTGCGAGACACCAGCTCCTCGCATTCAGAGGTTAAATCTGAGTCTTTTGGAGGAGGCGAGGAGCTGTGGTGGACCTCCAGACTCTCAGATCGGCGGGAGCTGGAGTGGGAGACGTGGGTAAGGCTGATTCTGTGGCTGGTGAATGGAGACGTCCATTTCAGCTTGTCCATGGGCACGTTGATGGCGTCACACAAGGCACTGTCCAACATGAACGCCCCACAGGACAGCTGCAATGACACCTGCAACAGGAAGAAGAAACCATAATGTCTATTTAACCAGTGCTTAAATATATAAACAAGCTCAGACACTGAACTTCAATGAGCCATTTAAGGTCTTTAGGCTTTGTCAATTACATTAGCCTTAAATAAACGCTCGACTGATTTTGTTACGGCTTATCACTGTTTACTTTGAGTAATTGCCATGACCCATACATTGTACTCAAATAGCGCATCTCATTTAACCAGACTTAAGCGATCATGGGATATTGATCGGTGCTTGTTAAATGTCAACAGATCTATTACTCACTATACGTAAAGAAGACTGCCTTTGTGTGCAAGGTGAGTATTGACTGGCTATTTATAGGTTATGAGGCAAGTGGATGCAATACACACAATGACGTTATTACTAGCTAAAGTTTCTTCAGGCATTTTGTTGTGACCTTTTGAAGTCAACATGAATTGTTGTTTGCAACCCATTTTACTTCCACAATAAGAGAAAGAAAAACAAATTATATATATATATATATATATATATATACTGTAAAGAAATATGTTACAATGACTATATTATTATATCATGTCACTATTATACATTAATATATACTGTACAGACACCCACATACATGTAAATATATTATGTGTGTAAATGTGTGCATATATAAACATGTATATACACTATATATAGACATACATATATATATATTTATATATGTAAATATATTGTGTGTATATTTATATATATATATATATATATATATATATATATATATATATGCATATATATATACACACTAAATGGGTCGTAACACACACACACACACACACACACACACGTATGTAAATATATTGTGTGTGTAAATGTGTGCACATAAACGGGTGTGTATATACACTATATAGTGTAAATATATTGTGTGTGAGTGTGTATAATATTGTATATAGACATATATATATATATATATATATACACACACAATATATATATTTATATATGCACACATTTACACAATTTATTTACATATAAATGTGTGCATATATAAATATATATATTGTGTGTGTATATATATATATATATATATGTCTATATACAATATAGTGTATATATTTATAGACATTTATATATACATATATATATATTTACACTATACACACAAACTTACATGTGTAAATATATTGTGTGTAAATGTGTGTATATATAAATATGTGCATATATAGATGTGTGTGTATATATTTATAGACATTTATATTTTATATATAAATATAAATGTATATATTTACACTATATACATGCACACACACTTATATATGCAAATATAAATGTGTGTGTAAATGTGTGCATATATAATCGTGTATATATATACACACACACACACACTGTATATCTATTTACACTATACACACACACTTATATATGTAAAGATATTGTGTAAATGTGTGCGTATATAAATGTGTATATTTATATATAGACAAATATATACATATATATGTATATATATTTAAACTACACACACACAATGCAAATAAATATATTGTGTAAATGTGTGCATATATATCCGTGTATGTATAAAATGTAAATGTGTGTATATATTTGTGTGTGTGTGTGTATATATATATATATATGTATATATGTATGTGTGTGTGTGTATGTATTGTAATTACTATAACTATATTACTGCTTATTATGTCACTATTATATTTACATAAAGTAATGTATATTACAAGTCATCCGTGTGTGTGTGTGTGTGTGTGTGTGTGTATATATATATATATATATATATATATATATATGCATACAGCATATGTGTACAGGATATATATATTTGTATGTGTGTTTATGTGAACAAAGAAACATGCATCAAAAGAAGTCAATAGGGGCAATATCAATTTCATGTTGACTTCAAATGTACATTTTACAAAAACCACAGGGCATCAACATGCTGAAAGCAGAATATGGCGACAGAAACCAGAGGGATGTAGTCCTTGTTGTCATTCTCGCTCTCTCCCACTGAGTTGCTGATTTTGCTCTGCGACCGGCTCATGAAGCCCCTGGCGGCTTTTGTCAGGAGACGCGTCCTGCTCAGGCTCAGCTTGCTAGAGGCAAAAAGAAACAACACCCTTTTACTCCGGCGCCTCACTGTCGTCATTAAATGCACAGACACGTATAAAGTGCTTTTTTCCTGGTGAAATCTGCCCTTTCACATCCGTTAATTTGTGAAAGTGTGCACACATCCCTGATAGCACCGCTCCTTACATTTTGGCCATTAGTTTGGCTGACATTTCAAGTGACAGCGAGAGGTAAAACTGTGAAAGAGATTCCAGACACGAAAGGGGAGGGCTTACTTTTGTGTCTGGAGTACGATTTATCTTTTGTTTAAAATCTTGGTTCTATGTACTTAATATATGTTCATTTGAATGGGATTACATGTATATTTGTAGCAATAGCCAACAATACATTGTATGGGTCAAAATGATCGATTTTTCTTTTATGCCAAAAATCATTGGAATATTAAGTAAAGATCGTGTTCCATGAAGATATTTTGTAAATTTCCTACCATAGATATATCAAAACTTAATTTTTGATTAGTAATATGCATTGCTAAGAACTCCATTTGGACAACTTTAAAGGCGATTTTCGAAATATTTAGATTTTAGTTGTATCTCAGCCAAATAGTTTTCTATCCTAACAAGCCATAGAAAGCTTATTTAATCAGCGTTTTTCCCAAAAAATGACCCTTATGACTTTTTTGGTCACATTTGTGCATATCCTAATTAATATTCATGAGCAGGTCCTACAGTGTTTTACAACCCAAACCCGCCCCCACAGCTTCATCCTGCTGTTAATTCACCCTCTGCATACGATGTCAATGTTTCTTAAATCCAAGTGCTAATTAAAACTGAGTGTGTGTGACTAACATCCTCTAATTGTGCTGGAGTATCCTTCACTTCATATATTCACTCAAACTCAATAAGTTTAGACTAATGTTTTTAAAAAGAAAATGCTAATGGCGAAACCTTTGACGTCAATAGAACAAACACTGATTGCCGGAAGATAATTGGCACACTGACTCATTTAATTGAAACAAATTGTACTTCACATCAAAATATAACAGAAAATTATTATAAAATAAATGAAATACCTGCACAAAACAGTTGCATTGTCAGTGTACATACGGTAACCCCCGTTTATAATTTTTTGAATGACTATTGAATGTCTGTCTTCTCAAAGAGTTGAACTCATTACATGCACCCGACAGACTACCGAAAGCAATCAAAATGCAAATTCAACTCATGATTTAAAACAATGACACAGGATTGATGCAAACTGCTGAATTATTCATTTGTTTTCTGTGAATTACGGTGTTTTTTAATTGTGCAACTTGATTTGTGGACGTTGTTTGCTCGTTCCCTCTGTTTACACCCACCTGGCAGAGAAAAGGCTCTCGACTGATCTCTGCGAGTGGTCAGAGGTCACCGACGAACTCCTTTGAGAGGCTGAAAGAGAGTGCAGGTTAGTTTCTGATCATTTCTGTGGCCCAACACACACACACAAACAAACAAACACTGCACTCCAAGGCAAAGAGCACTCAATGAACTCGCCTGCGCTCCCCTAGGTCAAATCTAATTAATGAATTCAGCAGCTACAAACTTGAGTGATTTATACCGCTGTGTTTGTTTGACATGCTTGAACACCTGCAAGACTGTAATAGCCAAAGTAACCAAGTGAATGCAAACAGTACCTTCAGAAGAGCTACATCGTTCCCAGCTGGAGGATGAGGGTGTTTTGCAGGGGGACTGGGGTGCATCGTCTACATCTGTAGAGCGAAGAAGAGTTTTAGGGTGCAGACACAAGTGTTCAGTCGGAAAGAAATGAAAGTTTTTGAGGAAAACATTCCAGGATTTTTCTCCATATAGTGGACTTCAATGAGGATCAGTGAGCTAGATGAGACACTTTTTCCTCGGCTGGGATCGTGAAGAGCCCTTTGAGGCTGCATTGAAACTGTAATTTGGATCTTCAACCCATTGATTCCCCTTGAAGGGCATTTACATATAGTCCACAAGAGAAAATAATAGTTGAATTTATAAAAATTACCCCATTCAAAAGTTTACATACACTTGATTCTTAATACTGTGTTGTTACCTGAATGACCCAATTGTTTTTTTTTTTTTGTTTAGTGATAGTTGTCCATGAGTCCCTTGTTTGTCTGAACAGTTGTTCTTCAAAAAAGTCCTTCAGGTTCCACAAATTCTTTGTTTTTTCAGCATTTTTGTGTATTTGAACCCTTTTCATCAATGACTTTATGGTTTTGAGATCCATCTTTTCACACTGAGGACAACTGAGGGACTCATATCCAACTATTACAGAAGGATCAAACACTTCTGATGCCTCAGAAGGAAACATTATGCATTAAGAGCTGGGATAAATTAAAGATCAGGGTAAATTTAACTTACTTTGTCTTCTGGAAAACATGTATCTATAATAGTTGCATATGAGCCCCTCAGTTGTCCTTAGTGTGAAAAGATGGATCTCAAAATTATACAGTCATTGTTGGAAAGGGTTCAAATACACACAAATGCTGAAAAACTAAAGAATTTGTGGGACCTGAAGGATTTTTCTGAAGAACAGATCATTCAGTTAACAACACAGTATTAAGAATCAAGTGTATGTAAACTTTTGAACAAGGTCGTTTTTATAAATTCAACTGTTATTCACTCTTGTGGATTATGTCTTTTATGTGAAATATCTTATTCAGGTCAGTACTAAATAAAAAATAACATGCATTTTGTATGATCCCTCTTATTTTGGTAAATTATTTAACATTTTGCAGATTTGGCAAGGTGTATGTTAACTTGACCTTGACGATGTTACATAGAATATTTTAACCATGTCCTTACTACCTTTCTGGGCCTTGAATGTGTCAGTTGCATTGCTGTCTTTGCAGGGTCAGAAAGCTCTCGGAATTCATCAAAAATATCTTAATTTTTGCTCTGAAGATGAACAAAGGTCTTATGGATTTGGAACAACATAAGGGTGAGTAATAAATGACAGAATTTTCTCTTTAAGCAGTTTGATATATCAGAAGTCTTTTGATCACTATGGCAATATAGTTTCAAGATTGTCTGACTCAAAGTCTAATGACTAGTTGTTGGTTTAAGACAAAATATGTGAACGTTGACCTGTTGGTTGCACTAGAGAGTTTGAATTAGAGACCCAAAATTGGGTATAATAAAAGTCGAGACTCTCCTCAACAACAGTGCACAATTTCATAACTTTTTACCAAATGTTTCTAGGGATTTCCATAGACTCCCAGCCAGAGGAAATGAAAGAATAAGAAATCAAATCAAATCAAGCTTTAGTCATTTCATGTAATATAAAATCAAGTCTTTTATGATCCAGCAATTTTCCATCTCATAACTCCACAGTTGTAAACAAGCCCAATTGTCGCTATTTTGTCATCAATCTTACTGTAGCATAGTGCTGCGTCATCTTGCCCAGGCAAACCTCCTGATTGCGAGCGACCCAGACCTACAGAGTAACCGCGGTTCTTCCTGCTGCCGGAACGAGAACTGCAGTGCGAACTTCGTTTATGATCCTCCCCTGGAGATAAACAAATATACAAAGAGTCATTACCATAATCTAATTGTCTGCTTATGCCAGGAGCAACTGCTTCGTCTGTTTCCCTGCACTCCTCATTGTTTTCTTCTTCCTGAGAACAGTGTCTTTGACGTAATGATTGCAACTGCCATGCCTTACGAACTCGAATGAATTAGAAGAATGACCTACCGGGATGGCTGTACTCAACGCAGGTGGGTAAATATTCATTGCTGTCGAGATCGATAGGTACAAATGCTGTGTATTTGCTCAAGATGTTGCAGGCTTTGCTCGTGTGGATGGCATAAAGCTGGTACCTTCTCCCAGAACCTACAAGAAACGGTCATATATTTAAGTCAGTTGGATGTTTTAATATTTGGTAATTCGACTCCAGTTCCTTACCATGCTCAATCTCACACTCTTTATCCACCATGTGTTCAAAGTCTTGAATAATGGATCGTCCTGCCAGGTGATGAAAAGTTTCATTCCACAGGTCCTCGTGAACTTTCTCCTCCCGCTCTCGGCCTTTTAGGTAAGGCTGGATGTCAAAGGCCACCTCCCATCTCATGGGTTTCCCACACAGCAGTCCTGATATGACCGCTTTGCAATCTCCCTTTCCGTGACTGGCCTTGAATTCTGGCACGTGAGGATCCTGGGGCGTTTCGACTTCGCAAAGCTGATGCGTGTAGCCATCTGTTGGAAATTAAACAGAAGGTAAACTTAATATTTAGAGTATTAACAGATGCTTTTCTTGTGGAAAACATCACAAACCAGTTGGCTGAGTTTATAAGCAGCTTAAATGACAAGTTGGAACTTTAAAAGTTGGATAGATATTTTCAAAATTGACAAGTTGTTGGATTGCCTAAATGATTAGTTGACTAAAGGAACCAGAAATTCAGATACATTGGATTCTGATAAGATGCCATTTTTGGGATGTTTTAATAAAATATGTAGTAGAAAACCCATGAAAGAGTTACTTTATTTAAAAATCCACATCATTTTGTACATATTTAAGACTATGGGGGGCACCATTATTTTGATTATGTCAAATGGTTGCACTCGGTGTGCTACTGGCGCTACCTGTTGCTATTTTTACCACAACACAACTCAGAAAATAAAATACTGATACGACGTCACATTGTGCAGCTTTTGGTTGTAACTTTCATTTGAAGGACAACAAGAGAAGTGATGTAAGTCTTTACTGCTTTTCCTAGCGATAAGAAGAGGAGAAAAGAAGGGGAAGATGCCTTTCTAAAGTCCTAAACTTACTAAAGATCCACGTCTTTGTTCTCTCCACTTTAGCCCTAATGCCTTTTAGTAGACCACAGCTACTGAAAGAGCTTACAAATGGCAGAGACAAGAAACGCTAGATGTCATGATTCCGCGGCCACTGAAGGAATTTCTCAGCGTGCATTTTACACGATATCCGGGGTGTTTAGACTCCTTGTGGGGAAAATCAATGCTACAGCATTTGGTTTAAGCCTACGCTTATTTCCATTGACACCTGTAAGCACTTTCACTAGCTGTAGTCATTGTATCAGTATTTTATTTTCCAAGTTGTGTTGACATCATTGAAATAATGGCGCCCTCCTATAGTCCAAAATATATATAAAACGATGTGGATTTTTTTTAAATAACGTAAATCTTTCATGGGTTTTCTACTACATATTTCAGTAAGAGACATAATTTATGTTATATTAAGCCACACAAGTCTTAATACTCAGGGATCCCTTTAAAAAACAGCTGGATGGGGCACAAAAGCTTTCCAAGGGAATCCTGGATATTATGACATGCATGGCTTAATATTACGTAAATTATGTTACTGTAATTGAGGTAGAAAACCCATGAAAGATTTTCGTTATTTTAAAAAATCTGCATCATTTCATACATATTTTGGACTATGGAGGTGCCATTATGACATGAAATGGTTGCGCTCTGTAAGCTACTGGCCCTACCTGTTTCTATTTTTACCGCAACACAATTCAGAATACACAACTCTAAAAATAAAATACTGATATGATGACCACAGCTAGTGAAAGTGCTTACAGGTGGTGATGGATATAGTGAAATCCATGCTGAGAAACTCTTTCAGTGGTTGCAGCGTCATGACAAGCATCAGCATGTTTACATCTTGCCAGGATGGCATCTAGCGTTTCTTGTCTCTGCTGTTTGTAAGCTCTCTCAGTAGCTGTGGTCTACTAAAAGCCTCTAAGGCATCAGGGCTGAAGTGTAGAGAACAAAGACGCGGGTCTTTAGGAAGTTGTACTCATCCACAGGCATCTTTTTTATTTTCCAAGTTGTATTGTGGTAAAATAGCAACAGGTAGCGGCAGTAGCCCACTGAGTGCAGCCATTTCACTTCATTGAAGTAATGGCGCCCGATATCCAGGGTGTTAGGCTCCTTGTGGGGAAAATCAATAGTATGGCATTTGGTTTTTAGCGTACGCTTATATACGTTGACTAGGGCTGGGCCGATAAACGATATCATATCGAATCGCGATAAAATTTATGTTAATAACGATGATAGGCTCTAGACATTTTTTGCTCGATATGGATTAATCTAAGAGCCAATCACACAGTAGAAATATGCGAAAACAGCCAATCAGCGTACAGCGTGCGTGTGCATGTCAAAGTACAAAGTTCATTTCCTACCGCACTTTGCGAAGCAAACTTAACACCAGGACGACAAAAAAAAAGAGAGAGGAAGCAGCGACGAAAGTGAAACTAACTTCGAGTTATTATCCAAAGATGTTGAAATTGTCGACAAAAAAGGTAGCACGAATTCCGTTATATAAGTGGTTTGGCTACCTGAAAAGTGACTCTCAGCTCAGCTGAGAGTTTGGCGCGATTGTTAAAACTGAAACCGAAAGCAAAAAACGCACGCGCATTCAAAAGCAATTTTAATCCCCCCAATGCGCGCAAATTAGGCTACATGACATATCTAGGCTGTTATTAGTATGTAGGCTATGATAGGTTGTGTATGTCTATAGCTCTGTATCATGCTTGAAATATCCGTCTCTATTTGCACTTTGAATATTTAGAGAGTAGCCTACTTAGATTATGGCTGAATTGTCTGCACTTAATAGAACCGTGTCGTAATTTTTTGTTATTTATACTGTAGATTGTTTCAAAATGCAGTGGTTGCCTCTAATTTAAATAGCTCAACCTATAATAGAGAAAATAAACAATTGTGTTAATAATAATAAATAAATAAATAAATAAATAATTGTGTTACAAATTATGTTTTTACAATAATTTTATGTTTACATTTTGTACATTTACTCTCATTTACCATACTCTGTCACAACTTTTATTTTTTAAATTTATTTTAGTAAGTTGTTTTAATTTTTAAGGCCAAATCTGTAATCTGTTTTTGTTAATAAACTATACTTTAAATGTAATTTAATGAACCCTTTCATTTTTGTGGCTTTAGTCATTGTTGGGATACAATTTTAAAGCTGGCAACATCAACAGCTTATATCGAAATATATATCGTTATCGTTCAATATGGGGAGAAAATTATCGAGATTACATTTTTGCCATATCGCCCAGCCCTAACGTTGACACAAGTCCTAATACCCAGGGATCCCTTTAAAAACAGCTGGGTGAGGCACAAAAGCCTAAGGATTTAAAAAATTAGTTTGAAATTGCTTTAAAATGCAACTCTGAAAAAGAATGAGATGTCCATCTGAATCTGAGAACATGTAGTTGTTTAATGCAATAGCTGACAGGCAATTAGGTTAAATATCTTTTTTATTGCACAAAACTATTAGCTGATAGTCGCCATTAAAAACCGAGACCTGCAGATTACGAATAATGACAGGCAAATTGCTCACGGCAGGCGATTTGAAGTCTGACAGTCTTGAAATTTATTGCCGAATGCTCTGAATTGGTTGCATAAGCTGTGTTTTGATGGCAGTGCTTCAAAAGTTATGAATTGAGAGACTTTAATAGTATATTAAACTCCAGTATCAAATCAATAACAAATCTGCTCAACTGAAACCATTTATAAATGTATTGATTTTTCATCTTACAGTACATTAAAGGGGGGTCCAATGCTGTTTCATGCATGTTAAGTTATTTACACTGTTAAAGAGTTGGATTCCCATGCTAAACATAGCCAAAAAAAAAAAACAATTTGGATGTATAACAAGAGTATTTCTGTGCCAAATACACACTTCCGGGTTTCTTACAAGTTTCGGAAAGCTTTTTGCGATTATGGCTCTTTACGACGTCCTGAAGGGTGGAACTCCTTGTATGGGCATTTCTCCCGGAAAAGCGTCGACCAGAGCAAACTAATGCTGCGTTCCAGGCAGGTTTTTTAATTATGACTACGGGTTGTCTGGAACGCAGCATAACTAACAAGCTTATTATATTACACATTGTGCGTTTTTAAGCTAATCAATTGATGTGCATTAGATGATGAATTGGATAGTCACCTCATTGGATTTAGCCATCAGAAAATAATTAATGAGAAATTATTATAGCTTATGCTATTACATGAACATTTCTAACATGTAAATAATTTGAAGCCAAATAGTTATATTTCCCCAAGCTGTTTAGCTTTAATACAGTATGCATAGGCTTAATCAGGAAGCATACAGCGGCCCCACTTTTAACTCTCTCTTTATATTACCCTTATTGTAGATGGATGCACGGAAGAAGACACGTAGTGCAGTGTGGGAGTACTACACTCAACAAACACCAGGGAAGGCAGTGTGCAAAACGTGGAGATGTTGTCAGTATGGGTGGTACAAGTGCCAATACTTCAAACCTGTGGTCTCATCTTACCAATTTTTATTTTTACACTAGACACATATCGGTTCAAAATATCATTTATCGGTGCATTTGATCTGTAATAATCGGTATCGGCATCGGCCCTGAAAAACACAAATCGGTCGACCCCTAGTTAAAAGCCGGTTTAACTCTGGGCCCAAGTGGCGCTAAGATTATTATGCATCAGAAATTGATGTCTTTGTTCTTCTATACTCAAGGACTGTATGGAAGGACCAACCTGCATCGCCGGTGCTGCCTAAAGAAGGGCTGTCGGTTGAAGACCTGGAGCCGTCTTCCACAACTGGGCTGGGATGGGTCTGATCCGACTTAGACTCCCCCTGGAGAGCTTCTGGTTGGTGGACTTGAGGTTTGTGAGCAGTTATGGGACGTCCTCTTGAGGATGTGGCACACAAGCTGGCCAACTGCGGCTGTTGGAAAAATGAGTAACAGTTCATTGGTCCTATTGTTCACTGTACTTGAATTACCCAGTTTACAATGGCACACTTGATGTAGAATTTTTTCTTCTAATATTGAATATATAATCATTTAGCAATAACTCAGGCACAGTTATGGCAAATATTGTCATAATAATGTCTCTTGAAGAGTGATTTCCCTTTTAAGAGAGCATGTAATGTCAGCAGAGCTGTGTATTTGTGCATAAAAAAGCAGTAAGTTTATTTATTGGGTAAAAGGCACAACAGTACAAGACATGACACAAATGGAATATAGGTTTAAAATATCAAACATTTATCAGTCATGATATAATTATAAATATAGACATATTACATATTATGATTATATTTAGAATTATTTAATTTGCATGTAAAAAAAAATAAATATATATATATATATATATATATATATATATATATATATATATATATATATGCATTTTTTTCAATGCTAACATTTAAATGATTTTTAATAAATACATACATAAAGTTATTATTTTAATATGTTAACATAATATAATATGCACTACTGGTCAAAAATCTGGAATAATTAAGGGTTTTTTATGTTTTTGGAAGATATTTTACAATTTTAATATATTTAAAAATGTCAAAACTTTTAGAATAATTAAGGTTTTTTATGTTTCTGGAAGATGTCTCCTTTTGGTCTGTAAGGTTGCATTTATTTGGTGAAAAATTCAGTAAAAACTAATATTTTGAAATATTACTGCAATTTTAAAGAACAATTTACTATTTTAGTATGTTTTAAAATGTAAAAAAAAATTGAATAATTATGATTTTTTTAAATATTTGTGAAAGAAGTCTCTTTTGCTCTGTAAGGATGCATTTATTTGGTGAAAATTTCATTAAAAACAGTAATATTTTGAAATATTACTGCAATTTTAAAGAACTGTTTACTATTTGTATATATTTTAAAATGTCAAAAATTTTGAATAATTCAGATTTTTAAAATATTTGTGAAAGAAGTCTCTTTTGCTCTGTAAGGTGGCATTTATTTGGTGAACATTTCAGTAAAAACAGTAATATTTTGAAATATTACTGCAATTTTAAAGACCTGTTTACTATGTAAATATGTTGTAAAGTGTCAATTTAGGAATAATTAAGATTTTAATGTTTCTGGAAGAATTCTTTTTTTTACTCTAAGGCTGCATTTATTTTTTGAATAATTCATTAAAAAAGTTATATTTTTAAATATTACTGCAATTTTAAAGAACTTTTTACTATTTTAATATATTTTAAAATGTCAAAAAAAAATATTTTTTAAATTTTGTTTTCTGGAAGAAGTCTCTTTTGCTCTGTAAGGTTGCATTTATTTGGTGAAAAATTCAGTAAAAACAGTAATATTTTAAAATAATACTGCAATTTTAAAGAACTGTTTACTATTTTAATATATTTTAAAAAATTAGGAATAATTAAGTTTTTTTAATGTTTCTGGAAGAAGTCTCTTTTACTCTGTAAGGTTGCATTTATTTTGTGAACATTTCAGTAAAAACAGTAATATTTTAAAGACATGTTTACTATATTAACATGTTAAAGTGTCAAATTTTGAATAATTAAGTTTTTTAATGTTTCTGGAAGAAGTCTCTTTTACTCTGTAAGGTTGCATTTATTTGTTGAAAATTTCAGTAAAAACAATATTTTGAAATTATATATATATATATATATATATATATATATATATATATATATATATATCAAAAAGTAATTACGTTAGTTAAAATATGCATTTAATATATATTAAATATAAAAAAGTAAAAAAAAAATATATATATATATATATATATATATATATATACAAATTACTTATTAACTATTATATTAATATGAAATATTTATATTAATGTTAAATAATTAATATTAAATTACTTTTTGTTTTCTTTTATTTATTTTTTGACAATTTAACTCCTAAGGACAATACGAAGCACCTTTTTAGGTAACCTGACAAACCCTTTTACTCATCGATATATGAACATGGCATTAGGACAGAGTTAAAAATGTTTATTGCTCCTTTCCCTGAAGTAAAGAAAAATCACAATGCCACAGTAATGGCATTAATGCTAACAAGTCTGAATGTGTTTCTATGCCTGCACTTAGCATGCAGGTTCCCGCTGTCATTTCCGGCATAATGCAACACGTAGTGAAAGAACCTAATTTATTCCACCTCATGTAGAGGGAGTTTATGAACACAATGATTCTTTGAGTCGGCGTTTCCATGCCTGCTCCTACCGCCACGGCTCTCTGTTCACTTGGGTCTAATGGCAATTTGGTTCATGAAAAATTGATGCCTGCTGAAGAGCTAATAAGGACCATTAAAGTCATTATTGCATGCATTGAGGGGAAATCAAGGACTCCTGTTATTGCCGTAGCTAATCTGTAATATTTCTCAGTCTCTTTTGATCAAATTTCCATGGCCAATTGCATGCGGTGCAGAGTGTCGTCCAGACTATTGATATCTTCTCCCCTTTCAAAGAGCGTGACATTGGGAATTTTATCTTGGCCATCAAGGGTTTTGTCACAGTTGTCAGAACTAATTGTACCCTGGACGATGAACGCAAGTGTCTGGATGTTCAATATGTCTCTTGGCAGGGTGTCAGCAATGCAGGAGTATCACTGAACTCATTTAATTCCAGAAACAATGTCATGAAATAGAAGCGATAAATACAGGATATGTCATTATTTGGTCAGCCAGCATGCTGAGGAATGAGCAATTACAAAAAAAAAAAAAAAATTTTTTTTTACTATTATTTTTTTTAAATAATACTATTTGAATATGAAATAATAATATAGTATTAATTTATTATATTTTGAAGATTAGTTTTATTCTATATTAAGCACATTTTTAGGTAACCCAGTTTAATTCATTTTTACCACAAAAAGCACATTTTTAGGAAACCTGATCTACAGGGAACCCAAAATGTTGAGGAGTGTGATTATTAATATGAAAACATATTGTTTTATTAAATAATATTTAAATAATAAATAATAATAAATCATTCAAATTAAATAACACTATGCTACTACCAAAATAGAAAAAAACACTGCTTTTTAAATAATATTTAAAAATAATTTATTATATTTAAAATTAATTTATTATATTTACTTTTTTAATGGTTTATATTTATTTATTTATTTATTTATATTATTTAAATAAGTTCATATTTATATAGTACTATTTAAAAAATAAATAACAATAGCAATGAACCCAGTTTAATTCATTTTACCACAAAAAGCACATTTTAGGTAACCTGACAAATATGACACAGGGAACCAAAAATGTTGAGGAGTGTGATTTATTAAAATAAAAACATATTGGTTATTAAATTATATTTAAATAAATATTTATTTTCTTTTATATTATTTAATAAATATGTTAACATTTAAACATGTATTTAAGTGTTTGTATTATTTAAATTAAATTATGCTATAGCCAACATGGGAAAAAGTACTGCCTTTTAAATAATATTAATAATAGTATTAATAAAAATATTATTAATTTAATAACAATATTAAAAAATAAATATTTACATTTAAACAAAAACAATAATACAATAACAATGCTACCAACATGAAAAAAAGTATTGCTTTATAAAAATATTTAAAACATGGATAATTAATTGTTTATATTATTTTATAAATATGTTAACATTTTAAATTAATATGTATTGTTTATAATATATAAATTAAATTATACTATGGTGCTACCAACATGGGTAAAAAAAAAAAAGTACTGCTTTGTGAATATTTAAAAAAATATTTAATTGTTGATATTTAAATATGCCAATATTGTGACAATATTATAATTTTGCTACCAACATGAAATTGTTACTTTTATTATACATTTTAGGTGTTATTATTATATTATACTGTTACTGTTATTATACTGTTATTTATTATTAAATAATATTATATAAACATCAACATATTTAAATAAGATAAACGATTATTTAAAAAAATAATAATAATAATATAATATATATATATATATTTTTTGTTGATGTTTATATAATATTATTTAATAATAAATAACACTAACAATAAACCCAGTTTTCATTTTACCACCCAACCCAAAATGTTAAGGAATGTGACAACATGAAAACATATTGCTAATTCAATAATATTTAAATTAAATAAATAATATAAATATTTATTTATATTGGTTAGTATATATTTAAATAATATTTCATTGTTTATATTATTTTATAAATATGTTAACATTTAAATTCTTTTTTAATTATTCATAATATTTAAATTAAATTATACTATGCTACTACCAACATAATAATATTAAAAAAGAAATATTTAATTGTTTATATTATTTAAATATGCCAATATTGTGACAATATTATAATATTGCTACCAACATGAAAAAAGTGTTATTAAATATATTTTTTAAAATAAATATTTAATCGTTTATCTTATTTAAATATACCACCAAACCCAAATTGTTGACGAATGTGACAACATGAAAACATATTGCTAATTCAACAATATTTAAATTAAATAAATATTTAATTGTTTATATTATTTAAATATGTTAATATTTGAACAATATACTACTACTAACAAAATATTGGTTATTATATATTTAAATAATATTTAATTTTTTATATTATTTACAGTAAATAATATAAAATAATATATACCAATATTATTGGTTTGAATAAACCCAATTTAACTCGTGTTACATTAACGCAATTTACATTAAATATAAACTAAATGTAAATTAAATGTTACTTTAATTATTAATGTTAAATAAATCAAAAGCTTTATTTAATAAATTAATAATGTTAAATGTAATTAAATGTTAATTTAATTATTAATGTTAAATCAATTTATTTTATTTTATTTAAATGTTACATTTAACTCAAGCACATTTTTGGTAACCTGACAAAAATGTTACAGGGCACCAGAAATGTTAAGCAATGCAATTACTAAAGATCTAGAAATGTATTGTAGTCTATTAGGAAAGTACAATAAGGATGCAAGCATCCTCAAGTCTCCTCAGAAGGACTGTTGTGAATTGAGAGGGTTTTCCTCGGCCATTCAGCTTAACCATCATGCGTGAAATGAGTACGGCCATCATTATCAGTCACAAAGGATGCACACCTCTCCGTTGTGGTCTTGATTACACACTAATTTGTCTCTAGGTCGGGATATTTTTGGCCTCGTTATTTCGGCCCCGTTCAAACACTGGCACATCTTTTGTGACAACCGCCAACCTTTTTTTCTCCCCGTGGACTCCAAAGGTGCATTTATATTTCAGCGCATGGGTGCGCATCTCTAAAGTGTCCATCTGAAAACATATTTCCTTTTTGCACATTCTTTCATCGCTTAATCGTCCAGGGAACCGTAATTCATCTTCGGCTGGCTGTGCGATCTAAACTCTATTTATGTGGATGTGGCGGTAAGAAGATTGAATTACATTCTCATCACAGATCTCAGAAATGAGTTCAAATAACCCCTCGGAACAAACAGACGAATCTGTGGAGCTCTTCTCATATCCGAGCAGATGCTTGGGCTATAGCAGATGGCACGGCGAAGGCTGCCTACAGATTTTCTTCTAAAGAAAACAACTACTTCCTAAATAGAAGCCGTCTGCTTCGTGTCAATACACACTTGCACAAAGGGGATTACAGATACAAATGTTTTCTCATCATTTCCAGTTTATAATGTTTATTGCTTACTCAGGATATGTATTTTAAGATATGGTCATTCATAAAAGAAGACACAGTATGTTTATGAGTCACCATTGGACCAGAAGCAATTACTCTATGAATGCAAATGAAGACATTATTACTTGGCCAATGCACTGCTATACTGAATTCAGTCTAGTGAATCAATCTGAACGGTTTTCTTTCTTACATGTGGTATTGGGAAATCTAATTCTTTCTAATAAATCAGTTTGTCCTAAACCATTTTCTCGCTTTCATACTGTATGCATTGTTAGGAAATCTGATTCATTCTAATAAATCATTTCATTCTAAATGTTTTTCTCTCTTTCATACTGTATGTAGTACTGGGAAATCTGATTCTTTCTAGTGAATCGGTTCATCCTAAAACATTCCCTTGCTTTAATATTGTATGTAGTATTGGGAAATCTGATTTTTTTTCTAGTGAATTAGTTCATCCTGAACCGTTCTCTTTCTTTTATACTGTATGTAGGATTGGGAAATTGATTATTTCTAGTGAATTGGTTCATTCTAAACAGTTCTTTCTCCTTCATACTGTATGTAGTGTTTGGAAATCAGATTTTTTTGTAGTGAATCAGTTCATCCTAAATGGTTCTCTGGCTTTCAAACTGTATGTAGGGTTGGGAAATCGGATTATTTCTAGTCAATTGTCAAATTTCTAGTCATTCTAAACAGTTCTTTCTCTTTCATACTGTATGTAGTATTTGGAAATCTGATTCTTTGTAGTAAATCGTTTTGTCTTAAACCACTCTCGCTTCTAAACTGTAATATTGAGTAATCTGATTAATTCTAGTGAATCAGCTCATGGCTCATTCTTTCATACTGTATAGTGTTGGGAAATGTGATTCATTCTAGTGAATCGGTTCATCCTAAACCATTGTTTGGCTTTCATACTGTATGTAGGGTTGGGAAATCGGATTATTTCTAGTCAATCGGTTCATTCTAAACAGTTCTTTCTCTTTCATACTGTAGTGTTTGGAAATCTAATTCTTTGTAGTGAATCGGTTCACCCTAAACCATTCTCTAGGTTTCATATTGTATGTAGTATTGGGAAATCTGATTCTTTCTAGTGAATTGTTTTGTTCTAAATGGGCAAATCTTTAGTAAAAATTTTTCTAGTAAATGGGTTTGTCCTAAATGGTTCTTTGTCTTCTGTACTGAATGTAGTGTTGGGAAATCAGATTCTTTTTAGTGAATCAGTTCGTCCCAAATGGTTCTTTGTCCTCCATGTTAAATGTAGAATTGGGAAATCTGATTATTTCTAGTGAATCGGTTTGTCCTAAATGGTTCTTTGTCTTCTGTACTGAATGTAGTGTTGGGAAATCTGATTCTTTCTAGTGAATCGGTTTGTCCCAAATGGTTCTTTGTCCTCCATGCTAAATGTAGAATCGGGAAATCTGATTCTTTCTATTGAATCGGTTCATCCTAAATGGTTCTTTTGTCTTCTGTACTGAATGTAGTGTTGGGAAATCTGATTCTTTCTAGTGAATCGGTTCGTCCTAAATGGTTCTTTGTCTTCTGTACTGAATGTAGTGTTGGGGAATCTGATTCTTTCTAGTGAATCGGTTTGTCCCAAATGGTTCTTTGTCCTCCATGCTAAATGTAGAATTGGGAAATCTGATTATTTCTAGTGAATCGGTTTGTCCCAAATGGTTCTTTGTCTTCTGTACTGAATGTAGTGTTGGGAAATCTGATTCTTTCTAGTGAATCGGTTTGTCCTAAATGGTTCTTTGTCTTCTGTACTGAATGTAGTGTTGGGGAATCTGATTCTTTCTAGTGAATCGGTTTGTCCCAAATGGTTCTTTGTCTTCTGTACTGAATGTAGTGTTGGGAAATCTGATTCTTTCTAGTGAATCGGTTCGTCCTAAATGGTTCTTTGTCTTCTGTACTGAATGTAGTGTTGGGAAATCTGATTCTTTCTAGTGAATCGGTTCGTCCTAAATGGTTCTTTTTCTTCTGTACTGAATGTAGTGTTGGGAAATCTGATTCTTTCTAGTGAATCGGTTTGTCCCAAATGGTTCTTTGTCCTCCAGCGTTTATATTCACATAGTTTGGTAGCACGTTTTGTAGAGCGTTATCGTTTAGCGTTTACCAACCTGGTAGTCCATTTTCCACTGAGCTCCATGGTCTGGATGTGTCTGTCCAATGAGCTCCTGAACTTTTGCTCTTCTGAGAGGGTTTTTGCCCACCACTGAGCTGGGGTCACTGGGGGTGTAGGCCTTCTTCATTGGGTTGTAATCTACAATCTGATTGGTGCTGTAAGCACGTCTTCGCGGAGAGGTAGCTGTGTCAGTTCCTGTGTAAAAATAATAATAATAAATCTTTAATTTTCTCTCAATTTATTTTCATGTTCGCTGACTTCATGAAGAAAATTGCCTTTCATCAGGAGACACTATGGAATAGTTTATTCAGAAATGAAAATTCTGTAACTCAAGTCATGTGGACTTTTTTTTTCAAATGGTACATGTTTACCATTGATAGAGCTGTACTTTACCCATAATGTCTTGCTCCGTGGTGATAGGACTGCTCTCAGACATGGTCTCCTGGCAACCATCAAACAGCGAGCCGACTTGATTGTCCCTGTGTGGCCCCTGACCGTCAGTGGAAACCTTCCCAGCATCCTCCTCTTGAGAGTGATAGAACACTGAACTGGACGACTCGTTGGAACGCATCATGCTGTATCGCCTCCGTTTGTCCTGTTACACCACAGAAAAGATGTCAGAGAAATACAATATATATAATAATTTGTTTATATTCAATGTAGCATTAAAATACAGTAAATTTTAAAACAATAACTATCATAATAATAATTTGAATTCATATCATTATTGTTAATATATATAGGGTATAATAATTACAGATTAACCATTTTTATTTTATATTATATGGGAAAAACTATATATTAACAGTATTATTAACAAATAACAACATTATCTAGATATTAATACAAGAACAAAATTGCATATTCATAACTAAATCAATATAAAAGCATAGTAGATTGAAGATGAATAGGTTGAAGGATAGATGGGTGGACGGACGGACAGATGAATAGATGGATGGACAGAGGGATGGATAGATGAACAGACAGATGGATGGATGGATGGACAGATGGAAGGAAAGACACATGGATGGATAGACAAACAAATGGATGGATGGATGAATGGATGGATAGATGATCAGATGGATGGACGATGGACAGATGAATGGACGGATGGATGGATCCATAGACTGATGGATGGATGATGGACGGATGGACACACGGATGGACAGGCAGACGGATGGATAGACAATGGACAGATGGATGGATGATGGACGGATGGACGGACGAATGATGGATGGATGGACACATGGATGGACAGGCGGACGGATGGATAGACAATGGACAGACAGATGGATGGATGATGGACGGATGGATGGATGGACACACGGATGGACAGACGGATGGATGGATGGATAGATGCACAGCGATGGATGGATGGATGGACAGATGGATGGATGCATGGATAGACAAACGAATGGATGGATGGACGATGGACAGATGACGGATAGATGGATGGATAGACAGATGGACAGATGGATGGATTTACAGACAGACGGATAGATGGATAGACAGATGGATGATTTACAGACAGACGGATGGATGGATGGATGGATGATGGGCAGACAGACGGATAGATGGAGAGATGATGGACAGACAGATGGATAGATGGAGGTTGGACAATGGACAGACAGATGGACGGATGGATGAACGCTTGGACGACGGACAGATGGATGGATGATGGATGGACAATGGACAGACAGACGATGGACAGACGGATGGTTGGATGGATAGATGGATAGACAGATGGATGATTTACAGACAGACGGATGGATGGATGGATGGATGGATGATGGGCAGACAGACGGATAGATGGAGAGATGATGGACAGACAGATGGATAGATGGAGGTTGGACAATGGACAGACAGATGGACGGATGGATGAACGCTTGGACGACGGACAGATGGATGGATGATGGATGGACAATGGACAGACAGACGATGGACAGACGGATGGTTGGATGGATAGATGGATAGACAGATGGATGGATGATGGACAGACAGGCAGATGGATGACAGTGGACAGAAGGACAGACAGACGGATGGTTAGATTGACAGACGGACCAATGGACAGATGACTTACTGATTTGGGGTTGGAGTGATATCTGGTTGTATCACAGACCACACTGTATCCAATCAGCCGGTCACCAGGAAACAGACAGGTCGCCCCGACCGGAGAGAGCAGGATCTCCTTTGTCTCTGGATATAGCCACTCAATGGAGATGTCAGTCAGCACTGATGTCATGGACCTCTTCAGCGACTTAATCATCTGCCAGCGACACAAATAACAGCCAGGTCAAACACCACCTAGTGAACTCGATCAAGAGAGCACAGTCTATAGAAATAAAAAAAGGGAAAAGATATAGATGCTAGTCTCAAACACCAGGGAGAGAAGCAAAACAACAGTAAATGTGCTGTCAGCTCTGATCATTATCCTAATTCATGTTTGACTGAACAAAACGAATTGTTAATTGCTAATACACTCGGACACTCCTCAATTTACATGGCTGCTGTAATTGCTCTGCAGTGATATTCAGAATAGCTGGCTGTTGTGCAGGAAGATAAACATGTCAGAGGAAATGACGACCTTGGGCTGCAGTCGTTCCCCTTCTGCCAGGAACTCAGCTGTGCCTCTGGAAATGGCGGCCAGTCCTAAAACAAGCCTCCTGCACGCACTCTGGCCTATACCGAACGTGTAACACCTGCCATGATGCAAACACACACACACAGAGACACAACAGGTGCGGTGAGTCGGTGAAAACATCAGAAGAGCAACACATTATGAAGGAACTGCATCTCTACTGGGTGACGCTCTGCCAGACAATATGACTTTAATTTTCTGAACTTTATTGCTTTATTCATTTCGGGAATGGCAAGCGTGCTGTCAGAAAAGCCGGAAAGGAACTTATTCATATTGTTTATTTCAATAATAAGCATCAAATCTTCTTCAGCAACTAGCATAGATTGTGCAACTCTCTGTCTCACAACACAGCAAGCGGGCTTGCTGTCTATTCCCTACATAGGCAGCTGCCTTCTTAGGAAGCATCCAAACTGAAACAAGTGGAAAACAAACTATTGAAATCAGCCTAAACTGGTCTTACATGGTACAAGCTAAGAGACCTACCTGTGAAATGCCCAAAATCCCAATAAAACTTGCATACAGATCAACTTGGTTTAAAAGAATTGATTCCAATACAGTTTTATCTTAGGATGTTGCTAGCTAACAACACATTATTCTAATGAGTATAAAATACATGAAAAAAAAAACTAATACAGCACATTGACAGTATTGGGTATAACAGTCAATTTTTCATTAGACATTTCCATAGTGAGGTATAAGTACATTTATAATAAATATACAATGAATACTACTTACTAATATTGAGTACAATATCTTTTTATACATTATTTTCCCCCATTCTTCTTCATAATACGCCATATATAAGTAAACATAAAATAAATACAAAATAAATACTAAAATAAAATTCTACATATTAGAACTGGGTAAAAAAAAGTGTATTTTTTTTATTTAATATTTTAAAATATACATTGTACACTTAAAAAAAATGGCACTGAAAAATAAAAAATATTTAAATTGATTAAAAAAAATTCAAATAGTAAACATGTTTCTGTCCTTTCCCATAATTAACCATATATACATGCATAAAAATTAAATATTACATGAGCATATTTTATTTTTATAATATACATTTTTTTAAATATATCCAATATCCAAAAAATAGTAAAAAAAAATGGTGAAAATTTAAAAAATAAATGGAATAAAAATAGTAAAATTACTTAAAGGTAAAAATGGTAAAAAAAAAAAATGATTCACAAAAACACACACACATGATATGACATATATATTATAAAAAGAAACATAAAAAAGTAAAAAAGACAATAGTATAAATAATTAGTCTAAAAATAGTAAAAAGGATTTTAAAAAAAGTGTAAAAAATGTTTCTGTTCTTTTCCATAAGTGTATATATATATAGTGCCAAAGACGCCTTAAAATGCTCTCTCTGTAGGCAGCAACTAGGTTTCAGAACCAAGCTTATATATTGCAGTCATTTTTGAAATTTCTCCAATCTCTAGATTTGAGCGAGTAAACCATACCAGCTCTAATACACAGTATCTGAAGACAAACAGTAGTAATTGAAGATAAGTGACCTTCAGTGTAGGCAGCAGCATCTGCGGCTCGCTGTGTGCGAGATATGAGAGAACAGGGAACACATCTGTCCATTTACTAAAAGCGTGGATGAGCAATCAGATCAGTTTTCTAAGAAACATTCTTCCCTAACAAGCAAAGAAAGCCAAGTCTTGTCCTCGCACCAGAAACACGAAGTGCAGAAAGACACATTTGTGATTATTCTTGATCATCTGTGGAGGGCAAGTGCTGTTTAAGATAGTAAATTATACCACAGCTTCACTTCCCAGCCATCGTGTGTCTATTGTACTGCAGGAAAGGTGGTTAAAACCCACAGGTTCGTCCATTCGTTTGAAAGAAAGCTATTGTAGCATCTGTTCTAGAGGAGAACAGGAAAGAAAAGAAGTCCTTCTCTGAGGTGAACGTCTCAGCATGTGATAAAATGACTGGTGGTGGGAGCCTCTTGGAAGCAGCAGAGTGCGGAAACAAAGGCTGTGAATCCCAGCCGCGTTATGGCTATAGTGCGATCTAAAAGGATTTGACGCAGAGACATCAATTTACTCTTTCCAGCGGCTGTGCTGATCTGATTATGATCATATTACCTGAATAGTTCTGCAGCTCTGTATCCTTGAACCGATGATATTGAAGGATTAGTTCACCCAAAAATTAAAGATTTGAATTATGAGTCATTTAATCAGCAAATCGTTTCAAAACCTTACGGCTGTCATGCGTGGAAAATAAAATAGGATATTTTTAAGACTGTCCAAGCTGCTCTTTTCCAAATGACAGTGCAAATTGTCTCTCCAATTGCATGTATGTCTTCAGAGGAACCCCAGGTATTAAAACTTGTATGGTTTAATATAATGTAAATGATATTTCTTACTGAAATATGTAGTAGAAAACCCATGAAAGACTAACAAATTCCAAATCATTTTATATATATTGTAAACTACAGGGGGTGCCATTATTTTAATGATGTCAAATGGTTGCACTTGGTTGAGCTACTGGTACTACCTGTTGCTATTTTTAACATAACACAACTCAGAATGCATATCTCGGAAAATGAAATACTGATACACAGCTACTGAAAGAGCTTACAGGTGGTGATGGATATAAGCATAGGCTTAAACCAAATGCTGTACCATTGATTTTTTTTTCCCACAAGGAGGTGGGAAGGTCTAAACATCCCTGGATATCGAGTGAAATCTGTCCGCTTGTTTACATTCTGCCAGGATGGCATCTGGCGTTTCTTGTCTCTGCCGTTTGTAAGCTCTTTCAGTAGCTATGGTCTACTAAAAGCCTCAGAGGCATCAGGGCTAAAGTGGAGAGAACAAAGACGCAGGTCTTTAGGAAGTTTTAAGCATCCACAGGCATCTTTCCATTCTTTGCTTCTCTTTTTTTTCTTTTTTTCTGCTACATATTTCAGTAAGAGACATCATTTACGATATATAGAGCCACAAGCCTTATAGGGTGTACTCACACTAGGCACGGTTGCCATGAACCGAGCCCGAGTACGATTGTCCCCCCTCCCCACTCCCCCTCTGGCCTGCACTCACATAGGGTTTCAGCATTCGTGCCAGAGCACGCTTACGTCATTATGGTGTGACGGTTTCAGGATAAACGGGACGAGCAGCGCTCTCGCTGAACGCAATTTATTCCATCGCTGTTTTTACTTTGTGGATAGTAATTTTGAGTCGTTTGTTCCGCGGTGGTCCACAGCCTATTGTTAAACAGGTCTATCGCCTTTATGGCACGAAAATTTTCGCGCAATCGTGCTGCTCGTATGAGGAGATTTGCAAGGTACCAGCTGAAGTGCAGCAAGGACTTTGCAGCTTTGATTACGGACTATAAAAACGTTGATTACCTCGCAAAAACGCGACGTCACATGTCCTGTTCCGTGCTCCAGCACGGTTAGCGCTCACACTGCATGCGAACCGCGCCCGAGTCCAACTGAACCGTGCTCTGGCCCACCTCTTCCAAGCGGGCCAGGGACGGCTAAACGAGCCGCGCCTGGGCACGGTTCGGAGCACTCACACTAGTCAAACGAACCTCGCTTTGGTGGTCAAACGCACTCGGGCACGGTCCAAACTGCCTAGTGTGAGTACACCCTTAATACTTTGGGTTCCCTTTGTTACTCAATGAGTACGTTTACATGGACAACAATATTCCGATTTTAACGCAATTAAGACAATACTCTGATTAAGAAGCAACCATGTTAACTGATATTTTTGATTAATTTAATCTGACTAAAGTCATAATCGAAGTAAACACAAGTCGAATTCTGACAGGTGGAGTATTCCTATTTTAGTCGCATTATGGAAGACATGTTCACACCTTAATCACACTATTCCCCTTGTGTAGGACTTTTCGCCACATTTTGCGACATGATACACACTAATGCTGCGTTCCAGGCAGGTTTTTGAGCTCGTAAATCACGTCTTCAAACCACGACTCAGGGCTTTGTAACGTTCCAGGCAAGTCACGCCAAGCATTTATTAGTTTTATATTATTAATAATTTGATTGCAACGTTATATTGTCCTAAACTCTATTTTTCCACCGTGTACTACTTGCATAAACACCGCACCCCTAGAGGCTTTATTGTTGTTTCTCGGGCTATGTTACGTCAGAACTCGGAACTGGGAGTACGTCAATCTAGTACGAGTTCACGAGTGGGAATTCACGGGTTTGAGTGCCTTTCCAGTGCACTTTCACGGGTAGAAGTTTGGAAAAACACGGGTAACGGGTTGCCTGGAGCGTAGTGAAACGTAGTTAACATTCAACCCGTTCTTTCTCATTAGAATTATTTGTGATTTTAATTTAGTGAACGGGATTTCCGCTATTGGAATGTCTAATGCTGCGTTCACACCGCCCAAACCGTCATGCGTCAGTTGCGGCAAGATTACATGTAAAGTCAATGGTTGAGTCCGTCAGAGGTCCGTCAGAGGCTCTGCGTTGCGTTGTGTCCGTTGGATCCGTCAACTTTTCAAGCGTTACCTGCGTTTCAAGCGTCAACGCAGCCAACGCAAGCAACGCAGAAGTTCAGCTAGTTGAACTTTTGACGGACTTAACGCACTTGACGCAGTGCGTCAACCAATCAGAGCGTCTCACTGTAGCGATGTCACCACACGTATTTTGAATGAAGCGGGAGCAGAAAAAATAACAACATACAATTCTCTGCGATTGAAGACGGCTACAAACTTATTCTAGCCGTCTGCAATCGCAGAGAATTGTATGATCCGTCCTCGTTGTTGTATAAAGACAGGAATGTAAAGGAACTTGCTTGGATGAAGATCGCTGAAGAGATCGGGTTGTCAAATCTTTTCTCAACGTAATTATTTCCCATTTCGTTAGCTAGCGATACATGTTCATGAGAGGATTCCAAAATGTCCAGTCCCAATAGTTTGCCATGGTTTATTCAGGGGAAGTGTGCAGAAAACTAGATGCGTTGGGTGCGTTGCCTGACGTTTGCGGTGTGAACGCACCAAAAAGCAAGCGTTGCCAGCTTCAACGTACATGCGTCAAACTAGATGCGTTAGGTGCGTTGCCTGACGCAGACAAAGTGTGCGGTGTGAACGCACCATTAGGATGCTTTTCACCTTTATTTTCGAATTCATGATCTTGGTTTTGCTTACATATATAGGCTACACCTATCAATTTTAAGATTAAAACAAATTCTTAAAAGATGGATATGTTATCTTTAATTAAACAGCATAACAATAATAAAATAAAACTAGCTGATATCATTTATTAACAAAAACTAATAAGACGAGGCATGGACTCCATCACATGCTGTGATATATACAGACTAAACAATTCATTACAGGGCGCGCAAACACTGTGCAATCAAATTAATTAATAAAAAATAAATAAAAGAAAGCCTCCAAAGCGTAATGTGAGGTAAACGGCAAAGATAACAGGGTTTTCAAAATGAAAACAAACAAACAAAAAAAAGTCAAACTAAACTGGCTTTCGACTTGCGTGTGTGTTTTTTTGTTTTTTTGTTTTCCCTAAAAACTGACTGGTTCTGAAGCGCTCGCTGTATGGAGCAGACGCTTTGGAGCAGCGCAGCATGCACTCGCACAAAGCAGATAAACATCAAATTTTCATTTAAAATCAACTGAAATAAAACAAGTTTAATAATTACTAAAAGTGAAATAAAAATGTAAGCAAAATAGAATAAAAAAACTAATGAAAATTACAAAAGCACATAAATTATTGAAACTAAAAACTAAAAAATTAAAATAAAAAAATAAATACTATAAATACTATACTAGTATATAAATAAAATAAAACTGTTTGTAATTAGAAAGTATTGCAATTTAATCAAATTGTACTTTTAGTAAATACTGCCGAACCTGCTATGATGTGGGTTGATGAGCCACATTTAAGAATATTACCTTTTAACTGTTAACTTAACTTTTTCCATAAATGTAAAAGGTTTTTAATATTATTTTTTAATAGATAGCCTGCCAGATGGCTTCCAAACTAATTAGTGAGTGCTTCATGACCTTGTTGCATCAGTCAATGTCAATGCCAAAAAAACAAGATCTTGATTTGATGAACTCTTTCCAATTCCAAATGCCCTGAAAATCTACCAAATGTTCAGATTAATACATTAGCACCAGGGTGTAAATGTATCACTAACCAGCCAATTTGGCTACTACATTTTTAAGATACCAGCCATTTATAACTCCTACTAAACGAATAATACCAACCAGTTACAATTGTACACATTGGATGTGACAAAGCGACCATTGCGAATCACGTAAACTTTGTGTCAGCAAGTCATAAATAGAACACGGCATCAATTTACTGTCGTGTTGTGCCACATCCAGTGTAGACAGCATCAGATTTGGCTTAATAGAACTTGCCCAAAAAATTAATGAGTGAACATAGCAGTTGGCGGGTGTTAATTTCAAACCCTGATTAGCACAACCTTTTAATTACACAGTGCAATCATGTTTGATAGACGTTAAAAATTCTGACAAGGCAACAGTACATTATACAATAGAGCAGGGGTGCCCAAACTCGGTCCTGGAGGGCTGGATTCCTGCAGAGTTTTGCTCCAACTTGCCTCAACACACCTGCTGGGAAGTTTCTAGTATGCCTAGTAAGAGCTTGATTAGCTTCAAGTGTGTATAATTGGGATTGGAGCTAAACTCTGTATATAATAATGTGAACTTTAAATGCAATGTAATTTGGATAAAAGCATTTGCCAAATGCGTACAAACACTGACCTGGTGAACCTGGCGTGACTGCGGAGCAGCTCAATAACCTTCCCTGTGTTACTGACGGCTCCGTCGGTCAGGAGGAAGAGTAGGCGAGGATGACCTCTCTGCATGGGCTGCCGTAGGATCCAGTGGAGAGGAGCCAATATGTTTGTGCCGCCCATGTCAGCCCGGATCTTCTTCACATGCTCACAAGCCAATGCCAAGCTCTCCTGTGAAATAAATGAGGATTGTTAGTGACACTTCTGGGGGAAAAATCATTCTGTATTTTCATGCAAAAGAAGCAAAAATATATTATTTTCAGACACTGTATTTTTATTTTATATATGTACACACTACCAGTCAATAGTTTTTAAACAGTCATTTTTTTTAATGTTTTTTAAATTAGTCTCTTCTGCTCACCATGCCTGCATTTATTTAATCCAAAATACAGCAAAAGTAGTTATATTGTGAAAAATGTTTACTATTTAGAATAACTGCTTTCTATTTGAATATACTTTAAAATGTAATTTATTTGTGATCAAACCTAAATTTTCAGCATCATTACTCCAGTTTTTAGTGTCACATTTCCTTCAGAAATCATTCTAATATTCTGATTTTCTGTTCAAGAAACATTTATTATTATTATCAATATTTAAAACAGGTGAGTACTTTTTTCTGTTTTTTCAATGAATAGAACGATCAAAAGATCAGCTATATCTGAAATAAAAAATTAAATTTTGTAACATTATACACTATACCATTCAAAAGCTTGGAGTCAGTATAACTTTTTCAGAAATTAATATTTCTTTATTTAGCAGGGATGCTTTAAATTGTCATGATATTTAAACTGAAATAGACATTTAGGTGTCTATTTCAGAAAAATGCTGTTCTTCTGAACTTTCTATTCATCAGAAACCTGAAAAAAGTCAACATCATAATGTTTTTTGAACAGAATATTAGAATGATTTTTGGAGAATCATGTGACTGGAGTAAGGATGCTAAAAATTCAGCTTTCAAATCAGGAATAATTACATTTTAAAATATATTCAAGTACAAACAGTTATTTAAATTAGCAAAAACATTTCAAAATGTTACTGTTTTTGCTGTACTTTCGATCAAATAAATGCAGGCTTGGTGAAACATCAAAAATCTTGCTGTGCAAAAACCTTTGACTGGTAGTGTATAGTTTTATATATATCATTAAATTACACTGCAAAATGTTTCCTTCCTCAGCATTTTTCTTTCCTAGTGCAAATATATAAACAGTCTTGAATCAAGATACATTTACTTTAGAAGCAAAGTTAATTAGCTGACTTTATGCTTAAAACAAGAAAAAACACCTGCTGATAGACTACGGAAAACAAATATGATGTTTATTACGTTTATTTTTCTTATTCCACTGGCATATTTTTTTCTAGTTTTAAGTACAGTGCCTTGCAAAATTATTCATACCCCTTCATTTTATTCACATTTTGTTTTGTTCCAGCAGTATGTTAAACTGCTTTAAATGAGTTTTTCCCCACATCAATTTACACTCCATACACCATAATAATGACAAAGCAAAAACCAGATTTGCAAATTTTACAAATTTATTAAAAATAAAACACTGAAATGAGTACATTAACTCAGTACATAGTTGAAGCACGTTTACAGCCTCAAGTCTTTTTGGGTATGATGTGACAAGCTTTGCACATCTGCATTTGGCAATTATCTGTCATTCTTTGCCTCACCTTTTCACCTCTCAAGCTCTGTCAGCTTGGATGGGGGCTGGCAGACATTTTCTAGAGTCCTAGTTCCAATCGTCTTCCATTATGGATAATGCTTCTGTGAACCTTCAATGCAGCAGATTTTTTTCTGAACTCTTCCCTAGATCATTGCCTTAACGCAAGTCTGTCACTGAGCTCTACAGGCAGTTATCTTGACCTCAGGACTTGGTTTTTGCTCTGATCTGCACTTTCAGCTGTTAGACCTTTTCTGAGAGGTGTGTGCCTTTCTAAATCATACTCGTTCAAATGAATTTGCCACAGTTTAACTCCACTCGAAGTGTAGTAACATCTAGAAGCAATATGAATGCTCCTGAGCTAAATTTCGAGTGTCCCAGAAAAGGGTATGAATACTTATGCAACGGGATCTTTTCAGTTTTTTATTTCTAATAAATTCGCAAAGTTGTTACAATCCTGTTTTGCGCTTTGTCATTATGGTGTATGAGATGTAGATTGATGTGGGGGAAAAGTAATTTAAAGCAGTTTAACATAATGCTGCAACAAAACAAACTGTGAAAAAATGAATACTTTTGCAAGGCACTGTATACAGTCACTTCATTTTGCTACATTTTTCAGAAATTAAGTAAACTGTCTTCAAGTAAATATGTCTTGATTTAAGAATATTTTGATTTTTGTACTGGAAAACAACAGAAAATATTGAGGGGGGGAAATCAGTTCAGTGCACTGTTTACTCAAGTGTTTTTATAAATTATGAAATCAGTATGAAACTGTAGACCTTTTCCAGTGGATCCTGGCAGAAAAACACAAGCATTGATCCTTTAGACAGTAACAGCTGATCTAATGAGGGCATTGAGTGTGGACGCTACCTGTGGGTCCCTGCGGGTGACTAACCTCATCGTAGCTCTGACTGGTGGCAAACAGCGTTTTGAACTTGGATCCAAATCCCACAATGTTGAACAAGCATGCTGGGAAAAGACTCTTCAGAATCACAACCATAGCATCCTGTGAACGCACACAAAAGGAAGAGGTCAATTTGAACGATTGTACATTACTAATTATATAGATATATATTATAGATAGATACTGTTGAGGTCGAAAACTTTACATCCCCCTTTCAGCATCTGCAAAATGCTAATTATTTTAACAAAATAAGAGGGATCATACAAAATGCATGTTATTGTTTTTTCAGTACTGACCTGAATAAGATAATTCACATAAAATACATTCACATATAGTCCACAAGAGAAAATATTAGTTGAATTCATAAAAATGGCCCTCTTCAAAAGTTTACATACACTTGATTCTTAATACTGTGTTGTTGCCTGAATAATTTACAGCTGTGTTTTTGTTTAGTGATAGTTGTTCATGAGTCAGTGCATTAAAATTTGAGTGGGAAATGTAACTCTTTTCTGTAGCCTTCTGAAGGCCAGTACTAAATGAAAAAAATATTTATATTTAGGCAAAATAAGAAAACACACCTCCATTCTGTTCAAAAGTTTTCACCCCGGCTCTTAATGTTTCTTTCTACCTTCTGCGCAGTGAGCATTTGAACCTTCTGTAATAGTTGCATATGAGTCTCTCTGTGTGAAATCATACAAAATCAAAGGTTTCAAATACACAAAAACGCTAAAAAAAAAAAAAATAAATAAAAAAAAAATTGTGGGACAAAGGACTTTTCTGAAGAAAAGCAGGTAGTTTAACTGTTCAGGACAAACAAGGGACTCATGAACAACTATCACTAAACAAAAAAAAAAACAGCTGTGGATCATTCAGGTATTAAAAATCAAACATTTGAACAGGGTCATTATTTTCTCTAGTGGACTATATGTAAACATCTTTTATGTGAAATATTCAGGTTAGTACTAATTAAACAACATGCATTTTGTATGATCCCTTTTATTTTGGTAAAATAATTACCATTTTACAGATTCTGAAAGGGGGGTGTAAACTTTCGACCTCAACTGTAGCTTTAATAATACATTAGTCATTACCAGAGATTATAGTCACTTGCCATTTAAGATTGCTGCTTATGTAAAGCAACTCTCATTAACTTAATTACATCACAGACACAGGGTGACCCGTTCCCCCAAATATTTAGACTTGTGGTCGATCGCTAATGGCATTTCAGCTGTGTCACTCTTGCTTGAATTGAACCAACAGTCTTTGTTAGCAAACCTGGAGCCATTAGACAACAGTGTAGCGGCGCTCGCTCAACACTGCAATTAGACCTGTCAGACATCCATTTTGTCTCATCTAAATTAGAGATATAATTTATAATGCTGCCTTTCGACAGATTGACAGCAGGTACTGTGGCGAGTAATTAGCAGGTTATAATTAAGTTTGTAAATAAGAACGAGATCATTACAGAGTTCTAGCATTTTCACAGGTTTTACAATGATAAGGTCTGTTACCATTTTGAATTAATTAAATAACAAATCACCGGTTTTCAACCTTCACCAAACACTTCCTTACAAATTCAAACAGAACTTGACACAGAATGTGAAAAGATACTTCATTCTTAAAGGGATAGTTCACTTACTGTAAAAATGAAAATTACCCTATGATTTACTCACCCTCAAGTCATCCTAGGTGTATATAACTTTCTTTTTCAGACGAATGCAATCGGAGTTATATTCACTGCAAAAAATTATTCTTGTTTTCAGAAAAAAGTCCAAATTAAGTGCATTTTTGCTTGAAACAAGCAAAATAATCTTGTTTTCTGTTTGAAATAAGATTTTTTTGCTTGCCCCATTGGCAGATTATTTAGCTTGTTCTAAGCAAAAACTCACTTAACTTTGACTTGTTTTTTTCTGAAAACAAGAACAAATTTTTTACTTGTCTAGAAAATCTTGATTTAAGAATTTTTAGATATTTTGGCTGGAAACAAGACAAAAAATCTAAGTAACACTGCATTTTTTTTTTGCAGTGTTAAAAATTGTCCTGGCTCTTCCAAGCTTTATAATGGCAGTGAATGGGTGTCGAGATTTTGAAGTCCAATAAAGTGCATCCATCATAAAAAGTGCTCCACATGGCTTTGGGGGTTATCCACATTTATAAATTTAGAAACCCATTCACTGCAGAATCACAAATGCAGTAAATAGTTGAATTTATAAAAATGACCCCGTTCAAAAGTTTACACCCCCTTGAGTCTTAATGCAATGACAAGTGATTCTGCATCAGAACAGATTTGGAAAAATGTAGCAACAAACTCATCTACATCTTGGATGAGTGCATTTTCAGCTAATTTTCATTTTTGAGTAAATGCATAGCAGAAATGACCAGCACAATTCTTACATAGAAAGAAATAAAGGGTGAGTAAAATGTTCATTTCTGGTTGAACGATTCCTTTCAGTGTTATTACATACATCTACTGTTGTCCTCCTCCAGCCGAGAAGGGATCATGCTGGATATATGACATTTCAGCATGGGGCGAGTCTTCTTCAGGGTCAAGGATATTCTGAGAAGGATATTACCGCTAGAATGACCTGAGCCTTTACATTAGAGCAGTTTGAAATCTGTGGTCAGAGGGGGAACATCCTCAATCAAAACCGCTGTGAGTCATTGCTGGCTCGTGCGTCACACTGCAGAGCCCCGTCAACAGGGGACGCGCACACACACGCTCATTCACACACTCACGGTGCACAAAATCTCCAATCTCAGCATGGAGACTTACCAAGTTCAATTATCGTAGCTGCTTGAGCTATTCAATGCAACAAGCTGGTTATTTCATTACAAAACCCCTTCAACAGGCTGCTCAGAGGCTCTGATTTGATTCAGAACTACAAAGACACATCTTTTTTCAGTGAAGGAATGCAGCAAAAACAGCTAAAACAATAACAACGTAATTATTTCAGGTTTTTGTGAAAATACATTTTTTCATCAACGTGCACACTATCATTAAAAAAGATTTTTCTTACCAACCCCAGTGAACCAAAGCTGCATTTGTTTAGTCATTAATACAGTAAAATTGCCCAAAATGATTACAATTTAAAATAAGTGGTTTGTATTTGAATATATTTTCAAATGTAATTCATTCCTGTTTTGCAAAGCTGAATTTTCAGCATCATTACTCTAGTCTTCAGTGTCACATGATCCTTCAGAAATAATTCTAATATGCTGATCTGCTGCTCAAGAAACTTTCCATATTACTACCAATGATAAAACCACTTGTGATGCTTAATATATTTTGTGGAAACTGTGATACCGTGTTTTTAGGATTCTTCAATTAATACAGTGTTCGAAAGAACAGCATTTATTTGAGATATCAATCTTTTGTAACATTATTAATGTCTTTACTATCATTTTTGATCAATTTAATGCATCCTTTCTGTATAAAAGCATACATTTCTTCTTTACAAAATGTACTGACCCCAGATTTTTGATTGGCAGTGTACGTACTTTAAAACAGCTTTGTTTCGAAATGTTTTGTGCAAAGGTTAAAAATCAAGGCACATTTCTCACACTTTTTCACGAAATAAACACAATGCATTATACTTGTTCATATTTTTCTGTGCATTCCATACAAAAAGCCATATGGGGACTTAATTGAACATTTTAAAATGATAATACAAACAAATTACTTAAGTGTTCAACCTATTCAGAGAAATATATTTAACTGATTCATATTACTCTAACAGTACTTTGCTACTCAGGGACAAATAAGTGAAATGTTGCTCAGTTTCGAGCAAAACCATAATTACAATATTGTGAATATTACATATATGCAGTGAATGAGTACCTGCAGTGAATGGGTGCCATCAGAATGAAAGTTCAAAAGCTGATAAAAAAAAACATCACAATAATCCTCAAGTAATTCAGATGACTAGTCCATCAATTAACGTCTTGTAAAGTAATAAACTGTGTTTGTAAGAAACAAATCCATCATAATTTTAGCTGAAATAAAGTCCACTGTTGTCCTCTCACATCAAAATCCACAAACACATTTGTTTAGAACTGATTTGGTCTGTTTTTGCTTGTGAACAATGCTTAATCTGTACATATTTCTCTCCTGATTCAGAAGAGATTACTTTTTTTACTGGAGAAAGCAATATTATGAACAGAGAACTCGTATTTTGCTGGAACCAATGCTTTGAAGTTAAAAACATCACAATGATGGATTTGATTCTTATAAACGTGCCACTTTTCACTTCAGAAGACATTAATTAACGGACTGGATTACTTGTGGGTTATTGTGATGTTTTTTCTCAGCTGTTTGGACTCTCATTCTGACGGCACCCATTCACTGCAGAGGATCCATTGCCGAGCAAGTGATGTAATGCTAAATTCCTCCAAATCTTTTCTTTTGAGGAAACAAACTACATCTTGGATTGCCTGAGGATGAGTAAACCGCATAAAACCATCCAATCAGTCTGAAACTGTTGAACACACATGGGCGATCCGTCTCTTTGTTAAATATGCACTGCTGTGTCCATATAAAACTCGTTTCTATTAATGGTTATTAACACAAATGATGCACTTTGGGGTTTTAAACTGCTGAATAAATTAGGATGTCATCAAAATTTAATGAGCATTGGGAGTAAGAGGCAGAGTTAGTTTAACACAGAAACACAAGCATCTTACCTTTACTCGATTGATGTTGACCCCACTCATGCTTCCACTGCGGTCAATTAGGAAGATGAATTCCCCCTGGACACTCCGCAGGTCAGAGGTCGTCGAACGAAGTTCTGGGCAGAAGTTGAGCATGACCACGGGGTTGTGGAGGATGTCTTTATGGAGACGCTTCCGAATGATGTCCACCTACACATAACACATAAGCCAGTGAAAGAGACATTACTGAAGGCAATAATGAAAAAAGCTGGTGAATCTGAGAAAAACATGTCACATTAAAACAACATATAAACATGAACAGAACGAAACTTGCATATTTGTTATTTGCGAATATCTTAATACTGCTCATACGTAGGGTGACCATATGTCCTCTTTTCCCTCGGACATGTCCTCTTTTTTTACCTAAAAAATTGGCCAAAATGTCCGGGATTTGGCTTTTGCTTTCTATAGTCGCCATTCATCGTGTGCGTTTTTGTATTAAAGTCCTTGTGCAGGACTGTTTTCTTAATCCCGCTCTGGCAAACATTCTAATATTGAATATAATTTTTGTGCATCACAGAGTTGCTATCAGTATGCAGAGTATTTAAATTGCTCTGTATGCAGTTGGTGTTGGATATAGGGTTGCCAAATCCGCATTTTTTGGTATGGTAGAATTTGGAAATTACATATTTCGATACCAAAACTAGGACCCTGCAAAAGGATACATTTTTAATTCTCGTTGTAATACAGTATATACTATTTAACACAGTAATACAATTGTTTTTTTTTCTTTTTTTTTAAATTAACATACATTAAAGTTAGTGCAGCAAATAAAATACATTTTAGAACTGAAATATAACATGACTTTTTTTCATAACAGTATATTTTATAGATGGCAATATGTGACCCTGGACCACAAAACCAGTCTTAAGTCGCTGGGGTTTGTTTGTAGCAATAGCCAAAAATACATTGCATGGGTCAAAATTTTTGATTTTTCTTTTATGCCAAAAATCACTGAGAAATTAAGTAAAGTTCATGTTCCATGAAGATTTTTTGTAAAATTCCTACTGTAAACATATCAAAATGTAATTTTTGATTTGTAATATACATTGTTAAGAACATAATTTGGACAACTTTAAAGGTGATTTTCTCAGTCTTTTTGATTTTTTTGCATCCTCAGATTTCTGATTTCAAATAGATGTATCTCAGTCAAATATTGTCCTATCCTAACAAACCATACATCAATAGAAAGCTTATTTATTGAGCTTTCATATGATGTATAAATCTCAGTTTTGTCAAATTTAACCTTATGACTGGTGTTGTGGTCCAGGGTCACATATATGCTGAATGATGGTAAATTGGCTTAAAATGCATTATTTTATACAAATGTTAAAATTTTGTGTGTGTGTGTGTGTGTATACAGTTGAAGTCAAAAGTTTACATACACTTTGCAGAATCTGCAAAATGTTAATTATTTGACCAAAATAAGAGAGATCCTACAAAATGCATGTTATTTTTTATTTAGTACTGACCTGGATAAAATACATTTACATATAGTCCACAAAAGAAAAAAAAAATGTTGAATTTATCAAATTGACCCTGTTCAAAAGTTTACATACCCTTGAAGAGATGGGGGTAAAATCTTTTAAAATTTGAAGATCAGAGTAAATATAACTTATTTTGTCTTCTGAGAAATATATAAGTATCTTCTGT
This sequence comes from Garra rufa, assembly GCF_049309525.1. Taxonomy (NCBI): domain Eukaryota; kingdom Metazoa; phylum Chordata; class Actinopteri; order Cypriniformes; family Cyprinidae; genus Garra; species Garra rufa. Next base: position 33,908,587 of record NC_133378.1, on the reverse strand, counting down.
AGCTTCTGAAGGGCAGTACTAAATGAAAAAAAAGTATGATAATTAAGCAAAAGAAGAAAAATGTACACATCTTCATTCTGTTCACAAGTTTACACCCCTGGTAAAAAGAAAGAAGAAGAAGAAAACAAGAAGATAGAGATTGAGGATGCAAACTACCTAATGCAAGGCTGAGAGTTCAATGTAATGTGGTGAAGTGTGGGTGAACTTTCAGTGGAAATATTTCATATCCTGTGCACTCGACAGAGTTCAGACTCATCTGAAGGATGCCAAATAGCCTGAGGAAAGTATTTTAAATTAGCTATGTATTTCAGCCACTTTACATCACGTCTCAATTAATTAGTCCATTGTACATTAAATTACTTCTTAGAAATCTGCCGTGTCCCTGACGCACTAACTAAATTAACCTTTGCTGGAAATAGATTTCTTCTACATACACACTAGTGTCTGAGCACAAATATTGTCATTCTACACTATTTTTCATATTCAGATTAAGACACTATTACTGTCAGCTACTTGATTATTTTATGGAAAAAAAGAAAGAAGCCATACGGGTTTGGAATAACGTGGGTGAACAAATGATAATATTCGTTTCTGTTATTCGGTGTTATTCGGCTCACGTCAGCGAGTGATTGTTAGAGCCAGATACTCATAAGCATGTGAAACTATGAGCCAAGATCATAATTTTGAAAATCTTTTACGGTTCACGGATTCCCCTCTCGTGCTCTAAAGATTTAATTAAAGGAGCACACATCCCGACGGAGGTGAAGTTAACCCTTATTTCGCTACACAGTAGGTAGGAACACTATGGACTCCGCTGAAGACCTTTGACGGTTTCCATAGAAACATCTATTCATTGCATGAACATCTATATAAGCATGCAATTGAAGCACTGCATGGCTGAGAAACATGGAGCTGTGCTGACATTCCCACTTGATGTAACTACTTCCTGAAGCAACGATTAGCAAGAATTGTCAAGAGATTTCGCATTAAATAGAGAACCTAACTAAATTTGATTTCACACTTGAATTTTAGTATGAGTGCCATTAGGCTTAATCTAACAGCTTGGTCGTTAAAAACCCTGAGAATTTTAGAGAGTCACCAGGGTCTGGGACATAGGAGTGTGGGAAAGTTCATAAAGAATACAGTTGAGGTCAAAAGTTTACATCCCTCTTTTAGAACCTGCAAAATGTTCATTATTCAACCAAAATAAGAGGGATCATAAAACATGCATGTTATTGTTTATTTAGTACCGACCTGAATAAGATATTTCACATAAAATATATTTACATACAGTCCAGACGAGAAAATAATAGTTGAATTTATAAAAAATAACCTGGTTCAAATGTTTACATACACTTAATACTGTGTGTTGTTACCTGAATGATCCACAGCTGTGTTTTTTTGTTTAGTGATAGTTGTTCATGAGTCCCTTGTTTGTCCTGAACAGTTAAACTGCCTGCTGTTCTTTAGAAAAAACCCTTCAGGTCCCACAAATTATTTGGTTTTCCAGCATGTTTGTGTATTTGAACCCTTTCAACAATGACTGTATGATTTTGAGACCCATCTTTTCACACTGAGGACAACTGAGGGACTCATATGCAACTATTACAGAAGGTTCAAACTCTCGCTGATGCTCCAGAAGACAAAACATGCATTAAGAGCCAGGGGTGAAAACTTTTGAACAGAATGCAGATGTGTACATTTTTCTTATTTTGCCTAAATATCATATTTTTTCATTTAGTACTGCTCTTCAAAGGCTACAGAAGATACTTGCGTGTTTCCCAGAAGACAAAACAAGTTAAATTTACCCTGAACTTCAAATTTAATGCATCTTAATGCATGCTTTTTCCTTCTGGAGCATCAGTGAGTGTTTGAGCCTTCTGTAAAAGTTGCATATAAGTCCCTCAGTTGTCCTCATTGTGAAAAGATGGATCTCAAAAGCATACAGTCATTGCTGGTAAAGTGTTCAAATACACAAAAATGCTGGAAAACCATACTTTGTGGGACCTGATGGACCTGATGCAGTTTAACTTTTCAGGACAACACAGTATTAAGAATCAAGTGTATGTAAACTTTTGAACAATTATTTAACTATTATTTTTTTCTGTGGACTAAATGTAAACCTCTTTTATGTGGAATACTGAACAAAAAATAACATGCATTTATGGTACCTCTTATTTTTAGTCAAATAATTACCATTTTGCAGATTCTGCAAGGTGTATGAAAACTTTTGACTTCAACTGTATGTAGTCACTAAAACACACCTTGAGAGCATTATTTCAAATAAGCAGCACTTCCTGCACAGTTTATGAACCTTTATGCAAAATAATCATTTTGCTAGATTTGACCAATTATGTAGTTTGAAAAGGTAGCACAAAAGCATCACAGTGTTGTACTACTTATATTGATCATTTTCGTCCTTGTACAGCCTACTTCATCGGCATTTGTCTCTTTTTTCTCCATTCCCTCATTCACCGTTTCACTCACTGTCTTTTCATTACTGCTGTCCTTCTTCGTGGCCTTTATGTAGTCACTCCTTCCTTTCAGATGCTCATCATATTCCTCCGGTGTCATGTCTCCGTCTTCGATGAGAACGTGTGGCAGATGGGGCTCTACGCAAAGAAAGGAAGAATTACTATCTCTGAACAGCATTAAAAGCTCTCCGTGTGGAGCTACAACATTGAATTACGACAGCAGACGATGAGTTGTGTTACTGCCAGACATGAAGGACTCCCACGGTGGCGGTATTTCTTAAAAACAGCAGCTGTATTAGACACAGAGTGCATTGGCGCCATCAGTACGGCTGAACGTTTGCCCCTTTGACTCGGCTCCCTTATCAATTCAACTGCACAATACAGGCCTCGGGTCGCTTGCAGAGTGAGGCAATCTTACGCGGCAGCTTATGAGGCATCGAGGGATTCATTTATGCCTCCCAGACACCGCCGGAGGTCGAGATGCACGATGAGGTGGCTGAAGAAATATAGAGCTCAACTAAACAGTGCTTATAGAACGAAAAATGATGTTATATGGCTGTGGACTTGGGAATAATCTTTCAATAGTCTATGATTTAATAAACCGCCTCTCGCTTGGACAAGCTTTCAGGCACATGGAGAGATTAGCACTGGTTTGCTCTGAAAGGCAACTCTATTGTCCAGTTAGCACAGGTCAGAGTGGCTGTGATCTTGTTTGTCTCTTCATGTGGGGACCAAATGGCCTGACAAGAAAACAACACTGTTGGGAAGGTCCACAAAGAAAACAGCTTCATAAAAAGACTAAAATGTGCGCTTGTTGCCACTAGAAGTGGTTGCTAGGATGGTTTTTAGCGTTTTGGTTGCCAAGATTTCTAGGTGGTTTCTAAAGATGGAAATTGTAAGAATTTAATTTGATTCCGTTGAACAATTCTGATTCGTTAATGATTCTTTTAATACCTCATTTGAAAATAAGAAATGTTGAGATAATTGCAGTAATTATAAACTAATTTAAAACAATTCTTACATAACCTTCCAAATAGCTTTTCACAATCTTTTTAGAGAAATCACAATAACTGGTGTTCACTATATTTTTAACATTATAGGGGAGAGTGGGGACAGTTGCAACGTGTGGCAGTTGCAACATTGCTTATTTCTTCAAGCAGGAATAAGATACAGTGATAATATTCATACTGCACATGCTTTATTGGCCCCTCATACTTCCTGGAAGAAATCAGTCACATGTGATCATTCCTTCTACCCAAAATCATTTTCTTGGTAAAAAAAGTAATTTTTTTAAAGATTAGATTTTTGGTGTTGTTTGTGTGACGAACTGTAAAAACATAACATTTTAATCTGTGCGTTCTTAGTTTCTAATAGGCATAGCTAGCGTGTGCCAATGATATGTTGTCAAGCTAATATACCAATTTTTATCATAGCTATCCCTGTAGGGACGGTTGCAACACACTGTTGCAACCGTCCCAACATGCTGTCCCTTACCACAATATTGCTTTAAAAGCTTGCCATAACATTACATAATTGTAATTTTATAACGATAATACTAATGAACCCCTTTAATAGTTAGTTATCTCTCCTTTTTTTAAGTGAATAGGTAAAAAATCTACTTGTTACTTAACAATGTTTTTAATTTACTATTATTTGTTTGTTTGTTTTTTACAGCCAATTTACCTTATTGAAGACCGTGACTGTGAACAAATAAAATAAAGAAATTGCTAAATTATATTTAAGAATGATTTCATTACATTTTATTACACTTTGTCTATTTAAGTGTAAAGTGTATGTATACTATAATATGTACACATGTTGCAGCAATATGGGTGACTAGCTGACAGATGCGGCTTTATTGTATTAAAATTTCGGCTTTCTAATACAAACAGTCTCTGAGAAACTAAAGGAAATGCTAAAAGTGTTGCAACCGTCCCCACTCTCCCCTACTAAATTAAGCATACATATTTAATTGTATTTATTTATTGCATATCTACAACATTTAATAACTTAAATGCTGTAGATATTAAACTAAAACGTTTGATTCACCAAAAGAACCGGTTCATAAGTATCATTCATTCAGGAACCACATTACACTGGTTGTGCTGTCTGTTTTTGATTCATTAAAAACAACCAATTTAGATTCTATTGCTTACAAATCAGACTACAGTAGTGGTGCTGTACTGTATGTTCATTATGATTCACTAAAAGAGCTAGATCAAAAGAGTCATTTGTACAGGAACCAGACTACACTGGTTGTGCTGTATGTTTTTGATTCTCTAAAAAAGAAATACCTTACAAGAGTCACTCAGTTGGGAGTTGGATCACGCTGGTTACTCTGAAAATGTTTGATTCACTACAAAGAGTTTGTTTATAAGAATCATTTTTTCCAGAATTGGGCTACACTATTACATTTTATGTTTCTGATTCACTAAAAGAACCAGCTTATAAGAGTCATTCCTTCAGGAATCTGACAATACTGGCTGTGCTGAAAATGTCTGATTTACTAAACCTGTTTATAAGAGTCATTCGTTCGGAAGTTGGATCATATTGGTTGTGCTCTTCATTTTGTATTGACTAAAAAGAAACAGTTTATAAGAATCATTCGTTCAGGAGTAAGACTACACTGGTCACGCTGTATGTCTTTAATTCACTAAAAGAACTGGTTCATAAGAGTCATTTATTCAGGAACCACACTATACTGGTCGCACTGTATGGTTTTGATTCACTAAACAACCATTTCAGATTCTGTTTTAGAATCAGACTACAGTAGTGGTGCTGTACTGTATGTTTAGATTCACTACAAGAGCTTGATCAAAAGAGTCATTTGTTAAGGAACCTACTGCATGTTTTTGATTGACTAAAAAGAACCAGTTTATAGGAATCATTCATTCAGGAGTCAGACTACACTGGTCACGCTGTATGTATTTGATTCACTAAAAATAACTAACTCAGAGGCATTTGTTCAAGAATCAGCCTACACTGGTCATGCTGTATGTTTTTGATTCACCAAAAAAGAGCCAGCTCAGAGCCATTCGTTCAAAAATCGGACTAAACTGGTCATGCTGTATGTTTTTGATTCATGAAAAGAACCAACTCAGAGCCAACTGTTCAAAAATCGGACTACACTGGTCATGCTGTATGTTTTTGATTCACTAAAAAAGAACCAACTCAGAGCCATTCGTTCAAAAATCGGACTAAACTGGTCATGCTGTATGTTTTTGATTCATGAAAAGAACCAACTCAGAGCCAACTGTTCAAAAATCGGACTACACTGGTCATGCTGTATGTTTTTGATTCACTAAAAAAGAACAAACTCAGAGCCATTCGTTCAAAAATCGGACTAAACTGGTCATGCTGTATGTTTTTGATTCACTAAAAAAGAACCAACTCAGAGCCATTCGTTCAAAAATCGGACTAAACTGGTCATGCTGTATGTTTTTGATTCATGAAAAGAACCAACTCAGAGCCAACTGTTAAAAAATCTGACTACACTGGTCATGCTGTATGTTTTTGATTCACTAAAAAAGAACAAACTCAGAGCCATTCGTTCAAAAATCGGACTAAACTGGTCATGCTGTATGTTTTTGATTCACTAAAAAAGAACCAACTCAGAGCCATTCGTTCAAAAATCGGACTAAACTGGTCATGCTGTATGTTTTTGATTCACTAAAAAAGAACCAACTCAGAGCCATTCGTTCAAAAATCGGACTAAACTGGTCATGCTGTATGTTTTTGATTCATGAAAAGAACCAACTCAGAGCCATTCGTTCAAAAATCGGACTAAACTGGTCATGCTGTATGTTTTTGATTCACTAAAAAAGAACAAACTCAGAGCCAACTGTTCAAGAATCGGACTACACTGGTCATGCTGTATGTTTTTGATTCATGAAAAGAACCAACTCAGAGCCAACTGTTAAAAAATCTGACTAAACTGGTCATGCTGTATGTTTTTGATTCATGAAAAGAACCAACTCAGAGCCAACTGTTCAAAAATCGGACTAAAACGGTCATGCTGTATGTTTTTGATTCACTAAAAAAGAACAAACTCAGAGCCATTCGTTCAAGAATCGGACTACACTGGTCATGCTGTATGTTTTTGATTCACTAAAAAAGAACCAACTCAGAGCCATTCGTTCAAAAATCGGACTAAACTGGTCATGCTGTATGTTTTTGATTCACTAAAAAAGAACCAACTCAGAGCCATTCGTTCAAAAATCGGACTAAACTGGTCATGCTGTATGTTTTTGATTCACTAAAAAAGAACAAACTCAGAGCCAACTGTTCAAGAATCGGACTAAACTGGTCATGCTGTATGTTTTTGATTCATGAAAAGAACCAACTCAGAGCCATTCGTTCAAAAATCGGACTAAACTGGTCATGCTGTATGTTTTTGATTCACTAAAAAAGAACAAACTCAGAGCCAACTGTTCAAGAATCGGACTACACTGGTCATGCTGTATGTTTTTGATTCACTAAAAAAGAACCAACTCAGAGCCAACTGTTCAAGAATCGGACTACACTGGTCATGCTGTATGTTTTTGATTCACTAAAAAAGAACCAACTCAGAGCCATTCGTTCAAAAATCGGACTAAACTGGTCATGCTGTATGTTTTTGATTCATGAAAAGAACCAACTCAGAGCCATTCGTTCAAGAATCGGACTACACTGGTCATGCTGTATGTTTTTGATTCATGAAAAGAACCAACTCAGAGCCATTCGTTCAAGAATCGGACTACACTGGTCATGCTGTATGTTTTTGATTCATGAAAAGAACCAACTCAGAGCCATTCGTTCAAGAATCGGACTAAACTGGTCATGCTGTATGTTTTTGATTCATGAAAAGAACCAACTCAGAGCCATTCGTTCAAGAATCGGACTACACTGGTCATGCTGTATGTTTTTGATTCACTAAAAAAGAACCAACTCAGAGCCATTCGTTCAAAAATCGGACTAAACTGGTCATGCTGTATGTTTTTGATTCATGAAAAGAACCAACTCAGAGCCATTCGTTCAAGAATCGGACTACACTGGTCATGCTGTATGTTTTTGATTCATGAAAAGAACCAACTCAGAGCCATTCGTTCAAGAATCGGACTACACTGGTCATGCTGTATGTTTTTGATTCACTAAAAAAGAACCAACTCAGAGCCAACTGTTCAAGAATCAGACTACACTGGTCATGCTGTATGTTTTTGATTCACTAAAAAAGAACCAACTCAGAGCCAACTGTTCAAGAATCGGACTACACTGGTCATGCTGTATGTTTTTGATTCACTAAAAAAGAACCAACTCAGAGCCATTCGCTCAAAAATCGGACTAAACTGGTCATGCTGTATGTTTTTGATTCACTAAAAAAGAACCAACTCAGAGCCATTCGCTCAAAAATCGGACTAAACTGGTCATGCTGTATGTTTTTGATTGACTAAAAAGAACCAACTCAGAGCTATTTGTTCGTACATCAGACTACACTGGTCACGCTTTATGTTTTTGATTCACTAAAAACATCTGGCTTGTCATTGTTTCGTGCTGCATATTCAGATCATGACAAACAGTATAATTATTGTAATTATGTGTGCTACACACCACTGGGATAGATCAGTATCTCCACAGGGCAGTCGTAGGTGTATTTGTCTGCCAGTGTGACCACAATGCTGGTGGCAGAGCGAGCCGAGGGGTCAGCGTCCGCCCGGATGGCGTGTGAAGGGCTTTCCACACCTGCACAGAGAAACTTGTAAAGCATCTAAAATAAGCAGGAGCAACAGACGTTAGACCACATGCGAGGACTAAACCGTTCTGCAAATCCAGCACGAAGATGCATACCGCAAAACAACCAGTATCAAAAAACGTAGTGCAGCAAAGCTATCAACACATTAAAATCATTTGGGCTTGATTCCCAGCTGAAATAACAAGCATATACTGCATTTTACATTCATGCATTTGACAGATGCTTTTATCCAATGCAACTTTTAGAAGATTTCCAAGTCAACACAAGAGACTATTAACGCATCAAACATCATTTAGGCTAGCAAGCTGGCAGGGTATATTACATTAACATATTTTTCAGACATTTTAATCCAAATAAAAGCATTACATTTTACATGTATTCAGATTTATTTGTGTTCTTTGGAAATCAAGTCAGGAGTATGTTTAATTCTAGACTCACGTATGAGGATGGAGGAGGAACTAACCTGCCAGTAAATATGGTCCTCTGATCTCAAGATGGAAGTTAAACTCATAGTCAATGGAGTTGATGGTCTCTTCCTCCAACAACGCAGCCAAACATACTCCTGAGGCCATCTGCTCATGAGTTCCCGCGGCACAATGATGCTGTTCCCTCCTGAGACAAATCAGCAGGTAGACATTCATACAAAATTTTTACTCATTCAGTCCTGACGTACAGTAATTATATGGGATAGTCAACTTATTGTATAACATATTCCCCTGGTTTCACAGACATGACTTAAGCCAAGTCCTAGACTAAAATGAGTTGTCTGAGCTAAAAAGTCTGAGCTGTTTCAATCTAAAGAAATCTTGGTGATCTTAAAATAAATCAGTGCCTTTGTTTTGTCTCAAGATGCACACCAGTAATGTTTTTTTCTAAGGCACATTTATAAAAATTATTTAAATATCTTAATCGAGCTATGGCCTAATCCTCATTTAGTATACGCCCTGTCTAAGAAACCGGGCCATAGTCAACAAATTATATAACATACTTTCTTCTGTGTAACATAAAAGCTATTATGCTTCTTGTCCATACAATGGAAGTCAGAGGGATCTGATGACGATCTTGTTAGTGGAAAGATACCTAGAGATGTTTAAACAGATGGCAGTAAAATTCTGTATGCAAATAAATGCAAGAAAGAAGTGCAGTCTCAGTTCAGTATGCAAATATCAGAGCAATAGCAGAGATATTTATGCTTTTAATCATGTCATATGAACCAGTCAGTACCTGCTCTGATTTGAAGGAACAGTTTGCACAATGTTTTTTATTTACTTACCTTTAGGCCATCCAAGATAGCAATTTTGAAGAAATTTAGCAATACATCGCTTGCCAATGAAACATCACAATAATCCATGAGTAATCCACATGACTTCCGTCCATACCTTATTCACGGATTTGTTTTTTAAAAACACAGCTTTTTGCTTAACGAGATGTTAGTTGATAAATTGGAGTCATGTACACTGCACTTATCTTACTTAGTATTTTTGTCTTGTTTTTTGTCAAAATATCTAAAAATTCGCAAATCAAGATGCATTTACTAGATAAGCAACATGACATTATTTTTATTATTTAGTCTTGTTTCCTAGGGGAAAAAATTTAAATGAAGTGCATTTTGCTTAAAATAAGTAAAATTATCTGCCAGTGGGAGATCATTTTACTTAAAATTTTCCCCTGGAAACAAGACTAAATATCTTACGTTATTTTGCTTATCTAGAAAAATGCATCTTGATCTAAGAATTTTGGATATTTTGACTAAAAACAAGTCAAAATACTAAGTAAGATAAGTCTTTTTTGCAGTGTCCATTACTTGTGGTTTATTGTGATGTTTTAATCAACTGTTTGCACTCTCATTGTGACGGCACCCATTCACTGCAGAGGATCTATTGGTGAGCAAGTGATGTAATGCTAAATTTCAAATTTCCAAATCTGTTCCAATGAAGAAACGATTTCATCTACATCTTGGATAGCCTGAGATGAGACATTTTTCAACTATTTTTATTTCAGCACGCAAACATTACACTGATATCACAGATTTGTCATATAAACAACCAGTCAGTGTGTTTTTGATTTACTAAAAATAACTGACTCATAAGTGTCATTCATTCAAGAATGAGACTACAATGGTTGTCCTGTAATTTTTTGATTCACTAAAAAGAACTAGTTCATAAGAGACACTAATATCAGTTTCAGTGTAATGTTTAACATGTCGTTGTAGGTCAATGGAAGATTATAATCTTAAATTTTCTAAAAAGCATAACATGCAACACAAAATGCAAAATAGGCAGCACAGATAAAGCTGAAATTATCTACAAAAGTTCAGACTGACTGAACTGCTTCTATTACGGTGTGAACTTTAGAAATGGAAGCCAGAATGTTTGAGGTTTATAAATACAGTGTTTCCATGGAAATACTATAATAACATTAATGAATCACACACCTCCTAGCAGTGCTGGGCGAAAACGCCTGTTCCTCTTTGACAGAACGTTGGACTCTTGGAGAGCAGACAGGAGGTGAGCTCACCCGAATTACCCCGTTAGGGAGCGTGCTAAGCTCAGAGGAGGTGCTGACCTGTATATTAACGGTCTCCAGAGGGGGAATGACCCCCAGACTGACCACCAGCACTGTCCTCTCCTGATCCTCATCCAAAACTATATGTCCTGGAACAAGAGGACTCATCAGTAAAGCCTCTGAAATATACAGTCAACTTTAATGAAAAAAGCTGAAAGGGGTCATCGGATGCAAAACTAACTTTTAGATGTTGTTTGAACATTAATGTGTGTTGGTAGTTTGTCTACACAGCCACCCTACAATGACAAAAATCCACCCAGTGGTATTTTTTTAATCTTTAAAAGTAATATCCCCTTTTTAAAATCAGGTCATTCTGAGCTTCTTGTCGTTGTGACGGCACACCGTTGATTGACAGGAGCGTCTTACCTTAGACCCGCCCTCACCGAGCCGAAACAGTCCGAATACGATCGCCATTGTGTCGACTCAGGTGCAGAGGAAGACTCTAATTGAGCGATCAAGGTGTTCTGTTGTTGGATGTAATAATGAACATAGCAGTCATTTTTTACTCCCGACATCTGAGCCACTAAAGAGGCAGAGGATAACGTTACTTTCGTTTTTAAAAGGAAAGCATCGATCCTGAGCTACATATACATCTATGTTCGTGTGAATCATTCGTGATGCAGCTTCACCCACAGCAGAAGTGAGTATAAGGGTTTTTTATGCATCTTTGCAAATGGCCTTTCTTAATAATGTGCTTGTTGGCAAGTTTCGCTGATAAACACAGCTAAACGCAGCTAAATGTGGCTAAAGTAAACATTACAGCTCACAATCCCACATCAGAGAAGGGCGGGGCGAGCAGAGCTGATTTGCATTTAAAGGGCCCATGCAATAAAATAAGCTGATATTTTGCAGAGCTGATTTTGACAAAGTAAAAGGGTGTTTTTTTTTTTTTTTTAACCAAATTTTTAACCAAAGTCTATTACAGACTTTTTATTAAGACCCTAAAGAATCATATGAACTTGTGAAAAATCGGCATCCGATGACCCCTTTAATAAGATGTGTTAAAGGAATAGTTGACCCAAAAATGAAAATTTGTGGAAAGTTTAATCACCCTTATGCCATTCAAGATGTTGATGAGTTTCTTTGTGGGAACAGATCTGGAGAAATGTAGCATTACATCACTCGCTCACCAATGGATCCTCTGAAGTGAATGGGTGCCGTCAGAATGAGAGTCTAAACAGCTGATCAAATCATCATCACAATAAAAAAGTAACCCACATGACTCCATTAATTAATTAATTTGTTTAGAACTGTTTTGGATTGTTTTTATTAGTAAATGCTGCTTGTTCTTTGCATATTTCTCTCCTAATTCAGCAAGCTTTTACACGGGTGAAAGCAATATTATAGAAAGCAATCATATTTTAGCTGGAAGCAACTGATTGAATTTAAAAACATTTTAAAGATGGATTTGTATTTACAAACGTGCAGATTATCACTTAACAAGACATTAATTGATGGACTGTAGTGGATTACTTGTGGATTATTGTGAAGTTTTTATCAGCTGTTTGGACTCTCATTCTGACGGCACCCATTTACTGCAAAGGATCCATTTGTGAGCAAGTTATGTAATGCTACATGTCTCCAAATCTGTTCTGATGAACAAACAAACTCATCTGCATCTTGAATAGTTTGAGGGTGAGTCAATATTCAGGAAATTTTCATTTTTGGGTGACTATTCCTTTAACTGGATTCAACAGACACCGTGACAGGCCTTATGTTCAAGCTCTGAATTAGGGATTAGCTAGTAAGAGCATTATAAATAAGCATACAATCTTACCACCTCCGCTCTTCGGGCTTCCATTGGCATTGCAGCCATCAAAGTAACAATCATCGATTTTCGTTTTATCTTTGACCTGCACGGTTATTATCTGGCTGCCAATCATCGCTTCAAACCCGACCACGACGCTGCTCCCATCCAGAGGGTATAGAAAGATTCCTGCATGAATCACAGGAAGAGGATTACAGGAGAAAGCATTGTTTATTACACAATAGCGAAAGGCGATCTTTCCACAAAGCTAATTTTGCACTTGACAGAAATTAAATCCTTCGTTTTAGTGCTTTCAGCATTGACCAATGCAAAATCCAATCTGCCGGAGTCAATAAGACACTGGAGACCGCAGAGCAGCAATCTGCCAGTGACATTTCTAGACTTTACGCAATTAGCTGATGAGGTTGGGAGGGAAAGACAAGTGTTTTTCTTGCATCCAGGGCATTTTTATGTAGTATTACTATGATTATAAAGAGTTCAGTGTATTTCTTCCCAAATTGCTTTTGAGGATAAGAATCACTTTTGTGGTTTTTGTCCAAAGCTGAAAAGGATAAGTGCTTTTGGATCAAAACAAAAAAAATCAATACTTTATGACAAATCTGCAAAGAAATATGCACTGGAATCCAAATCTTTTTTGAGTGTAATAGTGAAGAATTGACAAGAGCTGCTAAAGATTTACATTTCAGACCACATAAGGGTCCATTTTTAGAAATGGAGATTTATACATCATAATAAATAAGAGATACAATTTTTTTGAAAATCTGCAATCTGAGAGTGCAAAAAAATCTAAATATTGAGAAAATCGCCTTTAAAGTTGTCCAAATGATATTTTGATATTTTAACACTAGGAAATTTACAAAATATATTTGAAAAATGAATAATTTTGACCCATACAATGTATTTTTTGCTATGATACAAATATACCTGTGTTACTAAAGACTGGTTTTGTGGTCCAGGGTCACAAATATTAGAAGAACTAATGCGCCTATTAGACAGCATACTCACCCTCGATAGAGTGATCTTCAATGTTTTCATAGGTCAAGGAGGCTGTCATTGCCAGGGTGTAACCCCTGACACAGGAAGTGATGTCGGAGACGCTGAGAGGAAGAGCGCTCCATTTGCTCTTGTTGATCAGGCCCGGCATGTTGGTGGTTCTGTCCAGTACAGCTTCTCACATTCAGAGAAGGGTGTGAGAGGGGATGTTTCCCTAAAAAACCTAGATAACATTGAAAACATGTTTTACAATATATCTTGCAGAGCGCCAATAAATAAATCATAATTTGGGGCTATTTTTTTATTCATTTTTTTTTAGACACATTTAATTTTGTGGGCAGAAATAATATATCAAAATATCTAAGAATATATTATTATTATTATTAATCATTGTGTTTTCTTGTTTTAAGCAATAAAACAAGACATATATTGCAGAACGTAAACAAACAAACATTGACCTTGTATATTTATTGTCCATGTGTGTTAATTTTTTTTTTTTTTTTTTTTTGACATACATTTATTTTATGGACAATTTCCAGTTCGTCCAGAAAAATATCTAAACATATTTAAAACAAGATAAATTTATTTAAAAAACTGAAACTGCAAAAAGAACCTATTATTATTATTATTATTATTATTATGATTATTATTATTATTATTATTATTATTGTTCTTGTTGTTATTAATATCATTAATAATAATAACAATAATTTTGTTTTCTTGTAATAATCAATAAATATACATAAATGTAAATAAATAAATAATAAATAAGAGTCCAATGTATATTTGTTGTTTATTTATTTTTTTATGCATTGTTTATATTTTATTTATTTATCTGGACACATTAAAATGTAAGAATGCCCAGACAATATCTAAACATCCTTACAACAAAGTACTTTTAATAAAAAAGCAAAAATGCATAAAAGACCTGGAATGTTATTATTATTGTTTTAAGCATACATTTAACAAATTAAATTTTGTTGTGTTAGTTTAAAAAACTACAGTACGAAAAATAAACTTTCAAAATATATTCTCTTAAAGCAAGTCACATTTAATATCTTACAAAATTTAGTTTCTCAAGTTAAATTTATCTTATTTTAGGGATGTTTAGGAAAAAAATAAACAGATTGATGGGATACCTCACCCAAAAATGAAAATTACCCCATGATTTACGAGTCATCCTAGGTGTATATGACTTTTTTTTTCCGGACAAATATAATCAGAGTTATATTAAAAAATGAGTCTTCCGAGCTTTATAATGGCAGTGAATGGCTGTTGAGATTCAGTAGTTCAATAAAGTGCATCCACCCATCATAAAAAGTGCTCCACATGGCTTCGGAGCTTAATAAAGGACATCTGAAGTGAAATAATGCATTTGTATAATAAAAATATCTATTTAAAACTTTATAAATCTGCTGGAACGCCATCTCATGAACGCGTGTACAACAGTTAGCAGGCGCTAGAGAGTACGCTTCATAAAGTTTTAAATATGGATATTTTTCTTACACAAACACATCAATTCACTTCAAAAGGCCTTTATTAACCCTCAGAGCTGTGTGAAGGACTTTTTATGATGGATGGATGCACTTTATTGGACTTTAAAATCTCAACACCCATTCACTGCCATTATAAAGCTTGGAAGAGACAAAACATTTTTCGATTGTATTCGTCAGAAAGAAGAAAGTCATATACACCTAGAATGGCTTGAGGGTGAGTAAATCATGGGCTAATTTTCATTTTTGAGTGAACTATCCCTTTAAGAAAGACGTGACCACAGATGTATTTCATGACATTTTATCTTTAGACATTTGGAAACCACCAGAAACTCATTTTGAAAAGTGCTTTTACTATTTTATCACTTACAACCATACAAACTGTGACATGTTTTTATTTCAAACTGTCTTTGTGCATGTCCTTCAGATAAATGCCACCCGGTTTAAAATTTCATATCTAAAGCGGTGACATTCACCAATTTTAAGTGTGGCTCAAGTGTCTAGTATTTCTGTGCCTATTATAGCTGTGCTCACAGAGTAAAAAAAACAAAACCAAATCATTCATATTCACAGATGTCACACATCATAACAATCATCACTGCCCTCACGCCTGTCGCATTAATCAAGAGGAGAAGACAACAGCATTATCCGTATCGCTCTGGATGTCACTCTGTTGTCCGAATGAAGACCTCTGACAGGTCCACACAAACCCTCCCTGTCCCACGACTGGATTTCTGGCACACAAAGCTCAGGTCTGCTTCAGCAGCATCAAAGGGAACAGAAACCTCTGGCACATCAAACAAGCCACGGGCACTGTAGTGCTGATGTGGTTTTTACCTGAGGTCAGTGTACAGAACGTCAGACTACAGGAATACTAAACCAGAGCAGTTACATGATAGAGATCAGCATTTGTGTCTCTCAGTCCGATTAATGATTGTTCCAGAAAAAGCGATTAACATGATGTAATACTCAAATTAACCGGTTTTCAGAGCACAAATGAGATCTCTTTAACTTTTCAATTGATTCCCTTGGACAGTAATGGAACTGAAATGGAAAGCTAATGCATTACAGGTTTCTCTTTTTAGAAAAAAAACTCTAATGCTCTCAGAGAGATTTCTTTGAACAATGTTTCAAACTCTGCTCAGATCTGCCAAAATGCAAAGTCTGTCACCAAAAGATTTGTTGTATAACTCTGTACTCATCACTCTAAAAAATGCTGTTATTATTTTTTTAAACCCAAATGCTTGGTTCAGCCTGTTGGGTCATTTTATTGGGTTATTTTTAATATTTCTTTACCCTGATGCTGGGTATTTTTCTGTAACTCAGCTGCTGGATCATTTTTACTGTCAATACAACCCAGAAATGAAGGTTTCTATTACAGTTGAGTTGAAAAGTTAACATATACCTTGCAGAATCTGCAAAATGTAAATAATATTTCCAACATAAGAGTGATGTTATTTTTTTGTTAATCATTTTTTTTAGTACTGACCTGAATTAGATATTTCACATAAAATATGTGTTATGGCCTGCTGTTCTTCAGAAAAATCCTTCAAAAATCCTTTGGTTTTTCGGCATTTTTGTGTATTTAAACCCTTACCAACAATGACTGTATGATTTTGAGATCCATCTTTTTGCACCGAGGACAACTTAGGGACTCATATGCAGCTATTGCAGAAGGTTCAAATGCTCACTGATGCTTTAGAGGGAAACACAATGCATTAAGAGCCGGGGGTGAAAACTTTTTGAATTTGAAGATCAGGGTAAATTTCACTTATTTTGTCTTTTGGGAAACATGTAAGTATCTTCTATAACTTCTGAAGGGCAGTACTAAATGAAAGATTTAAAAAATGATATTTAATTAGGCAAATTAAGAAAAATGTACACATCTTCATTCCATTCAAAAGTTTTCACCCCCTGGCTCTTAATGCATGGTTTTTCCTTCTGGAGCATCAGTGAGTGATTCAACCTTCTGTAATAGTTGCATGTGTGTCCCTCAGTTGTCCTCAGTGGGAAAAGACAAAAACGAAAGCTCAACCAGGACTGAAACACGACGTGACTTTGCAGTTATATGTGACAAAGTTACTGTGCGCTCCACAATAGGAGCGCTATTGATCTAGTGCGCCATTGTTGCAGTTGTGGTCGCGCTTAACTTTAATGTCTGATAGACAAAATGGCACAGTAAACTGTTTTTGATGTAACTTTTTAAAACATGAACGTAAAGTCATAAATATAAGTCATATTCTGGAACAGCTAATAGCAGTTTTCTTCCCACAGATTCCCATTGGCTGCTCTTGGTGCTCCTGTCATGTCCTAAACATTTACTGAATGTTTTGGAAGGTTTTATGATTGTATATGTACAGTATCAACAGATTTTACAGTAAATTTTTCAATAGGTTGACTGACTCACTTTGTCAAAAAACAACCTAGCAAATGGGTTAGTGTATAAAACCCAACAAGCTGGGTCAAAATAACCCAGAAATGGTTGTTCTTAAACCAGCATGTGTCAACAATTTTTACTTCTGTCTATTTTTATTTCTACTAAGACATAAGAAGACATATCTGACATGTTGGCAAATAAATCATAACTGAAAACTCCATTACGTTTCCTGAGATTTGAACAAACAAAACCTCTGAACAACAAAAATGTCACAAATAAGATCTCTTATACTATGACATTTATAAATATTGCAGTTGTTTCTCCTAAGACTTTTGTTGATTCTTGTTCTCAGATTTGTCTGAAAACCACAAAAGTGCTTTGGAAATGATCTCACGCCTCACACTGTGCTCAAAAATAAGAGATTTTAATATAATCTTCTTCAATCAAAAACGCCTTTTGTTCCTCAAGACAGTTTTTTGCACTCTTCTCCTTGATTTGTTATAAATTTTGCCAGTCTACAGCACTCCAAATGTTTTCCTGGTCTGTCTGATTAGTACAGCCCAAAACAGGACAATAAATAACCATTTTCAGCAGCAATGATCAGCAAAATATGCGAGTTTTCGTTCGGTTCAGTGGCATTGTTTACGTTCAGTCCCACCAATATGGCCGATTGATAACTCATTGTTTCTAATATTACTATTATTTTAAATTCAACATTTAATGAATTACAGGTGAAACATCTGCGATAAAGCTCATAAAGCAGAAGCAACTAAACAAAATCATGAAAAATAATGATCATTTCCAAACAGCTTTCCCACCTCTTTTCTAAGACTCAAACAAACACAAAGAACTCAATTAGGTCTCCTGAGCTCGGAACAAGCAACCTCTGAGAAACATCCAAGAATATAAAACAAGAAAGAGGAAACCGCATTATCATTTAGCTCAAGACTAAAAAACGAACTTGTAGAACTTCCACAGTGGGCGGGTGTTTTGGAAATTTGACTTGACTCCCAGCCAATTCGGCTCAAGATTTATGAGCAACTATTTTCAGAGGACATAAATGTTTGAGATGAAACAGCTCTCTGTTATCACAGAACAGAAACAGACGCTTTCATCAAGGTGTCCACATGGCCATAACTCTCAGACACACACCCCCTCTCTCTAATAGATTAGGGTTTGGCGCGGTGCCGCGTGACGGGATGAGAGTGCAATAGATTTCCCCCTTATAACACACGGCAAACCGGTCAAACACTGCCATCATGTGTCCTGAGTGGAGCGGGCGTTTCTGCACAATGCAAAGGTGTTATGTGTCAACTGTAAACATGATATAATAGCCATGCAGGTAACCAATGATTTTAAAAAATCATAGGCTGCATGTATTTGATCAAAAAAATGTAAATATTATTATAAATTAAAATCCTGTTTTCTATAAGAATGTATTTAAAAATGGAATTTATTCCTGTGATGCAAAGCTGAATTTTTAGCATCATTACTCCAGTCTTCAGTGTCACATGATTCTTCAGAAATTAGTCTGATATGCAGATTTGCTGCTGAAGAAACATGAAATCATGCAGGCAACCAATGAAATTAAAAACTCAAAAATAATCACCTCTGATGCTCACCAAAGCTGCATTTATTCAAGCAAAAATCTGAAAAGTTATTTCAATTTAAAATAACTGCTTTCTATTTGAATATATTTAAATATGTAATTATTCCTGTGATGCAAAGCTGAATTTTTTTTAGCATCATTACTCCAGACTTTAATCACATGATCCTTTAGAAATCATTCTAATATGTCAATTTGCTGCTATAAAAAGATACTGAAATCATGCAGGCAACCAATGAAAATAAAAACTCGAAAATAATAATCTCTGATGCTCACTAAGGCTGCATTTATTTGATCAAATATCTGAAATGTTATTTCAATGCAAAATAACTGCTTTCTATATGAATAATTTTAAAACGTAATTATTCCTGTGATGCAAAGCTGAATTTTCTGCATCATTACTCCAGACTTTAATCACATGATCCTTCAGAAATCATTCTAATATGCAATTTGCTGCTAAAAAACAGACTGAAATCATGCAGGAAACCAATGAAATTAAAAACTCAAAAATAATAATCTCTGATGCTCACTAAGGCTACATTTATTCGATCAAAAATCTGAAATGTTATTTAAATGTAAAATAACTGCTTTCTATTTGAATATATTTTAAAATTGTAATTTATTCCTGTGATGCAAAGTTGAATTTTCAGCATCATACTCGTCCTCAGTGCCACATGATTCTTCAGAAATTATTCTAATACCGATTTGCTGCTAAAAAAAACTGAAACCACGTAGGCAACCAATAAAATTAAAAACAAATTAAAAATAATAATCTCTGATGCTCACTTAAAGCTGCATTTATTTAATCAAAAATCTGAAATGTTATTTCAATTTCAAATAAGCAAAAACAGTAAAATTTTGAAATATTTGTACTATTTAAAAAAAGTGTTTTCTATAAGAATATATTTTAAAATGGAATTTATTCCTATGATGCAAAGCTGAATTTTCATTTTCAAGCATCATACTCCAATCTTCAGTGACACATGATTCTTCAGAAATCATTCTAATATGCTGAATTTCTGCTCAAAATACATTTATAACATATAATGATAAGCTAAAATGAAGCACTACCAAAGCAAAAAGAGCAGGTAAAGGTCAAAATCTATTTAATTCTCAACACTGATACGATTTTGTTTGTCTATTCTAGCCTTCTTCCATATTCTATAGGGGACCCAAATGAGAAGAGCCCAAAGTGACAGACAATAATCAACCCCCGCCTCCCATCCATCCTCTCCCCGGAGCAGTGGAGTGTGAATCACTCCCAAAGAAACAGGCAAATCACCCACTCCACGCACTCCACGGCTGCCACCACACACACTGCGGGAGACACGGCACAGAAACAACCACCTGTTGATCCCGTATCTCCACCAAACTGACTATGGATGCACAACCAGTGCTTCTGAAACACTTTCCAAATTCACCTTGAATCTAAAACATGCACTTTCCACAAAGCAGAACTCTTACCTCACATCTGCAGCCCTCTCGACGTCTGAATCGGCGAGGTCCAAAATAACATCAGGCTGCAACTCCGAAAAAGCTCTCTGCTTCTTGGAGATGACACAACAACTGAGCCGAACGAAGGATGGACAGGAGGGAGGCAGAGAGCGAGAGAGAGACCGACAGATATAGAAGCAGCTGGAGGAGCGTTAATGCAGTCAGTCAGCGCAGCAACATGTGGTTATGAAGCTCAGAGCTGGAAACGAGGGCTTGTCCTGTGCAACAGATGAACACGAACCTCAGCAGCCCCCCA
Source organism: Garra rufa (assembly GCF_049309525.1). NCBI lineage: Eukaryota > Metazoa > Chordata > Actinopteri > Cypriniformes > Cyprinidae > Garra > Garra rufa. The sequence goes on along the minus strand of NC_133378.1, from coordinate 33,887,833 downwards.
CCGACGCTCAATTCTCCCCTCAGCATCCGTACCACCCACCTACCCGCTCCCCCACCTCTCTGTCTCTCCGTAATCATTGACGAGAGCCCATTCATGTATTCTATTTGATAGCCAGGGGTGCCACTGGCTGAAATGCAACACCATGCATGGGGGGGAAACGAGGGGAGGGTGAGAGATCACAGATCATGCAAAGGACTCACATTGAGAATTTTGGTCTCACGTTCTTTTGTGTCCTGTTTTTTCCACTAGTGATTGCTAAGCTCACTATCTTGATTTCAATATGACAAGGATGTTTTAGTTTATTTTTTTCTGAATGCATTTTGTCCCCATGGCTGTGTGATTAATCTGCTTTTGCAGAGGACGTAACCATGACAATCAATATGGAGCCTCTAGGGCTTTTGTAAAAGACAACAGGTTGGTTGGAGAAAGTGTGTGTCTGTGTGAGTGTGTGTTTAGTGATGTGCTGCCTTGGCTTAAACCTCAGCTTCTGTTTCTCAATTAAATTAACATGTGCTATTTACTGTCTCTCTTTCCCTCTCTTGCTCGCTCGCTCTCGGTGAATGTCTCTTATCTCATCTGCTGGGATTTACCGAGGGCTGCAGCGGTGGCTGATCATTTCATCTGCAATAAAGAAGAAAATATGTCAAATCCAACTTCCACAAGCTATGAATGGAAGTCATAAATAGCAGCTACGCAATCTTTTTGAATGAAGATTCTTTGATATACACATTTGATCCACAAATATGACCCTGGACCACAAAACCAGTCTTATGTAGCACTATTATATTATATTATATTATATTTGTAGCAATAGCCAAAAATGACAGATTTTTCTTTTATGCCAAAAATCAGTAGTATATTAAAGGAGTAGTTCACTTTCAGAACAAAAATTTACAAATAATGTACTCACCCCCTTGTCATTCAAGATGTTCATGTCTTTCTTTCTTCAGTCATAAAGAAATGGTGTTTTTTTTAGGAAAACGTTTCAGGATTTCTCTCCATATAATGGACTTCTATGGTGCCCCCGAGTTTGAACTTCAAAAATGCAGCTTCAAAGGGCTCTAAATTATCCCAGCTGAGCAAGAAGGGTCTTATCTAGCGAAACGATTGGTTATTTTCTAAAAACAGACTCTTCTTTCCTCGGCTGTGATCGTTTAGAGCCCTTTGAAGCTGCATTTTGGAAGTTCAAACTAGGGGGTACCATAGAAGTCCATTATATGGAGAGGAAACCAGAAATGTTTTCCTCAAAAAACACCATTTCTTTATGACTGAAGAAAGAAAGACATGAACATCTTGAATGACAAGGGGGTGAGTACATTATCTGTTCTGAAAGTAAAGATCATGTTCCATGAAAATATTTTGTAAATTTCCTGCCATAAATATATAAAAATTTAATTTTTAATTAGTAACTTGGACAACTTTAAAGGTGATTCTCAATATTTAGATTTTTTTGCACCCTCAGATTTCAGATTTTCAAATATATATACATTCATTCAACGGAAAGCATATTTATTTATTCAGATTATGTATAATCTGATCTATCATTTTTTGATAGCCCAAACAGGACGAATTTCTTCAGAAATCGCTTCAAGCATCTGCTAAATTACTAAATGTACCAAAAGTGCATAGATCCTTAATAGTACAACATAGGGTTAAAGCTTCAATAGGACCTGTATTCTGGGTTTTAATTAGGTCGGAAGATGATTTTAAATATTTTAATGGAAAATCATTATTCTTACACAGTAACCATGTTCTAACTTTGGTATTTCTAGCAAGAGCATAGTAACCATGGATGAAAACAAGCTTGGTTCTTTATTACCATGGTTACATCAACTATGCATTCCTATATGATGGTAATGAAGGTATTCAAGTATGAAGGTATCAAGAAATATGTAGCCAAAACATCATTATGTATATGCCTTCCCTCTCTTAAATGTAGTATGCATGTACATCTCTTTCGAAACACCATTTTACTACACATTACAGTGTTAAAATAGTTAAAAATAACAGTTTTCTACTTAAAAATATTTATTTTTATAAATATTTATTTTATTTTATTCCTGTGATGCAAAGCTGAATTTTTTACATCATTACTAGTTTTCAGTGCCACATGATCCTTCAGAAATCATTCTACTATGCAGATTTATTATCAATGTTGGAAACAGTTGTGCTGTTTAATATTTTTTTGGAACTTGTGATACTTTTTTCAGGATTCTTTGATGAATAAAAAGTTAAAAAGAACAGCATTTTTTTATATCTATTTAAAATATACTTTATTTCTAACAATTTGAGTCTTTACTATTGTTTTTCATCTATTTAACACATCCTTGCTGAATAAAAGAATTAATTTCTTTCAAAAAAAGAAAGGAAGAAAATGACTGACCCCAAACTTTGAATGGTAGTGTATACTGTTACAAAAGATTTCTATTTTAAATAAATGCTGTTCTTTTTAACGTTTTATTCATCAAAAAAATCCTGAAAAAAGAATCACATGTTCCAAAAATAAATAAATAAATAAATAAAATAAAAAATATTAAGCAGCGAGTTTCCAACATTGACAATAAATTAGCATATTAGAATGATTTCTGAAGGATCATGTGACACTGAAGACTGAAGTAATGACGCTGAAAATTCATCTTTGCGTCACAGGAATAAATTTTATTTTAAAGTATATTAAAATAGACTACTTTTTTAAAAATACTATTTTAAATTGCAATAATATTTCACAATATTACATTTTTTTTTTCTGTATGTTTAATCAAATAAACACAGCCTTGTTTTTTATAATTATTTTTACATTTTATTTATTTTTTATTTTTATTTTATTTTCCTTTTAAGTAAAAGTGGTTATATTCAGGGGATATTGGCCAAGTTGTAGCACTTTTCTTTTTACTACAATAAACATAGTAAAAAAAAAAATGAAAATTTGGAACCTGGAACACAATGAAACCATTTTTAAGTAAAAATGTAAAAGTTAATGTAAACAATGTCTAACAATTGTTTTGCCAACAACTATTGCATTAAATAAATTGTATACATTAATATAATTTACAACATGTGCAATTAGTTTTGGTTTTATTGTGTTCACTTGTTTACACGATATATATATATATATATATATAAAATACATTTATGAATTTATAAATACTTATGAATACTTGAATTTTAATTTGGTGGACAGTATTTTTTTTTAAATCTCAATTTTAAGATATCTGTATACCTAAAGCGTACAAACAAATATATAAATAAACAAATTAGGCGCCAATATATAAATACCTGAGGCGCCAACAGTAATTAAGTGAAGTTCAGTCCAGTCAGTATAAAAAGAAAACGAGACAAATGGCGGTATTTGTCTGCACTAATGGCTTATTTTAGAAATATATATTTACTTTCTGTAGCATTTAATTGATGTAATCTAAAACCTACAATAAATAAATACTTACATATGAAATTACTTGCAACAAATAGTAAACTGGAACCGAGTATCCCATCCTAACTTCCGGCCGGACAGCGTTCTATGAGCGTGCTGTCAGTTTGCGCGTTCTCGTGAAGCTGAGTCGAGTGAAGTGGACAAACCATCCGATAACTTATCAAGACCGCTTAATAGTTCACATATCTGCGACTAAAGTTATGGCAACCGATTCTTGGGCTATAGCTGTGGACCAACAAGAGCATACAACCAAGTCTGTGAGTTAAAACACGGTTTAATTGTGTTGTAATGGATTAGCGCTCTAGCTGCGGTGAGTCAGGAGGTGGCCGCGTCTCAAATCCATTTCTGGATGTCACAGGCGCGTTAGAAACGTACAAACGAGGTTTTGGCCATCAAAATGCTGTTTAAGACACAGCCTGTATGAGATTTTAAATCTAGAATCAGTCTGCATAACTCTTATGTGTATATTTTTTGGTAGAAAGCTAGTAAGTGTGAGTATAATTTGCATTAAGCGACTTGTATGACTAGCATCAAACATATTTGACTTTTGTATAATCAGTTTAAGACCTTACTTTTGACACATGCTTACTTTGTCAGTGTTCAGTATTGAATGTTGACTATGAAGTGCAATTAAGTGTATTAAAACTGTAAATTCTCTTGTTTGAAAACAGATTGGGAACTTGCGGATTATAGAAGCAGGAGATGCAAACTTACATCAGACCGACGGTAGTCATGTTTTACATTATTTACATGATTAATGTTCATGTGGTTCCAAACCTGTATGACTTATGTGGAAAAATGTAGATGACTTTTATGTCCATACAGTTACAGGAAACCAGTAAACCAGAGCTTTCAATCTTCGAAAATGATGCAAAAGTACTATAAAGTGTCATTATAGTCAGTCAAAAGTTTTTGAAAAGTAAGATTTGTAAAAAAATTTTTTTTTTAAAGAATTCACTTCTGCTCACCAAGCCTGGTCTTTTTTGATCCAAAATACAGCAAAAGCAGTAATATTGTGAATTTTTAGTATTTGAATATATTTTAAACTGTAATTTATTAATGTGATCAAACCTACATTTTTCAGCATTACTCCAGTCTTCAGTGTCTCGTGATCCTTCAGAAATCCTTCCAATATGCTGATTTGCTGTTCAAGAAACATTTATTTTTAGTACTATTATTATTATCATCAATATTTAAAACGGTTGAGTACAGGATTCCGTGATGAATAGAAAGATCCAAAGATCAGCATTTATCTGAAATAAAAACTTTTGAAAGATTATACACTATACCATTCTAGAGCTTGGAGTCAGTATAATTTTTATTCTTTTTTTTGGTGGGAAAAGACATTATTGAAATAAATAGTTTTATTTTAGCATGCTTTAAATTGATCAAAAGTGATGATTTCTATTTCAGATAAATGCTGTTCTTCTCTATGCTGTAATTCTACTCAGCTCTTTTCAACATAATAATAACAGTAAATGTTTTTTGAGCAGCAAATCAGAACATTAGAATGATTTCTAAAGGATCATGTGACTGGAGTAATGATGTTAAAAATTCAGCTTTGAAATCACAGGAATAAAGCACATTTTAAAATATATTCAAATAGAAAGCCGTTATTTTAAATAGTAAAAATATTTCAAAATTGTACTGTTTTTGCTGTACTTTGGATCAAATAAATGCAGGTTGGGTGAGCAGAAGGGACTTAAAAAACATTAAAAATCTTACTGTTAAAAACATTTGTTTGCTAGTGTATATTCCAAGTATTTTCAAGTCATGCAATATTTTTGTAAAAACAGAAAAGTCATGTCATAACAACCTTGCAATTTCCTTGCCATTATCTGGTTCCTGATGAAAGAAACAACCAGTCCTTTTCTCAAAATCTGTCTTTTTGGTTCATGTGAGGAACAATGTCATACACATTTGGAGAGTAAATAAATAAGCAGTTTTCGTAACTATTTATTTGATTTTACAAAACAGTAATTGCATGAAATATATCTTAGCATTTTCTTATGTGCCATCTGTTCTTTCTATCCTGTACCGTAGATGATGGCAACAAATCCGATGAAGAGGAAAAAGGTTTGTTTTTAAACTGCTTTCTAAATTTACAGTCAACATAGAATCAAAACTGAGCAGATTTATTTGCTTAATGCATATTTCTAGTCTTTAGTACAGATATTTGTGAATGATTCTAATTTTAAAGCTGCTGTAAGTATTTAAGCAGTCTCAAATTGTGTGGTTGTATCTCAAGATACTTATTCAAGTGACACCCAATCTTAATGGATTAACTGTAAAAGACTATTAAAGTAGCCTTTACTCTTCCTAATCTGCTATTTAGAGGACAGAGCCACACAGTCTCTCCTCAACAAGCTGATCAGAAGCAATGTGGTCAACAACACAAACCAAGTAGAGGTTCTTCAAAGAGACCCAAACTCACCACTCTATTCAGTAAGGACCTTCGAGGAGCTGAGACTGTGAGTACTTAATATAAGGGTTAAAACAGTTACATCTGAGGGGGGGAAAGCTGTGAATTTAAACTAACATTCAGAGGTTTGAGGTCAAATTTTCACAGAAATATTAAGCAGCACAACTATTTTCAACAGTAATGATGATAATAATAATGTTTTTTGAGCAGCAAATCAGCACATTAGTATGATTTCTGAAGGATCATGTCACACTGAAGACTGGAGTAATGATGCTGAAAATTGCAGTGTTGCATTACAGGAATAAATTAGATTTAAAAAATATATATATATTCAAATAGAAAGTTTTTTTTTTTTGTTGTATTAAAAATGTGCAATATTGCAGTTTTATTTGTATTTTTGAGCAAATAAATGCATAAGAGACTTATTTCAAAAACATCTTACCGACCCCAAACTTTTGAACATTTACTGATAAATTTCTGTTGAGTATTTCATGAAAAAAAATATTGAAAAGACCATATTTGGAAGCTTTGATGTCTCTCAGATAGCTTTAAAATGTCAAATTTATTAATTTTAATTTGTGTAACTCAGGAAACCTCAGCTGCTCAAAGGCGTCTATGAAATGGGCTTCAACAGACCTTCTAAAATCCAAGAGAAAGCCCTTCCCATGATGCTTGCCGAACCGTAAGTCCATATAATTCATACTTTCTGTTTTAATTAAATACAGAGGTTAATATTTGAGGGTTTTTGAAGTGAAAAGTGAATAGCACTGAAGCCCCTTTGGCTCATAACCCTTGATATATTCAACTGGAATTATTATTATTTTTTAACTTAATTTTTTTTAAATTTGACTAAAAGCACACAGATCAAAAAGTACATCAAAAGGTTTATGTAAAAGTTTGTTTTAATACACTCATATTTTTCCCTGACTGTATGTGTTTCCTTCCCTCCCAGACCTCAGAATCTGATTGCTCAGTCTCAGTCTGGCACTGGTAAAACAGCTGCCTTCGTGCTGGCCATGCTCAGTCATGTGGACCCAAGCTTAAAATGGCCTCAGGTGAGTTTGAAAACTGAGATTCCCTCTAATGTTCGCTTTTATTCTGACTTAAGGCAAGACGCTGCAGGTGAAACCTTTGTTTTTTCAGACACGGGTCAATTTTGAGATTTTAGGTTCATCAAATTATTAATTCATATTTAAACATTACATTTCATAAACAAAAGCAGTGAAGAACTTCCTTAATGTACTGTGATTAATTAACAGGGGAAAGTATAGCGATATCTGTTAGTTTAATAGTTTAATATCTGTTCGTTTGTTCAAAAAACTTTATATCTCACAATTCTGAGATTTTTTTTTTTCCTCAGAATTGCTATCAGAGTTCATATCTAGGGCTGGATGATATGAAACAAAATCTTCATTGGTTGATTTTACCTTGATTACAATTAATAAACAATTATTTTATTTATTTGCCCTCATACACTACCATTAAAAGTGATTTGATTTTTGATTTTTTTTTAAACAATTTTTTTAAATCTTTTTTTTTTATCTCTTCTGCTCACCAAGCCTGCATTTATTTGATTCAAAGTACAGCAAAAACAGGAAAAAAAAGTGAAAATTTTTTACTATTTAAAATAACTGATTTCTACTTGAATATATTTTAAAATGTAATTTATTCCTGTGATCAAAGGTAACTTTTCAGCTTCATTACTCCAGTCTTCAGTGTCACATGATCCTTAAAAAATAATTCTAATATGCTGATCTGCTGTTCAAGGAACACATTTATTATTATTATTATTATTATTATTATCAATATTATTTTTTTTCAGGATTCTTTGATGAATAGAAAGATTCAAATATCAGCATTTATCTGAAATAAAAAGCTTTTGTAACATTATACATTATACCTTTCAAAAACTTGGAGTACAATTTATTTTTATTTTATTTTTTTGTGGGGAGGGTTATAGAAATTACTATTTTTATTTAGAAAGGATGTTGTAAATTGATCAAAAGTGATGTTAAAGACATTTATAATGTTACAAAGGATTTCTATGTCAGATAAATGCTGTTCTTCTGAACTTTCTATTCATCAAAGAAACCTGAAAAAATTCTACTCAGCTGTTTTTAACATTATAATAAAAATAATACATTTTTGACTGGTAGTGTAGTTCACTGTCAAGGTTTGTACTGTTAATATGCTTTAACTATTAAAAGTGGGATTTTTTCTTATGTGCATTTCTTATCTGTGATTTTAAAATAGTTGAAGGAAACAAACTATTTATGGTTATTTATTGAATATTTGAAATCAAATATTGAAATCAAAGCGTACTTGAAATATATGTCTTATGAAAAAAGTCACATTTCGGTTTTAATGAAAAAGGATATTATCACATTAAAAATATGTAAAAAGCATATTTTTATGCTGCTCCGGTCGCTCTGTTGATTTTTAAGAGTGTGTTTTTATGATTTTTAATGGGAAAGTCAGGGTTGCCAATTCGGGCTGCGACCATGTGTTGTTTTTTAGTTCGTTTTTTAATTTAACAACACGATTTTGACAGAGGGGACACCCATCAGTGGGGAAACCTCCAGGGAAAAACATGATTGTCTAGTTTTAAATAACTATCGGGCTTGTTTTGTTTTACGGACCTGGAAACCCTGGGGAAAGTATTAACAGGATTAAAAAAGCTAAATAACCAACGTGGGAAATTACATCGGTTAGAAGTTCAGAATTTCCGTTTCGGTTATGTTTCGATTAATTGTCCAGTCCTTTTTATATCTCAGAATTGTGAGGAAAAAAGTCCTAATTGTAAGATACAGTCACAGTTACCTTTTTGATTCTATGGCAGAATTTCGAGATGTGAACTCAGAACTCCGAATATATATAATTGTGAGAAAAAAAATCTGAATTCTAAGTTTATATCTCACAATTCTGCAAGAAAAAAGTCTGAATTGTGATAAAGTTGCAATTACTTAAATGTTTTATTTTGTGGCAGAAACAGGCTTCCATAAATAGTTCAGATTTTTTTGTTTCAAGAAAACATAATTTTTCTGCTATTTACTTAGCCTTGTGTCTTTCTAAATTTGCCACATGTCTTTTTCAAGAAAACAAATATCTTCTTGCATGAACTCATTAAAGTCACAAGGGCGAGTTTTCCTTTAATAATAAACTGTAACGTAAATGTTGTTAATTCTTTGGTATCCAATCTGTGTCTGTCTTGCAGTGTTTGTGCATTTCTCCCACATATGAGCTCGCACTGCAGACAGGAAAAGTCATCGAGCAGATGGGGAAGTTTTATCCAGAAGTCAAACTGGCATATGCTGTTCGAGGACATAAAAGTAAGTGGTGAATATGAAGTCTCAGATTTTTGCCATTTGAAGCAGATTTAAATGCTTGATGGCTGCTGTGCTCTCTGTCAGTGGAGCGTGGCGTTAAGATCAAAGAACAGATCGTCATCGGCACACCTGGGACGGTTCTGGACTGGTGCGTTAAGCTGAAGCTGATCGACCCGAAAAAGATCAAAGTGTTTGTTCTGGACGAGGCCGACGTGATGATCGCCACACAGGGGCACCAGGACCAGAGCATCCGCATTCAGAGGTGAACTTACTTGAGCGTTTAGAGAACATGCTAGCAAATACATAGACACAGCAAAGGACAGACGGCTGATTATATGAACTATGATGATTTTGACCTATAATGAACATTTCTTGACTTTTTTTTTTCATCTGAAACACTTTTTTTAGAGATGAATGTGCATGATTTTTTAAAAAGATTTAACTATATATACACTACCAGTCGAAAGTTTGTTACGATTTTAATGGCTATGTAAAGAAGTCTCTACTGCTCACCAAAAGCAGAACAATTTTGAAATATTTTTACTATTTAAAATAACTGTTTTCTATTTGAAAATATTTAAAAATGCGATTTATTCCTGTGATCAAAGCTACATTTTTAGCATTTTTACTCCAGTCTTCAGTGGCACATGATCCTTCAGAAATCATTCTAATAACTGAAATTACAGTACTAAATTTAATTTTAAAATATAATCAAATAGAAAACAGTTATTTAAAATGGTAGAAATATTTAAAAAAGTACTGTTTTTACTGTAGTTTAGATCAAATAAAGGCAGATTTGGTGAACAGAAGAGACTATATATATATATATATATATATATATATATATATATATAATACAGTGGGTACGGAAAGTATTCAGACCCCCTTAAATGTTTCACTCTTTGTTATATTGCAGCCATTTGCTGAAATCATTTAATTTCATTTTTTTCCCTCATTAATGTACATACAGCACCCCGTATTGACAGAAAAACAGAATTGTAGACATTTTTGCAGATTTATTAAAAAAGAAAAACTGAAATATCACATGGTCCTAAGTATTCAGACCCTTTGCTGTGACACTCATATATTTAACTCAGGTGCTGTCCATTTCTTCTGATCATCCTTGAGATGGTTCTACACCTTCATTTGAGTCTAGCTGTGTTTGATTATACTGACTTGATTAGGAAAGCCACACACCTGTCTATATAAGACCTTACAGCTCACAGTGCATGTCAGAGCAAATGAGAATCATGAGGTCACTGCCTGAAGAGCTCAGAGACAGAATTGTGGCAAGGCACAGATCTGGCCAAGGTTACAAAAAAATTTCTACTGCACTTAAGGTTCGTAAGAGCAGAGTGGCCTCCATAATCCTTAAATGGAAGACGTTTGGGATGACCAGAACCCTTCCTAGAGCTGGCCGTCGAGCCAAACTGAGCTATCGGGGGAGAAGAGCCTTTGTGAGAGAGGTAAAGAAGAACCCAAAGATCACTGTGGCTGAGCTCCAGAGATGCAGTTGGGAGATGGGAGAAAGTTGTAGAAAGTCAACCATCACTGCAGCCCTCCACCAGTTGGGGCTTTATGGCAGAGTGGCCCGACGGAAGCCTCTCCTCAGTAGGGCTGGGTATCCAGTTCGATACTTTTTAAGCACCGACCGAATTGTCTCGATACTATCGAGTATCGAAAAAATCATTTTCGTTCGGTACCAAATTTCGATACCCAAGTATATAATCTTGTCAACGTCAGTGAGCTAGAAAACGTGCGGCATCTTTAACGTGCCCGGATCAAATGCTGGTGATTAGCTGCAGCGAGGCTGCCTTGAAAATCAATAGTTTACGGCGGTTACGCCCACTCGCCCAGAGCTTGTCAAATGTGAGGCTGTAATGTACACTATACTTTAAATCATAGCATAAATTTAACGCAAACGATGTATGAGCGATCAAAAGTATTGCTATGCCAATATTGACGGCAACAGCGTGCGATGCAATATTTGTAAAAAGGTTATGCGTCCAAGACTGGCAACACGTCAAATATGAGAAAACACCAGACACACAATTCTGGCGCCTCAGTCTCAATATAGTCTCAGTATAGGTACAACGCGACATACATTCACATCAAACGATAACTCAGCGGCAGAGTTGCACTCACGCAGGGGCATAATTTTCACTGGGGACACGCTTTTCAAAATCCCGTTTGTGTCCTCCCACTTTCAAAAGGTTTTGTTGAAGTAATCTCTTGTATTGTAGAATGCACGCTCATCACCGCCGAGTTTCGCGGGATCGTTGAAACGAAACCAAAAGTAAGACGCGCACACGCATTTAAAGCAATTTTAATACCCCACGTTTAGAGAACTACTCCCCAATGCGCGCAAATTAGGCTACATAAAATATTGAAGCTGTTATTAATATGTGGGCTAATAAATTGTGTAGTTGTCTATTAATAGCTCTGTATCATGCTTGAAGATTCGGTCTCTGTTTGCACTTTGAATTTTGTAAGAGTAGCCTTTAATTTTGATTATGGCTGTATTTAAGGTCTACACGACTAAGAAAGAACTGTGTCGTTTATTTTTTGTTATTTATTTAGATTTTAATCTAAATGCAGTGGTTGCCTCTAATTTAAATCACTGTACCTATAATAGAGAAAATAAACATATTGTTCATGTACTCATATTATCATTCATTCTTGTCCCTTGCTTAAGGTGTAAACTAAATATATTAAAAAGGCTTTCAGAATCAGCCCATTTGCTTGTAAAACATCGGCAATCAAAATCGACCATGAAGAATCAATATCGGTGCTACATGCTAATTTTTCTGAAGAAGAACTGTTGAGTGATTTCAGGTGATCTTAAAAGGTTAGTTCACCAAAAAATGAAAATTATGTCATTAATAACTCACCCTAATGTTGTTCCAAACCCATAAGACCTTTGTTTATCTTCAGAACACAAATGAAGATCATTTGGATTTAATCAAAGAGCTTTCTGATCCTCCTATATTTACTGGATATGCATTTTCAATGCCCAGAAAAGAACCAAAAACATAGTCAAAATAAGTCAATGTGATAAAAGTGGTTCAATCATAATTATATGAAGCTGCGAGAATACTTCTGTGTGCAAAGTAAACAAAATAACTTTATTCAAAGATTTATCTATGGGAGGATCAGAAAGCTCTTGGATTAAATCCAAAATATCTTAATTTGTAGATAATTAATGACAGAATTTAAATTTTGGGGTGAACTAAACCTTTAAGCAGCAGTGAGCCTCACAAATACTTAAATCTGATTGAGTTAAAACTGTTTGAACTTTATTAAAAAAAACATTCACTGATATATTGTGTTAACTACACTTTGTTCATTTTGTGCTTTTGTTCCTTTGTTTATTGGTCTTAGAGATAAGCCTGATGTGAAAGTGTCACAAACATCCTGAAAAAGTAATCTTGTTAAAATACATTTCTTAAAATAAAAGTATCGAAAAAAGTATCGTTCGGAACCGGTATCGAATTCAGGGTATCGGTATCGGTATCGGTATCGAACATTTTGGAACGATACCCAGCCCTACTCCTCAGTGCAAGACACATGAAAGCCCGCATGGAGTTTGCTAAAAAAACACCTGAAGGACTCCAAGATGGTGAGAAATCAGATTCTCTGGTCTGACGAGACCAAGATAGAACTTTTTGGCCTTAATTCTAAACGGTATGTGGGGAGAAAACCAGGCACTGCTCATCACCTGTCCAATACAGTCTCAACAGTGAAGCATGGTGGTGGCAGCATCATGCTGTGGGGGTGTTTTTCAGCTGCAGGGACAGGACGACTGGTTGCAATCAAGGGAAAGATGAATGCGGCCAAGTACAGGGATATCCTGGACGAAAACCTTCTCCAGAGTGCTCAGGACCTCAGACTGGGCCGAAGGTTTACCTTCCAACAAGACAATGACCCTAAGCACACAGCTAAAAGAATGAAGGAGTGGCTTCACAACAACTCCGTGACTGTTCTTGAATGGCCCAGCCAGAGCCCTGACTTAAACCCAATTAAGCATCTCTGGAGAGACCTAAAAATGGCTGTCCACCAACGTTTACCATCCAACCTGACAGAAATGGAGAGGATCTGCAAGGAGGAATGGCAGAGGATCCCCAAATCCGGGTGTGAAAAACTTGTTGCATCTTTCCCAAAAAGACTCATGGCTGTATTAGATCAAAAGGGTGCTTCTACTAAATACTGAGCAAAGGGTCTGAATACTTAGGACCATGTGATATTTCGGTTTTTCTTTTTTAATAAATCTGCAAAAATGTCAACAATTCTGTGTTTTTCTGTCAATATGGGGTGCTGTGTGTACATTTAATGAGGAAAAAAAAATAACTTAAATGATTTCAAATGGCTGCAATATATCAAAGAGTGAAACATTTAAGGGGGTCTGAATACTTTCCGTACCCACTCAATTATATATATATATATATATTTTTTTTTTTTTTATATAACCTTTTTTTCTCCTTTGTTCCAAATTTTAAATTCTTTAAGTTTTTTAAATAATAATTTAAAAAAATAATTTACAATCTTTTTTTTTTTCACTTTTATTTTTAAGTAGTGTGTCAACTTTCTGTACTGTTGATATAAAAAAAATGTTTTGCCATTTTGTAAACTCAGGATCAGAATTCAGAGGGAAAAAAACCTTTTAAATGCAAGATGTCAAGTCAGAATTGCGAGATAAAAAAGATAGAATTGTAAATGTATATCTTGCAATTTTCTCAGAATTACGAGTTTATACAGTATTGCTGAATAATGAGAAAAAAAGGCTGAATTGTTATTAATTTTTTTTTTCCTTGGCAGAAACATACAATGACTTAAACTCTTTTTCAAAGATGAACATGCATGATTTTCAGATTTAAATTAAATGGTTTATTTATTTTTGTTGTGGACCCTAAAGGAAAAAAGAGACCTTTATTTGTTCTAAACCTGAAATTCTTAAAAACAAAGGGGTGTTTTTTTTTCATTTATTTATTTTTTTTAAATATAAAATCAATAAAACATTACATTAGTCGTGATTAAAAGATTTTTTTTGTCTTTTTAAGGTGTAATGAAATATTCTTATTTACTCAACTGGATATTTTTTGTAATTACATATTTATTGAAAATAGTTTAAATGTTTTTAATATGAACACAAAGATTACATTTATTGATGTAATCTTGGTGATCGATTTCCTTCAGATATATTGATGTCTGTGGCTTTTTGTGCATTAATTTTTAACTTTTAAATTTATTTTTAAATGGGGAAAAAAGTAACTTTAGAAGTAACTTTTTAAATGCAATATGATATAATATAAGGTATAAATGGTTTATATTTCCCATCTCTGACAGAATGCTGCCTAAAGTCTGCCAGATGTTACTCTTCTCTGCCACCTTTGAGGACTCTGTGTGGAAGTTTGCCGAGCGGGTCGTGCCAGACCCCAACATCATCAAGCTGAAACGAGAAGAGGAGACCCTGGACACTATCAAGCAGTACTACGTGCTCTGCAACAACAAGGAGGACAAGTTCAACGCACTCTGTAACATCTACGGAGCCATCACTATTGCACAAGCTATGATCTTCTGCCATGTGAGTTTGTTTGTCTCTTGTTGATATCTGCATGTTTGCATTTCTTTCACTTAGTCATCTCATATTGTCTCTTTTCTCAGACTCGGAAAACAGCCAACTGGCTCGCCGGCCAGCTGTCTAAAGAGGGCCACCAGGTGGCGCTGCTCAGTGGTGAAATGGTAGTCGAGCAGAGAGCTGCGGTTATTGAAAGGTTCAGAGACGGCAAGGAGAAAGTTCTCATCACTACTAATGTCTGCGCAAGAGGCAAGTGCATTATTACAGCTAATGAACATCTAATAAGATGCCAAGATGTTGTTTACAGCTTTGAGAGAATATAGAGTTGTTGTTTTAACCGAAGGTTGAAGTATTTGTTCCTTACTCATCTGTGTGTAATCTTCAATATCCATCTACAGGTATTGATGTTGAACAAGTGTCAGTGGTGATCAACTTTGACCTTCCACTGGACAAAGACGGCAATCCAGACAACGAAACGTACCTCCATCGGATTGGCAGGACTGGACGTTTTGGTAAGAGAGGACTTGCTGTCAACATGGTGGACAGTCAGCGCAGCATGGAGATTCTCAAGACATATGAGAGGCATTTTAGTAAGTGTTTCCTCTTAAAGCAATAGTTCACATTTTTAATGAACGATAAAAGGAGTAGTTATAAATTATAAAATTACATAAAATAAAATTATTTTAAAATAATATTGCATAAAATTTATATAATTCATTAAGTTTTTGTTATTTTATGCTTTTCATTGGTGTCCACTGGTACTCAGTATCTACTACATTATATAAATTTATTTTTAATTACTACAATTATATATAAAGTTATATATAATTTTATACATTATAGATGTATTTTTTAATAAATATAAATTACAAAAATAATGAAATATATACACATTTAATTTTATAATTATATATTATAAACAATGTAATTATATAATTGTATAATTATTACATAATTTTTAATAAATATTAATGTATATAAATTACTATATATATATATATATATATATATATATATATACACACACACATGTATTTTTATAATGTATATAATTAGATATAATTTTATAATTGTGTATATAATTTAATATTAATGTGTATAAAATACTTTATTTATAATTTTATCATTTCTAAATATGTACTACAAAATTACAAATTTTGTAAAAATTCAGGTAGTTTAATTTATTTTAAATTTAATTAAATAATTTTATATTTAATTTTATCATATGTTTTATACATTGCATTTTATGTAATTATATTTTAATTTAATATATAATTTATAATCTATGTAAATGTATTTTCAATATAAAATACAAAAATAAGATATAATTTATAATAATTATATATTTTATACATTATTTATATATTTATAATTATTAAATACATGTATTTTTATAAATATAAATGTATGTACATAATGTACATAATATATATGCATAATATAAATGTAGCATTTATATATAATTTAATAGTTATATACATTTGTTTATTTGAATATTAATGTGTATAAATTACGAAAATTATATATATATATATATAAAATTATTTTTGAAATTTATATGCATTAATATTTATTTAAAAAAAATACATGTTTTTAATAATTATAAAATACATGAAAATACATTTATATAGATTATATATAAATTATATATAAAATATAATTACGTAAAATACAATGTATAAAATATAATAAAATTAAATATAAATTAAATTAAAAATAAGTTAGACAATTTTTCATAATTTTGTAATAAATGTATTTAATTATTTTGTAAATGATACACAATATTTATTAAAAAATACATGTAATAAATTATATACACAATTATAAAATTAAATATTATTTTTTTAATTATATAATTTTTTTATATAACTACATATATATATATATATAATATTGTTAATAAATACTACGTAAATTACCAAAATAATTTAATTTATATTTTTTTTATGTTTACTAATTTGTTTTACCCAACAGATAAGAAAATTGGGAGGCTGGACACAGATGATCTCGACGAAATTGAAAAGATCGCCAACTGAAGTGACAAGGAGTGAAATGCACTCCACATTATTTTTCTAAAAATCAGTTCTGCTGTTACCTCGTCAGATTTGATGCTTGAATAATCTGCATTACAAAGACGTACAAATATGTTTACATAAATGATACATAAACATCTTATTTAGAAAAAATATGCTTTAACTCAAGCCTAACGCCAAATAGTTTCGACTCTGAGCTTGTAGCTGTTACTGAATCAGTTTGCGTTTGACAGTGTTTTGATTTTGAAGTGAATTGCAGTACTAATTCCTAATTCATTTAATCTTGTTTACAGGAGACAGTTTTACATAGGCATTTACTCTGTTCTCTGTTTGATTAATGAAGCATATCTTGCATAGTGTTGCACTGTGAAATAAGTCGACTACTTTTTGGTCTTATGTATTAATAGAATCATATAGGGCTGCAACGATTAATCAAACGATGTTGTGAAGTGTGTTTAGTCAATGAAGCCGGTACTTTGATTAGTAGTAAATCCCCATCACGTGCATTCAGCTGGAGCGGCAGTTAATACACACAGCCTTAAATCACTGACAAGCCACACCAAATCGCTCTGAAAATCGAATTCGATTTTGAGCGCGATTTGGCGTGGCTTGTCAGTGATTTACGGCGGGGTGTTTGAATTGCCGCTCCAGCTGAACGCACGTGATGGGGATTTACTACTAATCAAAGTACCGGCTTCATTGACTAAACGCGCCTCACAACATCGTTCGATTAATCGTTGCAGCCCTAGAATCATAACAGACTTTCGTATTTATTCCATCACAGCATCTAAGAAAATAAATTAGTATTAGTCAGTAAGAGAGTATCTGGTTAATATGGTACAAATTGGTACAAAATTATAAGACACACAAATGACCAACTCAAAACACTATCATTCCTCGAGCACTTTATAATGAGAATTATTGTGAAAATCACAATACAGTATTATTTTGATATATAGCAATGCCACTGTACTTGAACTGCAAAAACATTTAAGCTTTTTGAAGAAAAGTTTGTTTTGTTCTGTTCAGAAAGACCAAATGTTAGTGAGTTTTAGTTGAGCTGTGAATTTTTTTTGAACATTTGCTCACATTTTCTTTTCCTTTGCAGGAAATGCAGCACTTTTACAAAATATAAAGAGCTACTGAAGAGCTATATTGTTAGAAATGGCTTTTCAGCTGTTGTTTGCGAAATGCTGAATTATTTTAGTTTACATTTTTGCTGCTTAAATTAATGCACTTTGTTTGACTGAAACCCATTTTTGATTGCATTTAGCTGCAGCATTTCTTTTTTGTACATTTGCTGCATTTAGGGTTTTATAGTTGTTTCCTATATATTCTTATAATAATAAAACTACCAGTTGGCTCATTTCTGTGTGGTGCTATCAATCATTTTTACTTATCTATAAGCATTAAATGGACAAACATTTTACCATCAAAACAATCTTGCTGTTCATTAAGGAATGTGAATCATAATTTAAAATGTTAAATGGAAAGCAAATCTAAATAATCTATGCCTTTGTATGATACAAGTGTCCCGTAAAAAGAAATGTAACTAAAGTAGTGTTTCAGATTAAATCCATGCTGTCATCTTCAGAAATACATAAAACTGATTTGTTTAGGATGCCACACTGAGCCAAAGTCATTGTAAGGTTTGTAAAAGTCCTGCGTGGCACATCCATAGTCTCAATCATACAATTTTCAAACCTGTCTCCAAGTTCAGCTTCTGCGGCCGATAGCACCGCCTGGAGTTGGTCTGTTGGCCGAAAATGGCATTTAAATCTCTGACCGCATGGAGTTCTGATAGCAAGCAGCAAGTCTGGTTCCTCTGGGGGTGTTGGACCCGTCTCGTTTCCTGATTTCACATCCGGTCGGGCCTTTGTGTGGCCACATGAAGTGTGCTGACATATCCTACGGCTGCCGTCACCTTGACCAAACGTCCGGTCCAGATCCGTTTTTTTCTCTATGGAAGGGAGAACCCTGTATTTGTTGAGTGAGACAGGCTCATCCTGGGGCCTGTCGAAGATTTCAGTCAGTATGTCTGTAGTAGGTTGACTGCACCGTCTCAGAATGGCTCGGGATCGAAGGCACTGGTTCAACCTGTCGTTTGCTTTGGAGGCTGGAGGTTGGGGTGAAAGAGACGAGGACTGGGAAGGTGAATCCACACTGGACGTGGAAGCCATCATGGGTCTGCTGCGTCCCTTAGATGACTTGGGCCTGGTCACATGCATCCTTCCTCCAGAAGACATTGAATTCTGATCAGATAGATAGATGGATGGACAGACAGATAGACGTACGGACAGATAGATGATGGATTGACAGATGGATAGATGACGGACAAACGGATAGATAAATGGATAAATGGACGGACAGACATAAATAGATGATAGATATATGGACAGAGATGATGAATGGACATACATATAGATGGACAGACAGATTAATAAATAGATGATGGATGGACGGATAGATTGTATAGATAGATGGACGGACGGACAGATAGATATAGACAGACAGATGGATGGACAGACGGATAGACAGATTACGGACAAACAGATAGATAAATGGATAGATAGATGGACAGACATAAATAGATGATAAATGGACAGACGGATAGATAGACAGATGAATGGATAGACAGACATACAGATGGATAGATGGATGGACAGATTAATAAATAGATGATGGATGGACGGATAGATGTATAGATAGATGGACGGACGGACAGATAGATATAGACAGACAGATGAATGGACAGACATACAGATGGATGGACAGACGGATAGACAGATTACGGACAAACAGATAGATAAATGGATAGATAGATAGACAGACAGACACATAAATAGATGATAGATGGATGGACGGACGGATAGATAGACAGATGAATGGATAGACAGACATACAGATGGATAGATGGATGGACAGATGGATAGATAGATTACAGACAAACAGACAGACAAATGGATAGATAGACGGACAGACACATAAATGGATGATAGATAGATGGACGGATGGATGGACGGATAGATGGACAGAAGGATTAATAGATGGATGGATGGACGGATAGATGGACGGACGGATTAATAGAGAGATGATGGATGGATAGATGGACGAACGGATAGATAGATGGACAGAAGCATTATAAGATGGATGGATGGACGGATAGATGGACAGACAGATTAATGGATGCACAGACGGATAGATGGACAGACGGATTAATAGATAGATCATGGATGGACAGATAGATAGACGGACAGACAGACAGATGAATGGATAGACAGATGGATGGACGGATAGATGGACAGACAGACAGATTGATAGATGGACGGACGGATAGATGGACAGACGGATAAATAGATGATGAATGGACGGATAGATAGTCAGACAGACAGATGAATGGATAGACAGACAGACAGATGGATGGATGGACGGATAGATGGACAGACAGATTGATGGATGGACGGACGGATAGATGGACAGACGGATTAATAGATAGATAGATGATGAATGGACAGATAGATGGACGGATAGATAGACAGACAGAAAGATGAATAGATGAACAGACGGATTAATAGATGATGAATGGACGGACAGATAGACAGAAAGATGTATGGATGGACAGATAGATTACGGACAGACGGATAGATAAATGGATAGATGGATGGATGGATGGATAGATAGACGGACAGACAGACAGATAGATAGATAGATAGATAGATAGATAGATAGATAGATAGATAGATAGATAGATAGATAGATAGATAGAATTAAAAAAGTTATTTACATTACACTTGCATGCATTAGTCAGTTTTAACTTATCAAATATGTAAGCTTATACGTTACCAATAACTTCAAAATTACGGCTCTATTTATAGGTTCAAGTTGATAAAATACTTAATAAATATTTGAAAGACGAATTAATGTCAAATGTGTCGTACCTTCTATGTAATTTTGCTTCTTTCCGTCGTTGCTGAAGAGAGAAAGTAAACAGGCATTTTCACTACGGTCGATAGTTTTGCTGACGCACTGGCGTCTCCGTGGCGACGCTTCCAAAGCGGAAGTACTGTAATGAGCGTCATAAACGAACCAAGTCTGCGATTCTGTAAACAATGACACCGAGTTATATTTGCATACTATTTTGAAAGGTTAAAAAAACGTTGATAGCTAGAAAATGTGTGTAGAAAACTGCTAAATAATGCTTACAGAAATACACAATTTCTTGTTTCTTGCTGTGGCCCTGACGAAAATGTACCATGGTTTTATTAAAGTAAAAGTGTAGTAACCACGTTTTTTGCGTATTGATTACCATTTGTATACCCACAGTTTTACTACAAATACCATGGTTAAACTATGTGCAAACCTTTGGTTAATTTGTGGTTTGGTTTGTTTGTAATAAAATATTTAAGATATGTAATAATATTTTCGTAAGGAGGGTTATTGTTCTTTTTTGTGGTACATTATAATGATATACTTTATAATATAATTATATACCATTTATTCGTTTTCTGTTGTTTTTATAATCGCGGTCACAATTAATGTTATATAACTTCGTTAGTCACTCATGAATTCATAAAGTACATTTACTGTTGTGAGATTTTTATACATTTCCTAATCACCTTAAAGCAATTTAAGACCCAAAAAAGTCTCATAAATATAAAAGTTATATTGTTTGCTAAGAAGTGTATTGTTTGTCAACCTGTAATTGAATAGTAAATGTTGAAAGAAGTAGATGTCATCCTCCAAAGTCAAAGCTTGAAAATCAATGTTTAGTGTTTTGGTTTTTTTAATTTAAGATATAATATGAGAAAAACCATGACGAACACAGATTACTTAGAACATGATATTTATTTATTGCATTACATATCCATTTATACATTTCCAACAAAATTCCCCCTTTTGTAGTTTCAGCAAAGCTTCAGATGTATGACGCACATTCAACACATATTCAAGTAAAAGTATTTCCAATAAAATAATTAACACTCAAGGAAAAAAGGAATTCAAAATGACCTATATATTCAAATATACAGCATTTCAAACTTAAATTCTACTTTTAAATATAGACTTCCTGTGCCTTTAAATTGCTTTGTATTGTTCTCTAAGATCAAACAGATTAAAGTACACACAGCATTTACTTGGTGTTGTGTAGTTTATAGCTTAAATGAGCAGAACCCTGCTTAAAATGTGCAATAAATCTGCATATTGCATGTCCCTTCAGTTTTAAAACAGGCAGACAGTCAAACAAGTTGCTATTTGTAGTAAATAAGTGAGTATGTGCCACAATGACTATGTAGTGATTAGTGTAAAGAGTGAAAAATGTATATCAGTTCTCCCTCTACGGTAACTCCAGGAGGTTGTTTTTCGCATACAAGTCTTCTGTGATCTGGTACACTTCAGCAATGAGAGGCAAAGACTCTCCTAACAGAGCAACCACCTGTGCATGATCGCCCGCATTCATCACATTAAAGAATGTGTCACGCCCTGGAAGGGCACAGAACGCCATGCCAACAGCTTTCCGGATGAGCCATGGGTGGTGCTGAGCCAGAGACTCGTTGTAGGCGTCAGAACACATGACAGAGGTTTTGCTGTCCTCGGTGCTGGTTCGCAGTCTCTCCAGGAACAGCTCCAGCCAGTGCAAAGCCCGATGGAGCCTCAGAAGAGTGCGGCACCCGGATTCAGGATGGCTGCCTCTTTTGGTGAGGTCCACCAGGTCGTTTTCTAACTCATACTTCACCATGGATTGGATGGTGACATAATGGGATCTGTTTTCACCTGAAAGGAAGTTCTCTAAGATCTGGATTTTGCTGACCACATCCTTGGAGATGAAGGAAAACACATTACCCAAACTATTCATGAAGCTGATAGGGGGAAAAAAAGGGAGTTTGATTATTACATTTATTAAAATTGCTTGTTGTCTTTATATTCTTTCAATAATTTTACTGTTACACTACCAGGCAAAAGTTTTTGATTAGTAAGATTTTTTGTTTTTTTTTAAAGAAGTCTCTTTTGCTCACCAAGCCTGCATTTATTTAAGCCAAAATACTGCAAAAGCAGTACAGTTTTTAAATATTTTTACTATTTTAAATAACTGTTTTCTATTTGAATATATTTTAAAATGTAATTTATTCCTGTGATTTCAAAGCTGAATTTTTAGCATCATTACTCCAGTCACACAATCCTTCAGAAATCATTCTAATATTCTGATTTGCTGATCAAAAAACATTTATTATTATGTTGAAAACAGCTGAGTAGAATTGTTTTCAGGTTTCTTTGATGAATAGAAAGCATTTATCAGAAATAGAAACCTTTGGTAACATTATAAATGTCTTCATCATCATCATCTTGCTAAATAAAAATTTTAATTTCTATAATGTCTTTCCCAAAATAAAAATAACACTGACTCCAAGCTTTTGAATAGTAACGTGTATAATGTTACAAAAGACTTTTATTTCAGATAAATGATGATTTTTAGATTTTTCTATTCATAAAAGAATCCTGAAAAAATATACTCAACTGTTTAAAATATTATTATTATTATTAACAGCAAATCAACATATTAGAATGATTTCTGAAGGATCGTGTGACACTGAAGACTGGAGTAATGATGCTGAAAATTCAGCTTTGAAATCACAGAAATAAATTACATTTTAAAATATATTTATTAGAAAGCAGTTATTTCAAATAGTAAAAACATTTTACAATTTTACTGTACTTTGGATCAAATAAATGCAGGCTTGGTGAGCAGAAGTGACTTTAAAAAACATTAAAAACTTTTGGTAGTTTATTTAAATCACAAGATACAGAGGAGCATCAGAAACTTATTATAAATTATAATAAAATTAAATATTAAAAATCCCAAGACCTCAATGTAACACAGTAATAAAAAAAATACTCACGTGACCAGCTCTTGCCATCCTGCTATATAATATTTAACATAAACCTCCTTATTTTCACTCAGACTTGATCTGAATGTTTCCAACACCTTTTGAAGATGGAATGTATCTGTTGCCATGTCTGTTCTTTCTGATATAACTACCACGAAATATATTTATGGACAAATTCTTACAACGAAATCGGCAAAATCCTGCTATATATTAATTCTCAATAAAAGTATTTAATGTGTTCTTCATACTGTAAATGCTTCGCTTTCCTCTTGATCCTCTCTTCCGGGATTTTCCTCTGTTCTTTAAGCAACGTAAGCGACATTAGACCAATCAAATCATGTGTTTCATGTCACGTGACAAGAAGTTTCATGTGATTGGACTCTGGTATGGTAAAATTTAACCAATGGGATCAAAAAAGACGCATCACACACCGGGGTCACATCGGACGTCAGTCTACAGAAGGGGGCGCTGGAGGGATCAGAACGTCGAATTTTCCATTGAGCCGCATTCAAATATCTAGAGGCTGTTTGCCTTTTTAGAGAAATTTGTTCACTGAAAAGTGTAATATTTTTAATCGTACATCACACATCACATATTTGTATCGGACAAAGGAATATAAACACGCCCTTGAAATCTGAATTCAAACGATTGTAAAAATCATTGTGCAGAAATCACAAATGAGTATGATTGGCTCAACCTGAACCAGCGCTGTGAAAAGTAACAGTTACCTTGTGACAAGGCCGTTTTTGTCCGCTTCAATAGTGGCCTTAATAGTAATTTACATCTAAATAATAATTATAAACAGCTTTAATACACATAAAATTAAAAACAAACAGTGGTGAATTAATAATAAAATAATAAAAATATTATTTAGAAATTATAGGTAACGTATGGGCCACTAAGCCACGCCCACATCGAGGCGCTACTCTCTTGTTCTAGTGCTGTGGCGTTTATGCTTGTGGCGTGTAGTTGTTTAGCTTCCGTGCTAACCTGTTTCTGAATGATCCACTGTTTGAACACTTTCAAAGTCTTTACAGCTGGTTTACATCCCTGGATAGTGTGCGAGCTGACTGACATGCACACATCAAGTGTTCATATTCGAGCAATCTACAGTTAGAGTTACAGAGACCATCAGTCTTCTGTAAACATAAACATTCATTTTCAAAGCTGTCAGGATGCCTGATATCAAAATTACGCCTTTAGGTAAGAAATATGCTACATTTGATATGTAAAACGTTTAAAAAAACGTCATCAATAAGCCGTTATTAAACATATGATGCGAAACAAAGCCGATAATGTGCAGGAATCAGCGATATTAATAGTTGAGTTCACTTTTTCCATGTTAACTATTTATGTAGTGTATTTGTATGATAATATTATTTCTTTACTTGTATAATGTAAAAAATTTTTATGTCATATATTTATAATATTATAAATACACTTTCAGTCAAACGTTTTTGAATAGTAAGATTTTTAATGTTTTTTAAATAAGTCTCTTCTGCTCGCCAAGCCTGCATTTATTTGATCCAAAGTACAGCATAAACAGTACAATTGTGAAATATTTTTACTATTTAAAATAGCTGTTTTCTATTTGAATATATTTTAAAATGTAATTTATTCCTATGATTTTAAAGCTGAATTACTCACTCACATTAGTCACACGAGCCTTCAGAAATCAATATAATATTCTGATTTGCTGCTCAAAAAACATTGTTAAAAACAGCTGAGTATATTTTTTTCAGGCTTCATTGATGAATAGATAGTTCAGAAGAACAGTATTTATCTGAAACAGAAATCTTTTGTAACATTATAAATGTCTTTATCATCACCAATATGAAGCATTCTTGCTAAATAAAAAGATTAATTTCTATAATTTCTTTCACAAAAAAGATACTAACTCCAAGCTTTTGAATGGTATAGTGTATAATGTAACAAAGACTTTTTATTTCAGATAAATGCAGATTTTTGGATCCATCTATTCATCAAAGAATCCTAAAAAATGTACTCAACTGTTTTAAGCATTGCTAATAATAATAAAAAAAATGTTTCTTGAACAGCAAATCAGCATATTAGAATGATTTTTGAAGGATCGTGTAACACTAAAGACTGAAGTAATAATGCTGAAAATGTAGCTTTGATCACTGGAATAAGTTACAACTTAAACTATGTATTTAAATAGAAATCAGCTATTTTAAATAGTAAAAATATTTCACAATATTACTGCTTTTACTGTATTTGGATCAAATAAATGCAGGCTTGGTGAGCAGAAGAAACTTCTTTAAAAAAAAAAAAAAAAAAAAACATTAAAAATCCTAAAGAAAAAGTTAATGTAATTCTGATTCTGGATGTGTCTTGCAGGGGCTGGTCAGGATGTCGGCCGCAGCTGTATTTTGGTCTCCATTGGAGGCAAAAACATTATGCTTGACTGTGGGATGCACATGGGCTATAACGACGATGTGCGTTACAAGTTATTGCTATGTTCACTTCTGTGTGTTTTAAGTATAATTCTGCAGTTGACAAGTTAAGCACTATGCCCTTACCTTTCTGTGTTCATTTTCAGAGACGTTTTCCAGATTTCAGTTACATTACCCAGAACGGTCGCCTCACTGAGTTCCTGGACTGTGTTATTATAAGGTTAGTTTATATTTGACGTGTTATATGACTGTTGTGTGAGTTGTCCTGTTCTCCATTGTGATTTTTTTTCCCTCTTTTATGTGGCACTTAGTCATTTCCATCTGGATCACTGCGGTGCTCTTCCCTACATGAGTGAGATGGTGGGTTACGACGGGCCCATCTACATGACCCACCCCACCAAAGCCATCTGCCCCATCCTGCTGGAGGACTTCAGAAAGATCACAGTAGACAAAAAGGGAGAGACCAACTTCTTCACTTCACAGATGATCAAAGACTGCATGAAGAAAGTTGTGCCGCTCAACCTCCACCAAACAGTTCAGGTAAAGTAAATTGTCTGTGAAATTTACAATAATTAAAATTATTTCATTTAATTTGTTGTCAAAAAAACTTTAGTAAATGTGAGTAATTTAATCATGAAGTCAACATTAATGATTTGTAAGAATTTATTGTAAATGCTGCAGCTTACATTATGTAAGCATCTATATTAAATAATATTTAAAAAAAATATGAATACATTTTAAATCTTATTTCTTTAAATCTAATAATTGATATACTATTCATGAATTTATTGTTAAATAATAATATGTTATATTAATAAATTATGCATGTAGTATTAAACATGAAACCTATGCACCTTTTAGTATTAAACATTAAATTTTGCTATCTTATTTCTTAAAATCCTTTCCGTTTCTTTATTGTAATAAAATAATTACATTTTAAATATTTTTTTTATTTAATATAATCATGTGTTTTAAATGTAGAATATTTCTAAATATTTTGATATTTTTTTGTTGTTGAAAATTTTCCCCATTAAAAATGTTTAATCTAAAATATTATTTTTTATTTTATTTTTTTTTACAATTTTATCTGCCTTTTTATTTATTTAGGTAGATGAAGAGCTCGAGATCAAAGCGTACTATGCAGGTCATGTGCTGGGAGCCGCCATGGTTCAAATCAAAGTCGGCTTAGAGTCTGTCGTCTACACAGTGAGTGTCACATCACTTATTACATGCTCTAATTTTATGATTTTTCAGTTGTTGGCATAATTTGCAAATTATATCTAAATCTATTTGTATAGGGTGATTACAACATGACACCAGACAGACATTTAGGGTGAGTAAAATCTATTTTTTGTCACATTTTTTGTACATTTGTGACACTGGACAACAAAACCAGTCAATAGCCAAAACGATTTTTCTTTTATGCCAAAAATCATTAGGATATTACGTAAAGATCATGTTCCATGAAGATATTTAGTCAATTTCCTACCGTAAATATATCAAAACTTGATATTTGATTAGTAATATGCATTACTAAGAACTTCATTTGAACAGCTTTAAAGGCGATATTTTCAAAAAAAAAATTTTTTTTTCAAATTTCAGGTTTTTAAATAGTTGTCCTATCCTAACAAACCATACATCAATGGAAAGCATTCAGATGATATAAAAAATCTCAATTTCAAAAACATTACCCTTATGACTGGTTTTGTGGTCCAGGGTCACATTTCAGCTTTCATATTCCAGTTAGATTAATTCAGGTTAAATTGAGTTAGGTTTTAATTCTCTGACTTTATTTACTCAGAGCTGCTTGGATTGACAAATGCCGGCCAGATATTCTGATATCAGAGTCCACTTATGCTACCACGATCAGAGACTCCAAACGCTGCAGGGAAAGAGATTTCCTCAAGAAGGTTCACGAAACTGTGGAAAGAGGAGGGAAGGTAATGAAGGCTGGTGTTTGTCAACTCATCCAGTCAGATTTCAAAGCCGTAATATATCTAGCCGTAACTGTTCATCTTGGTGTCTTTATGTTATAGGTCTTGATTCCAGTGTTTGCTTTGGGAAGAGCACAGGAGCTCTGTATTCTGTTGGAAACATTCTGGTGAGTTTGTGCAAATGTTTGCTGACCTAGGATTGCTGATTTTTTTTTACCGTTTTGAATATGTTTAATATAGCAGTTTCTTTTGGAATACAAATTCTATGTTGGTACAGAATGGTGTGTAATTGCTGGCTGTTCATGTTAACAGGGAGAGAATGAATCTGAAAGCCCCCATTTACTTCTCCACTGGACTGACGGAGAAAGCTAATCACTACTACAAGCTCTTCATCACCTGGACCAATCAGAAGATCCGCAAGACCTTTGTACAAAGAAATATGTTTGAGTTCAAGCACATCAAAGCTTTTGACCGCTCATATGCTGATAACCCTGGACCAATGGTAAGACCACTGCAAAGAAATGTATGTAATTCATTATTGTTATTATTATTATTATTATTAAAAATGTTATACTTTATATAATAATCTTTTATTTCTTAATTTTAGATTATAAATGTAGAAACCTTCTAGAATATAAAGTAGTATTCAAAAAATAATTTTAATAATAATTGTATATTTTATTTCTTTAAATCTGATAATTCTTGAACTCTGCAAATTTATATGGAGATTTGCATGGATTTTTTTTTAAATTGTTAAATTATTTATTATTATTATTATTAATAATATTAAATGAAATTATATGGATTTTTTTTTACATGTTAGATTATTTATTATTATTAATAATAATAATAATAATAATAATAATATTAAATGCTACATGTAGAAACCTATGGAATAATAATTAATCAAAATAAAAATGTATATAAATTAAACATTTAAACCAGTAACTGTAAATGTTATACTTTATATAATAATCGTTTATTTCTTAATTTTAAACGATAAATGTAGAAACCTTATAGAATATAAAGAAGTATTCAAAAATAATTTTAATTAAAATTGTACATTTTACAATTGGATTTTTTTTAATTGTTAAATTATTTATTATTATTAATAATAATAATAATAATAATAATAATAAATGATACATGTAGAAACCTATAGAATAATAATTATTAAAAACAAAAATGTATATGAATTAAACATTTAACCCTCTGGGGTTCTTCGGTCACTTTTGACCGGAATTTTTTAAATAAAAAAATTTTAAAAATCGTAGCTTCATCGGAATGGTATGAAACCTGGTGACTTTTATGGTACTTGGTATATGAACACACAAAAAAATTGGGGACAGGATTGGAAAAGTCTAAGTGGTCGTAAAAAAAATAGTCACACTCGGGGTCTTCGGGTCAAAATGACCGGCCATAGGAAATTAATGGGAAATTGGCAAAAATATGAAAATACAGAGTTTTTTTGTGCATACAATCTACAAATCAGCCACAATCCAGAAAAAAAGCACACAACTGTGAAGGGGTGACTCTCTAAAACATCAAGAGTGCAAAACACTACAATACACTCACACACACACACACACACACACACTTATACACACAAAAACACACGCACACACAAATGAATGTGTGTCATTTCAAAAGCTAATTTTGGGAAATGTGTGAAATAGAGGCAATCAATGTAAGAAATAAAGCACACAGCAATGAAAGCATGAGACTGTAAGCCATCAGAGTTCCAAAATAGACACACAGACACACACACACACACACACACACACACACACACACACACACACACACACACACACACACACACACACACACACACACACACACACACACACGGAAATATGAGATTGGTGAGACTGTAACAGAGGAATGTGAGACTATGAATCAAATAAAAGGGAGACATTGGATCCAAAATCCAAAAGTCACACACCATGTCACACACACACACACACACACACACACACACACACACACACACACACACACACACGGAAAAAAGATTTCAAAACAAGCATCATTTGCTCAAAGTGCTATATGGAGACACTCTGTTGTGATTTGTCACAACCTGATCTGTAATCACAATTAGTATGTAAATAATATGTAATTATAGTTAGAATGATATTTAAAACAAACTTTTTTTTCCTCTATTTTTTTATTTACTATTTGACAATTGTTATACTTTTCTGTTATTTTAGATTTATGTTCATAATTGCTGTTGCCTTTTGAATAAGAGTTACTGTTCATTGAATATGTAAAAAAAGAATGCACATAAAATGTAAATAGGGTTAGGATGATATTTAAAATATTTTTATTTCTCTATTTTCCATTTAATGTTTGATAATTATACTTTTGCTGTTATTTTGTTGCCCATGCTGTTGCTGTTCATAATTCCTGTGCTAAATAAGAGTTATTGTTTATTGAATTTTACAAAAAATTATTTAAATCAAAATGTTCATTATAAAAAGGTTACAAAATAAAAAAAATGGTATGACTGAAAGAACGGCATTTTTATTCAGTTAGAATTAAAACAATGGGTAACAAAATGCTTTCCATTGTTTCTCTTTCTAATGCAATGTTCTGGTTTGACTGTATTATAAAGTAAAACTGGCACTTCAAATTACCAGTTAAACCAATCAAACAAACAAAAAACTTGGCAAATAATAAAAAAATAGTCTTTGATAATCTAATTTTATATAATAAAATCCACAACCTGAAAAGGCATTGGCAAATATGTGCAAAAACAACTAGAATTCACAAATCCTTCTATAGAGAGCATTACATCCATCTAGTGGTTAAAATAGGATATTGCCTGGTAATTATGCTCACTACGCCACCAGATGGCACAAATCCGACTTCAAAAAATTATTTTCTATAGGCCAGGTATCTACTTTAAACTAAAATACAGCATTAATTAAAAAAGAATAAAAATTATATATATTAAAAAAATTTCTATTATATTCAATGGCAAAAAATAGATCATAATTGTAGCATAAATATTAATTATTATCATAAAATTCTGTCAAAACACGACAGAAAAAAAGAAAAAATATTATTGAACAAAAATACATTTGATTGATTTTACTGAAAAAAAGGAAATAATGATTTCAGGGCTCCGGTCACTTTTGAC
Organism: Garra rufa; assembly: GCF_049309525.1. Lineage (NCBI taxonomy): Eukaryota > Metazoa > Chordata > Actinopteri > Cypriniformes > Cyprinidae > Garra > Garra rufa. The sequence continues at coordinate 33,856,676 of NC_133378.1, read as the reverse complement.
CGTGAGGGCCCTGAGTGTGACTGGTCGGGGAAGAACCCCAGAGGGTTAAACCAGTAATTGATATACTCTATTAATTAAAATACTATTCAATATTGGGGTTTTTTTTATTGCAAAATTCTTCTTATTATTTTTATTTTATTATTGTTTTTTATGCATGCTGATGATTAAATAATACATGCTAAAGTTGTTTAGAATATAGAATAAACCTGGCATTTTAAAATATTGTTTTTTTAAATCCTATTTTTCCTTATTTTTATAAAACATAAAATTGAAAATTAATTATTTTAATAAAAAATTGCATTGATTTAAAATCTGAATATTTAAAATGATTTTCCTCTAATATGATGTTATATCTATCACAGAATAAATAGTACATTTTTTGATGATCAGAATCATCAATCACCAGAAAAGGTTTAAGATTTGGTTTGGCTTTCGATTCCCAAGGGCTTAGAATTAAAATCAAATCAAAAATCACCAATTCTTTTTAAAAAATGACAAATGATTCAAAAAGATGCTGGATTGTTGAAAAGTGAAACAAATGAGTGCATGATATTATGTAAAAGCAGAGACTTATGATATCTGTTCCATCAGGTTGTGTTTGCCACCCCTGGAATGTTGCATGCTGGCCAGTCTTTACAGATTTTCAAGAAATGGGCTGGCAATGAAAAGAACATGGTAAGAAATGGCAGATGTTCCTAAAACGTACACTTCAACTCATTCAAAGCCCATTCTTGCTCATAGATGTTAATCAAAATAGAAGATGTATTTATTGAGCTTAATATATCTATTTCTTAGGTGATCATGCCAGGGTACTGTGTGCAAGGCACTGTAGGACACAAGATCTTGAATGGACAGAAAAAACTGGAGATGGAGGGAAGAGCAACGGTAATTATTGGCACTACAAACACTGAGCTTCACTAGATGGCATCAGAGAACTCTGTAATTTATATTGTCCACTCTTTCCCATAATTTTCATAAAAATCTAGTCATTTTTACTTTGTTTAACCACACCTAAAATATAAGAATGTCGAACCTCTAGAATTCACATCTGAATTTGTACATACAGTAAAAATGTAAATAATTAACCTGTAATTAATTCAATTACATTTTATTAATTTTTTTCAAAGAATTTACCAAGAATGACCACCAAGGGTTTTTTTTAGATTAAAAAATACTATAAAAAAACTATAAATATTATTGCAATTTAAAACAACTGCTTTCTATGAAAATACATATTAAATAATAATTGAAAAATGTTGAGTACCAAATCACATTATTAGAATGTTTTATGAAGGATCATGTGACACTAAAAACTGGAGTAATTATGCTGAAAATTCACCTTTGCATCTCATGAATAAATGACATTTTAAAATATATTCACATAGAAACCACTCATTTTAAATTGTGTAATATTTGTTAATTTTATTATGCCGTATAATGTGTGTGGGTTTAGTTGGACGTGAAGCTACAGGTGGAGTACATGTCCTTCAGCGCTCACGCCGACGCCAAAGGCATTATGCAGTTGATCCGCATGGCGGAGCCCAGAAACATGCTGCTGGTGCACGGAGAGGCCAAGAAAATGGAGTTCCTCAAAGACAAGATCGAACAGGAGTTCAGTAAGTCTGCAACTTCTCAAAATACTGTGGAAAATACTTTTCACTAATTTCCAGTTTTGTGAAATATTCTTGGAAACTTACTAAATTGTGGAATATGATCACTTTAATGGTGTACTTTTTCGTGGTTGTTAAATAATCTCTCTCTGCTGATGTTTCACCCCATGCAGGTATCAGCTGCTATATGCCAGCCAACGGAGAGACGACGACTGTAGTGACAAACCCCAGCGTACCTGTGGACATCTCACTCAACCTGCTGAAGAGAGAAATGGCTCTCGGAGGTGTTTATTGACACGTACACCACTGTCTGCTTTATTTGACCCGTTTATAGAAATGACATTTTGTCATGTGGTTATGTGGTTCTTGTAGTTTCTGTTTTTCCTCTTTGAGTTTGAGTTTGAGTTTTCTAGATCCCATTGGCTTAAAGGAATATGCTGGGTTCAAGTTAGGTCAGACGACAACATTTGTGACCCTGGACCACAAAACCAGTCATAAGTAGCACGGGTATATTTGTAGCAATAGCTAAAAATACATTGTATGGGTCAAATTCTTCTTTTATGCCAAAATCATTAGGATATTAAGTAAAGATCGTGTTCCATGACGATATTTTGTACATTTTCTACTGTAAATATATCAAAACCTAATTTTTGATTAGTAATATGCATTGCTAAGAACATTTGGACAACTTTAAAGGTGATTTTCTCAGTATTTTCCATTTTTTGCACCCTCAGGTTTCAGATTTTCAAATAGTTGTATCTCGGCTAAATATTGTCCTGTCCTAACAAACCATACATCAATTGAAAACTTATTTATTCAGCTTTTCGATAATGACCCTTACGACTGGTTTTGTGGTCCGTTGTCACATATGTGGTATGATGTGGATTAATAGAAAAATGAATTTTGTTATGAAACTTCCTCATAGGTCCGTTGCCTGATGCTAAAAGACCTCGTACCATGCATGGGACATTAATAATGAAGGACAATGTAAGTCAGCATGGCTCTTTAGGTTTGTTTTCATTATTTATTTGACTGACTTAAGGTTTCAGATGTCATTAATTTTGAAAATGTTTGTCTGTACAGAGTCTGCGGCTGGTTTCTCCAGAACAGGCTCTTAAAGAGCTGGGCCTCAGTGAACATCAGCTGCGCTTTACCTGCCGTGTTCAGCTCCACGATCCTCACAGCGACACCGACACACTTGGCCGCATCTACGCACACCTCAAGAGGTCAGTAAACTTTACCTCACATTAACACACTTTTCTGTTGCACTTCTCACCTGCATGTAACAGGGTTAACTAAAACTATTACAAACATTTTGTTAATTGAAATAAAGTAAAATATAAATATTGGATTAGATATGAAATATTAGAAACATTCAACTAATTGAAAATTAGAAATATATCAAAATGATTGAGGATGAAACACCAAATTATCTACTGGAAAAAAAAAACTGAACTTAAACTAAAACTTTAACTGCAATGAAAATAAATTAAACGTAAATGGTAATAATTATTTTTTTAAAGAAGAAGAAAAACAACAAGCAAAGCACAGTTACTAAAGATTAAAAAAATCTACAATTACTAAAATCTAAATATATAAAAATAAAAGAAATCTAGAAATAAAAGCTAATTCAATATATTTCTAAAAACTGTAATAGTTACATAGAAATATTACTAAAATAACACTGGTATGTAAATTACATAGAGAAATTTTCAAACCTTTGGTTTAATTCAAGCTTGAAGGTCATGTTTTTCCAAGTCCACAACAGCGTGGGATGTGTTGCACCCTGATTTAACACTTCTTGGTTAAGTGAGATATATTAAGCAGTTTTTACTTCAGAGGGCATAGTTGATCAGTCATTTGTGACGTGAAAACAAAAGAACAAAGAGATTCTTGGAAACGGGGCCCAAAACACCACAGCAATGTGTAGCTTTATTTAAGTCAGGTTAACTTTTTAAAAAATGTAGTCGGGGAAACTTTTTGTGCATCCATCTATCAGATTTTATGTTGACAGTAAAGCAAACTATATGCATGTCTGATTTGATGAACGAATGACTCTTATGAATCGTTTTTTTTAACGAGTCGGTCAAAAAGATTGACAAATCTTCCTCAGACTTGTACACTACCAGTCAAAAAGATTTTTTTTTAAGAAGTCTCTTCTGCTCACCAAGCCTGCATTTCTTTGATCCAAAGTACAGTGAAAACAGTACAATTTTGAAATATTTTTACTATTTCGAATAACTGTTTTCTAATTGAATATATTATAAAATGATTTCAAAGCTGAATTTTTAGCATCATTACTCCAGTCACATGATCCTTCAGAAATCATTCTAATATTCTGATTTGCTGCCCAAAAAAAATTACTATTATGTTGAAAACAGCTGAGTTGAATTTTTCAGGTTTCTTTGATAAACAGAAAGATCAGAAGAGCAGCATTTACCTGAAATAGAAAATCTTTTGTAACATTATAAATGTCTTTATCATCACTTTTGATCAAATTAAAGCATCCTTAATAAATAAAAGTATTAATTTCTATAACCCCCCCCCTCTCCAAAAAGAAACTATATACATAGATAGATAGATAGATCAGCATTTATCTATCTATCTATCTATCTATCTCTATATATATATATATATATATATATATATATATATTAGTGGTGGGCCGTTATCGGCGTTAAAGTGAGACTTTTATCGGGCGATAAAAAAAAATATCGCCGTTAATCTATTCTCAAAATTGGGTTGGGAGCTGGGTCTAAACTACGCAAGCTATGATGACTTTCACCTTGATAGTTTAACGCGGATGTATACCAAAGACTATAGAATATGGTCGCGCGTTTACGTCTCCTCCGCCAAAACACAGACGGGATCACGTCGTCCTCCATTCATAAAAACCGAATCTACTATAGCGCGAAATGCCACGTAAATTCGTCGTTTTTTGGATTCATAAATCAAATATGGTCTGTCACTTAATTCAAATCGCGATATGGACTAGTGTCTGTGAAAACTGAAATGCAAAAAGACCGTTTTAATATGAATCCGGTATGTTCCGTTTGCCTAGCTGTATGTATGAAATTCATACTATGAATGGTGGAGACGCGCTTTTACTACACGCATACTGAAACACACGTGACGCTCCCGGTAATTTTTGGCATTTGCATCTCACATGAACAGATAAACTCAATCTCCAAAACTGCTGTGAGTGTCACTTATACCGTTTCATTTGAGAAAACTCGCATCATGTCATACTGTATACACAGAAACTTCACGGCAACCTGTCAAAATAAAAGTACGGTGTAACATGTTTAGTCATTATTTGGGTAGCACACATATTCTGAATGCCTTCAGCAGAATTCAAATTAGCCATTTTAATCTAGATTAATCTAGATTAATTCCAAGATTTAATCTAGATTAATCTAGATTAAAAAAATTAATCTATGCCCACCCCTAATATATATATATATATGTATATGTTGCAAAAGCTGTTTATTTCACACAAATGCTGATTTCTGAAGGATCGTCTAATACTGAAGACTGGAGTAATGATGAAAATTCAGCTTTGCAGGGTTTCCGCGGGGTCTTAAAAAGTCTTAAAAAGTCTAAAATTTAAAAATCTAAATTTTAGGCCTTAAAAAGTCTTAAATTCGCTGTTCTAGGTCTTAAATAATTTTACACAGGTCTTATTTTTCCGATGTCCATGTAACGCTAACTCTAATGCTCATTTAAATTCTCTTTTTGTTGTTTCCGTGGTGTTGTAGTTCTTTATTTCACTATTCCAAATATAATTTGCTGTATTTAAACTACAAATGAGACCAGCATGCAATAGCCAATCAGCTTTCTGTTATTGCCGCGAGTCTCTCTCGGATTGTACCGCAGAAGTAAAATGGATTTAACTTTTTAGCTATGGGGAAGTGCAGGTTTAGCGATACTTAGCTTGAAAAAAACTGAATATAGGGCTTGGCTAAGGCCAGTTGCTAACAACTAGATTTTTTTCTCCCTCTGTGGAAGTTACTGCGTCTTCAGAATCACAGTAGCAGAATACAGGTCAAACTACCTTTTTCTGTATATAATGTTATCAATAATAATAATAATTATAGGTCGAGCTAGCTGACCGCCAGCCTTCGAGATACTTTTAAAATGTTTTTTTTTTTTACTTGCCCGACCGAACAAACCGCCTGATTAAAACTGAAGTGACAAAAACAACTAGTGAAGCATCCAAAGGCAAGAAAGATTCATATTTTAATACATTAAACGTAAACAGAAATTGATAATGGATAGTGTATTTCTGGTCTATTTGTGACATACTTTAAAACAAATGAATGTAACAGCACTCTAAAGAAACACACTGAGGTAAAAATGTAAAATGTATAGTTTATTTATAACATGATATAGTTCAGTAATATACCAAGTGAGCTTTTTGCTAAAAATTCTCACAATTACAAATGTTACATTAATTTTAGCTCAATAAAAAAGTAGTTAGTCAAGTAGTTACTTACATATTAGACAATATGCAACATTAGCAGAAGCATTCTCCTAGCAACATTCTGCTATGATTCAGCGTTTTGCTCGAAACAGTTGAAATAACTCGCTCATGAAGTGACTTACCGCCACCTGCTGGTAGTTTAGTGTGTTTAAAAGTATGCCTCCACACCCAACATTTCTAATGTATATATTTATAAATCAATAAATGTATTTAAAACATTAATCTCACTTTTAATTTTGCAGTGTAAATTATGTAATCTCACTGCTAACAGCCATTTAGAATTTATTGATAAATTCATAAAATAAATTTCAAAGGTAATGCATACATTTCAAAAGTAAAAAAAAAGGCCTTTATAAAGGTAAATCAAATATGCAGATTTACAATGTAAAAGCTAATTTTTTTTTTACATCAGATATTTCTAGTGGTACTTTTATGGGGATATTTTGTGTGGAATAGTATCTGCTGATATGAAAAGTTCACTGTATATCGTAGTAATAAATTTAATTTATGACAGCCATGAAATTGCGTTTACTTTTTACATTAAACACATTAAATATTACATATATGCATGTAATATAATATCTATTTCCATTACAGGTTTCGGTCTTAAATTTCATATAAGGTGGTATTAAAAAGGTCTTAAAAAGTCTTAAATTTCACTTGTTCATATCTGCAGAAACCCTGGCTTTGATCACAGGAATAAATTACATTTTAAAATATATTCAAATAGAACACACTTATTTTAAATAGTAAAACTATTTCAACATTTGACTGTTTTTGCTGTACTTTGGATCGAATAAATGCAGGCTTGGTGAGCAACAGAGACTTCTTTAAAAAACATTTAAAATCTTACAGTTCCAAAACTTTTGACTAGTAGCGTAGTTTGAATCCAAATCACTTCAGGCCAATTGAGTCATTTTTTTTTTTTCAGGAAAATCTGATTCAAACCAAACTGGGAGCCGTTTTAGGTTTTTAGAGACTTGCATTAGTCTATTAAAGGTGTAATTAAATATTCACATCAAAGTTCTGATGTGATGAATGTAAATCAATTCTAATATTTTATTTTTTTAACAGCTAAAGCAGCTATCCACTCAATAAACTGTTGAGTAATATGTCAACTAAAAAGCCATTTTGCTTCTAAATGTTGCTTTAGTGATTTATGGTACATAACATTAGTCATTTCGTCCCTCAGTGAACAACATTTTTTACCTCTCAAGCCACAGTGTAAATGCCAGTCCATATATACGCGGTTCTATATATGGTTCATGGATTCATAAAGGTTTCATTAGAGGTCAAGTCTGTTTTTTGTTCTCTTTTACAGTGTATTGAAAAGTTACAGCATCCAGCACGTCCCAGACGGCACAGTCATCGTGGAATCCATCGTTATTAAAGTCACATCCTCAGCCGAGGAGCCCAACCTCAAAGTCATTCTCCTCTCATGGAGCTATCAGGTGAACAAACATGTGATGGCAAACTAAATCTCCACTGATTTACTTCTAGAATTGAATGTGGCATTTATTGTGTGAATTGTTTTTAAGCGGCTTAGGTGTTTCATTTCCATTTTGGGTTTGTGTATGTGGAAAACTGCAGTTGTTGTTGTTTTTTTGCCCCGTGGTCACATAGTTGGTCTAGTAGTGGAATTTACAGCATCTCACAGCCCACAAGGGAACATTTTTGCACTTATGTTTCCAAAAAAACACTGGTAGCGTCAACTGCCTGACAAAAACAAATTACAATAAAATTGCATTCTTAGTATGTGTCAGTGGGGCACAATTGGTTTACAATTGAGACGGCAACAACTGTGTGAAAGAAAGTTAATTTGCGGCATTCTCACATGGTTCGCTTTGCCTGTGTCTAATATTGCATCTTATAGAAACACATCCAACCGCACTAAGATATGCACAGTGGTTTTTGAACTTGTGTTTATTTAGACCTTTTTTAAATAAGTAAGAATGCAATGAATTAATCAAGAATGAGAGTAAAATATGTAATGTCACAAAAGATTTATATTTCAAATAAATTCTGTTTTCTTTGAACATTTAATTCTATATAGAAAAAAAATTCCTGGGAAATAAGTTATGGTTTCCACAAAAATATTAAGCAGCACTTTTTTCATTTGTTGATAAAAATAAGAACTTATTCTTGGACAGCAAATTAGCATATTAGTATGATTTCTAAACGATCATGTGATGCAAAAGACTGGAATGACGGCTGCTGAAAATTCAGCTTTAAAACAGCATCAAAACATGATAACGTAATAAAAAGCATGTTTTTTTGTTTATAATCAAATTTAATATATATAAAAAAGTAAAAAGTTACAAAGTATTAATGGTTTTACAGAATTTTTGCTGAAATGCAACCTTGGTGATAAGAAACTTCTTTTTAAAAAAAGTATATATATTTTATTCTAAATTTAATTATTTATTATTATTTTAAATATATTTAAATTTATATTTTTTTAAATAAATGTAAATAAATTGTATATTAAAAACAATAATAAATACTATATATGAATATATATATAAATATTTATATATATTTAAAAATAATTAATATATATATATATATATATATATATATATATATATATATATATATATATATATATATATATATAT
>NC_133378.1:33837958-33847465 GCF_049309525.1 Garra rufa | reverse complement strand
ATATATATAATATATATATATATATATATATATATATATATATATAAAACATAAAAAAATATTTTGCCCTCTATAGGCATATTTGTAATCCAAGAAAACTGTTTCAGTGTTAACATTTAATTTAGCAGCCATTTTAATTTAGTTTATTTATTCTTTATTTTATATTATTTTGTTTTATTAATGGTGCTTTTCAAGGCAGGCATCACTATTATTATTTCTATTTTAACAAAAAAAAAATATATATATTATATCTCAAAATATACAAAACAATTGACTAAAGATATTTGCTTGATAAAATAGACTTTTCTACCAATATATTTTGTCCGTTTTTGAAAATATATGTAAAAAACAAATTATATATATATATATATATATATATATATATATATATATATATAATTTTTTTTTTTTTTTTTTTACGCATTTCAAATATATATTTTGCCATCTATAGACATATTTTAATCCAAGAAAATTGTGTTCAATGTCAACATAAGAATAATTAATTAAGCAGCAATTTTTATTTTATTTTATTTTATTTAAAAAATATACACACATATTTCAAAATATACAAAAATGGGCAAAAAATATTTGATTGATAAAATAGAAATCATTTTGTGTCATTTTGAAAAAATATTTAAAACATACAAATATATCAATATATCTACAAAGCATTTAAAGATATATGTTGCCCTCTAGGCATATTTCAATCCAAGAAAATTGTGTTCAGTGTAACATAACATCAAATATAATTCATTTATCATCCATTTTATTTTATTCTTTATTTTATATTATTTTATATTATTTTATTTTGTATTTTTAATTTAATTTTTATTAATTTTTTTATTAAAGATACTTTCAAAGGCAGGCATCATTGTTACTATGTCGATTTTAACAAAAAAATTTTTTTTAAATATATTTCAATAAAATATATTTAATATATTTTAAATATATTTAATAAAAGTTAAATATATTTCAAAATATATAAAAACAATAGCCAAAAATATTTGCTTGATAAAATAGATGTATTTTCTGATGTAAATGTATTTTGTACCAATATATTTTGTGTCCGTTTTTGAAAATATATTTTTAAAATATAAATATATATTTTAAAAAGCATTTAAAAATATATTTTGCCCTCTATAGGCATATTTCAATCCAAGAAAGTTGTGTTCAACCTTAACATAAAAATAATTAATTTAGCCATTTACAAACTCACAAGGACAATCAATCTTATTTAGGATTCTGTAAATACCATCTAACTGAATGAAAATGGCTACACTGGAGTTTGAATCAGAGAGGACAAGAATGAGATTTGTGTTTTGGTTTAAGGGCTGCATTGTGTCTGGTGGCCTTTATGTAGTGACAGATGCATTCAGTGAATACAACCCCGCCACATTCCACACTTCCTGTGAGGATGCACTTGGCATTCACGTCGGAAAATGGCTCTGAAATGCAGCTTTGCCATTGTGGAATTTGTAAACCGATTCTGAAAGAACAGAATTTCATTGGTTTGCCTTTCAGCACTTGATCAGTGGCTAAAAACGATAGGATAAAGCATAAACAAGAATGTGAAGTAAATGGAACACTCACTTTCTAAAATAAATCCTTAAATCTTAAAGCAAACAATATTCTTGCAATTTTAAGTCTTGATTAAGGGAAAAACTGATTTTCAAGTTATGCTGCAAGCCCAAAATATAGAAACAGGATGTTTGCACTGAGCTGCACAACTTAAAAAAAAAACATCTTTGACATGAGTTAAGTGTGATGCATTCATCTGTAATGTGCTGTAAGGATGTGTACTTTGACCTTGCTCCTTGTCCCTTTAGGCAAACCCACTGGCCTTCTTCAGGAACTGAAGCATCTCAAGGCATTCCAAATGAAAAGTGTGGGGATTGTAAACTGTTGAATCACAGGCAACCCGAATGAAACTGAAAGTGATGTTCAATAACATCCTGCCCTACATGTGATCTCTCATCTAACTGCTTGATGAATGTGAGTAGTATGTTTAATAGAAGAGCTGATTGAATCCAAGGTTGGGAATCTGACCTATAAATTTGGCAGATGGTGTTTCCCGCCCTCACCACCTGCTCAAAGAGAAGCTTAGGATTTTCTGGAAACCATGTGAGGTCAGATGCTGTTTGTTTAGCATGTTGAGAGCCGTAAAGCTTGTAAGGATCCATTCAAACACTAGTAGCTACAACAAATTGCTTGTCTTTATAGAACTCCAGAGCATCAAATCCTAGACTCAGACTCAAAAGAACACTATTTTAATCTTGAATGCATGAACACATCAAGATAATCTAAAGTCTTTAAAACAAATTAAGATTTTTGTTGAATAACAATTTATTATGAGTTATCTAGGTGGACCTCTTAAAAAAACACATGACTTTGGCCACATAATTGATTTAACTGAAAGTGATTACCGGGTTCAAGCGCTTTAAGGCATTTAAGCACATATGAAAAAAGCAAGCCTGTAACCACCTAAATCAATAATTTAAAAAAAAAAAGCATTTTTGGCAAATCCAAGTAAGTTACAGAAATTAAAGGAGAAGTCCGGTGTGATATTGACCTAAAGTGTATTGAATCATGATACAGAGTGTGAACGTACCTTGCATATCTCATCTCGTCTTGTCCACTGCAGTCCGAAATCTGGGGTCAGTTAGCCGATGCTCACAACAGGTTGTCAATGAGAGTCAATAGGGCATCGAAGTAGCCATGTAAATAAATCACTGTTTTATGCCATTTACGAGGTACAAAGTAGCTCCACACTTCATTGGTAGACTTCCAAGGGCCCTGACATTTAACCCTTTAACTGCCCGCTCGACCAAATGGTTGAGCACATTTTGAGTCACTATATTTTATTAAGAGGAGTACCTAACTTAACTTAAGCTGATTGAGCCATCTCTACCATCTGGTTGAGCTATGTTATGCCAAAAAAATCCACTAGATGTCATTATGTCAATCAGCAGTACTTGTGACAACACTTCTGTTTTTGGTGAAATTTTGCAAGCTAAGCATATTTTTTTGACATATTACACTGTAACCCTAACTTTACAAAATTATGTTGCTTGTTGCCAAAAAAAAACTTCAGTATGTTTCAATAATTTTTCAAAAATGTGCTCAACCAAACGGTTGATTTGTCACTTTATGGTAAAGGTAGAAATGCTAAGCTAATGTTTTCAAATCAGCCATTTCTGCAGTCAGAATGGACTATTTGCTGATAAATATAAACTTCTGATCATTCATAGTTATGAATATGACACAGCTATTGTTATTTCCTCAAGAATATACTTAGATCATTTCTTAAGTATGTCTTTTTTGCCACTTTTGGATATTTTTTAAGTAAATATAATGAAATCATAGAATTAATGTTTGAAAAACATAATGATCAGTTGCAGATACTTCTTAAATGACAAATACTGGAGTATTAACATTGAAATTTTAAGATTGTTATTTATTTGTTTGTTGTTTTTTTGTTTTGTTTTGTTTTTTACAACAGTTTCTATGGTAAAAGAATGCGCACTCTCACTGTCAAGAGATGTTGCTGAAAAGTTTTACAATCACTAGTTTTTTATATTGTTTGAAGGATTGTTTCTAATGTTGGTGTACACTACACAACATTGCTGGTTTACAAAGAAATGTTAATTTATCTAGAAACAAAAATTCTGTTGCACTGCCACACTTGCCGGCGTGTTTCTTGAAACATAAAAGCCTAAAATGCCATTATATTATTATCTTTTGCTGTTTTTTATTTTATTATTATTATTACTTATTTATTTATTTTAATGCAGAAGGAATGTAATGTCTTTTGTTTTGTTACTTTTAGTTATTTGAGTTCTTTTTTTTTTTGTATTAAACAGTGAATATGGGTTTAGGCTAAAACAAGACTGAATTTGGGCTGTCAGTGAAAATTTAATAGACGTCTAAACATAGCCCAAGAATAGACTAGACATCAGTTAGACGACTATTGAACGACTACATGTATACGTCTAATAGACAGTGAATATGGGTCTAGGCTAAAACAAGACTGAATTTGGGCTGTCAGTGAAAATTTAATAGACGTCTAACCATAGCCCAAGAATAGACTAGACATCAGTTAGACCATTATTGAACGACTACATGACATGTATACATCTAATAGACAGTGAATATGGGTCTAGACTAAAACAAGACTGAATTTGGGCTGTCAGTGAATAGACGTCTAACCATAGCCCAAGAATAGACTAGACATCAGTTAGACGACTATTGAACGACTACATGTATACGTCTAATAGACAGTGAATATGGGTCTAGACTAAAACAAGACTGAATTAGGGCTGTCAGTGAAAATTGAATAGACGTCTAACCATAGCCCAAGAATAGACTAGACATCAGTTAGACCATTATTGAACGACTACATGTATACGTCTAATAGACAGTGAATTTGGGTCTAGGCTAAAACAAAACTGAATTTGGGCTGTCAGTGAAAATTTAATAGACGTCTAACCATAGCCCAAGAATAGAGTAGACATCAGTTAGACCATTATTGAACGACTACATGTATACGTCTAATAGACAGTGAATATGGGTCTAGGCTAAAACAAGACTGAATTTTGGCTGTCAGTGAAAATTTATTAGACGTCTAACCATAGCCCAAGAATAGACATCAGTTAGACCATTATTGAAGGACTACATGTATACGTCTAATAGACAGTGAATATGGGTCTAGACTAAAACAAGACTGAATTTGGGCCGTCAATGAAAATTTAATAGACATCTAACCATAGCCCAAGAATAGACTAGACATCAGTTAGACCATTATTGAACGACTACATGTATACGTCTAATAGACAGTGAATATGGGTCTAGGCTAAAACAAGACTGAATTTGGGCCGAAAATGAAAATTTAATAGACGTCTAACCATAGTCCAAGAATAGACTAGACATAAGTTAGACTATTTTTGAACGACTACATGTATACGTCTAATAGACAGTGAATATGGGTCTAGGCTAAAACAAGACTGAATTTGGGCCGTCAATGAAAATTTAATAGACATCTAACCATAGCCCAAGAATAGACTAGACATCAGCTAGACCATTATTGAACGACTACATGTATACGTCTAATAGACAGCGAATATGGGTCTAGACTAAAACAAGACTGAATTTGGGCTGTCAGTGAAAATTTAATAGACGTCTAACCATAGCCCAAGAATAGACTAGACATCAGTTAGACGACTATTGAACGACTACATATATACATCTAATAGACAGTGAATATGGGTCTAGACTAAAACAAGACTGAATTTGGGCTGTCAGTGAAAATTGAATAGACGTCTAACCATAGCCCAAGAATAGACTAGACATCAGTTAGACCATTATTGAACGACTACATGTATTCGTCTAATAGACAGTGAATATGGGTCTAGGCTAAAACGAGACTAAATTTGGGCTGTCAGTGAAAATTTAATAGACGTCTAACCATAGCCCAAGAATAGACTAGACATTAGTTAGACCATTATTGAACGACTACATTTATACGTCTAATAGACAGTGAATATGGGTCTAGACTAAAACAAGACTGAATTTGGGCTGTCAGTGAATAGACGTCTAACCATAGCCCAAGAATAGACTAGACATCAGTTAGACGACTATTGAACGACTACAAGTATACGTCTAATAGACAGTGAATATGGGTCTAGGCTAAAACAAAACTGAATTTGGGCTGTCAGTGAAAATTTAATAGACGTCTAACCATAGCCCAAGAATAGACTAGACATCAGTTAGACGACTATTGAACGACTACATGTATACGTCTAATAGACAGTGAATATGGGTCTAGGCTAAAACAAGACTGAATTTGGGCTGTCAGTGAAAATTTAATAGACGTCTAACCATAGCCCAAGAATAGACTAGACATCAGTTAGACGACTATTGAACGACTACATGTATACGTTTAATAGACAGTGAATATGGGTCTAGGCTAAAACAAGACTGAATTTTAGCTGTCAGTGAAAATTTATTAGATGTCTAACCATAGCCCAAGAATAGACATCAGTTAGACCACTATTGTACGACTACATGTATACGTTTAATAGACAGTGAATATGGGTCTAGACTAAAACAAGACTGAATTTGGGCTGTCAGTGAAAATTTAATAGACATCTAACCATAGCCCAAGAGTAGACCAGACATCAGTTAGACGACTATTGAACGACTACATGTATACGTCTAATAGACAGTGAATATGGGTCTAGACTAAAACAAGACTGAATTTGGGCTGTCAGTGAAAATTTAATAGACGTCTAACCATAGCCCAAGAATAGACTAGTCATCAGTTAGACCATTATTGAACGACTACATGTATACGTCTAATAGACAGTGAATATGGGTCTAGGCTAAAACAAGACTGAATTTGGGCCGACAATGAAAATTTAACAGACGTCTAACCATAGCCCAAGAATAGACTAGACATAAGTTAGACCATTATTGAACGACTACATGTATACGTCTAATAGACAGTGAATATGGGTCTAGGCTAAAACAAGACTGAATTTGGGCCGTCAATGAAAATTTAATAGACATCTAACCATAGCCCAAGAATAGACTAGACATCAGTTAGACCATTATTAAAGGACTACATGTATACGTCTAATAGACAGTGAATATGGGTCTAGACTAAAACAAGACTGAATTTGGGCTGTCAGTGAAAATTTAATAGACGTCTAACCATAGCCCAAGAATAGACTAGACATCAGTTAGACGACTATTGAACGACTACATATATACGTCTAATAGACAGTGAATATGGGTCTAGACTAAAACAAGACTGAATTTGGGCTGTCAGTGAAAATTGAATAGACGTCTAACCATAGCCCAAGAATAGACTAGACATCAGTTAGACCACTATTGAACGACTACATGTATTCGTCTAATAGACAGTGAATATGGGTCTAGGCTAAAACAAGACTGAATTTGGGCTGTCAGTGAAAATTGAATAGACGTCTAACCATAGCCCAAGAATAGACTAGACATCAGTTAGACCATTATTGAACGACTACATGTATTCGTCTAATAGACAGTGAATATGGGTCTAGGCTAAAACAAGACTGAATTTGGGCTGTCAGTGGAAATTTAATAGACGTCTAACCATAGCCCAAGAATAGACTAGACATCAGTTAGACGACTATTGAACGACTACATGTATACGTCTAATAGACAGTGAATATGGGTCTAGACTAAAGCAAGACTGAATTTGGGCTGACAGTGAAAATTTAATAGACATCTAATCATAGCCCAAGAGTTGACTAGACATCAGTTAGACCATTATTGAACGACTACATGTATACATCTAATAGAAACAAGAAAACATAATTTCCGTGATAAAATGAAAACCTGAAATATTTTATGGCATACTTCAATAAATAAAGAAGATTCAATATACAAAAATATTTTTTGGATTATAATTTTAAATAAATTAGTGTTATAGTTCATATTTTCAGATTTTCATAGTATAAGTATGAATTCCAGTACTTTTACCATTAAGTGACATATCAACCGTTTGGTAGAGGTCAATATTTAAAAAATTATGGGGTTTATAGAAAAAAAAAACATTGAGTGTGGTTATTAGTGACATAAAGAGATAAAAAATGCAAACAAAAATTTTTTTCCATTGCCTTTTTCTTGGTGGGGCAGTTAAAGGGTTAAAACGAGACATTGAGAACTCAGAAAAAGCACCGGTAGTTTATTTACAAGACGATTTATACAGACAGTAACTGCAAGAAAAAATCCGGTCACCGCCATCTTGAATTTAGGCACGATAAGTCGAGTGACGAGCAGGAAGGAACTAGTTCTCAATGTCTCGTTTTAAATGTCAGGGCCCTTGGAAGTCTACCAATGAAGTGTGGAGCTACTTTGTGCCTCGTAAATGGCATAAAACAGCGATTTATTTACATGGCTACTTCGATGCCCTATTGACTCTCATTGACAACCTGTTGTGAGCATCGGCTAACTGACCCCAGATTTCGGACAGCAGTGGACAAACCGAGATGAGATATGCAAGGTACGTTCACACTCGGTATCATGATTCAATACACTTTAGGTCAATATCACACCGGAGTTCTCCTTTAATGTCTTTTTTTTACGTTTATAACTGTTGTAGCGCCAGCTGTGGTCCTATCTCCTTTAAATTGTGTATGCATTAGAATCACCTGTCTCATGTGCTCAGCAGGTTTTGTGAAGTTTTGAGTTTTTCTTTAGGCTTTATAGGATTTGGGGTCAATTTGGACAGGTCCCTTTTCTAAATGACCCCGTTATAGCTTCCTAAAGGGTAAATTTACATTTTTGTAATGAAATAATAAATAAACATTTTTTATAATGAATTTTTTACAAAGAATTGTACTGCAGTGATTTTTTCCAGATTGACGAAAAACCTAGGACTAGTTTGCAAAAGTAATTTTTTTACATTTTGACAGCATCATATGATATAAATTATTTGCATGTATGTGCAAAAAAATGCATGATGTACAATAATTTACACCCTTGAATTTCTCACAGACCTTTGGGACTGTGAGTCAAAAAGGCCAACCAAGTTTCGTTCCTATCAGCCTCCGTTAACCTTCAGTTCTAATAAGTGCTCAAGGTTCATCAGCTTATGGTGGCCATGTTTTATTGAGATATGCAAATGTCTTTGTAGCCACTTGTGGGACTTTGGACCAAGGACAAATGGTTGCATTGGTATAGCAATTTTTTATGTTTTTTTTTTCCCCCCATTTATAGAACCACCAAGAGGCTCCACATTTGTGTGACCTCAGATAGAACACTTACATAAGTGTTCTGAGTTTAGCGAAGACATCTCATTCCATTCAGGAGTTTTTTTTGCTAAAAGTGGCCACGCCCCTTTCAAACATTTTGGCATCCCTTTGCAACAGTGAGTCGAAAGCTCTGCTTTTCTTAAATAATTATAGATATTCACTCTTCAATGGTTTTGTTCCAACTGGGTGAAAAACCTAGGACTAGTCTGCAAAAGGTTTTTCAAAAAATCCAAAATACCTGAAAATTGCTAAACTCCTAAACTGCATACTGACGGTTTTGGCGTTATCAGGGATTTTGTGCTTTTGATCGCTGTGGCGCCCCTATCAGGCCGATTGGGGCAAGCCTTGGTGAAGTTGTCAGCGGTGTAAGTCCTACCATCCCTCCAAGTTTCAAGTCTCTACGACTTACAGTTTTGTCTGCATGATCAGTTTTATGTGGAGATCGCTGATCCATGGTCCTTCTAACAATTACAATAGGGTTTGAGCACTACCAGTGGCACTAAAACTAGTTAATTTGTTACCAAATCTGACTCTGACGCCATTTGCGTTGGGTTAACTTCCCTCAAAAGTGATGTTTTAGAATTAGTAACAGAGGCTTGGGCTCAGCTGTCAAACTGTCCATTTAGGGATTTGAATCCACGGCAGAAGGAAGTAGTTTTTACAGTTTTTCTATTTACACACTTGTGCCGTTGAACTGTTGTATAAATGCAATATC
>NC_133378.1:33822958-33832958 GCF_049309525.1 Garra rufa | reverse complement strand
ATGCTTCAGAAGGAAACACAATGCATTAAGAGCCAGGGGATGAAAACTTATGAACAGAATGAAGATGTGTACATTTTTCTTATTTTGCCTAAATATTTTTTTTTCCATTTAGTACTGCCCTTCAGAAGCTACAGAACATGTTTCCCAGAAGACAAAATAAGTTAAATTTACCCTGATTTATAAATTCCAAAAGTTTTCACCCCCAGCTCTTAATGCATTTTTTCCTTCTGAAAGCATCAGTGAGCATTTGACCTTTCTGTAATAGTCCTTCAGTTGTCTTAAAATAAAGTCATTGTTGGAAAGGACCCATGAGCAACTGATCACTAAAAAAAACACACAGCTGTGGATCATTCAGGTAACAACACAGTATTAAGAATCAAGTGTATGTAAAATTTTGAACAGGGTCATTTTTAAAAATTCAACTATTATTTTCTCTTGTGGACTATATGTAAATGCCTTTTATGTGAAATATATTATTTATGCCAGTACTAAATAAAAAATAACATGTATTTTGTATGATTCCTCCTATTTTAGTTAAATAATTAACATTTTGCAGATTCTGCAAGGTGTATGCAAACTTTTGACCTCAAATGTGTATATATACAGTAATAAGCATACTTTTTTCAAAAACATAAAAATCCTAGTTATTTTAAGCAAATACATATATATATATTATGGCCTCATAATATAACATAATATCAAAATATACATATCATGTTTTGTTGTGAGTTATGATTTTGAATTAAACAACTCCGTTCTGTCCACTGTAATTTGATAAGCAGCACTGTTTTGCACAAAATCCTCCACAGATGTTTGCATCTTTGCTTTTGCACTTATCACAGCTTGCCAGAATGCAAATCCCTCTTAGTATCAGGTTTCTCTGTGAGATCTACAAGCCAAACACTTCTAGATTTCAATCAGTACAGGAACTGTAGTTGTGTTAGAGTTGATTCTGCCAACATTGCCCCAACATTCCCAGGACATTCTCATTTGGTTCCCATAACAAAAACCAAATGGGAACGTTAGGGGAACATTCAGTGATGGCTGGGAAGAATCAGGAGAACTGAACTAAGTGTAAATGCACATTAAAGAAGCACATTAGTTCACTTCCATGTCGTCCAAGATGTCCATGTCTTTCTTTCTTCAGTCGAAAAGAAATGAAGGTTTTTGACAAAAACATTCCAGGTTTTTTCTTCATATAGTGGACTTGAATGGTGCTCAACGGGTTAAAGGTCTAAATTGCAGTTTCAATTCAGCTTCAAAGGTCTCTACACGATCCCAGCCGAGGAATATGGGTCTTATGTAGTGAAACGATCGGCCATTTTCTAAAAAGAATATAAAATTGATCTGCTTTTTAACCACAAATGCTCATCTTGCAATTCATTTTCTATTTATTTTTATAAAATGGCTAGATAAGACCCTTATTTCTCGTCTGGGATCGTGTAGAGCTCTTTGACGCTGCACTGAAACTACAATTTGGACCTTTAACCCCATTGACGTTCACTATATGGAGAAAAATCCTGGAATGTTTTCCTCAGAAACCTTCATTTCTTTCCAGCTGAAGAAAGTAAGACATGAACATCTTGGATGATATAGAAGTGAGTAAATTATGGAAAGGTTTGCTTTAGATAAAGCATCTCTCTAATGCACAAATGCAAATCTGATGTAATATTAATGACGCTCTGGTCTTACAATGCTGTGCTGTTTTCGATCAATAAAACCAACAGCCCTTGACTTTATTTCAGCTTGTCTAGTGATAAAATATGGCTGGCTTATGTTTATAGTTCTGGTGAGACTCGTATTCGCTCTATATTTGCTCTTGGGGAATATTACAAGGCCTCTAGAAACATATTTGTGATTGATTCAGCAGTTTTACACTGGGGGAACATATAGCAGCTCTATTCTGTTACAATAAACCTGTGGTTTGTGCTAAAGATGGCAGTGAGCGTTGCAGGTTATTCAAGGTCAGCTGATCAGAATTCATGTCCTCAGTTTAAGTGTTGCTGGAGGTCGGCAAGATGCTGATGTTCCCAGCTGTTGTCCAGGCGTTTCATGTGAATTGATATTGCTCACCAGAGCTGGATATGAACTAGAAACATTTTAAACAAGAGAAGAAAGAGACAAGCTGTCATCAAAGTTAAAACATATGTTGAAAGATGTCTTCCATGCTGCAGTAAGAGTTCCTGAAGGAGCGGAAAAGGAAGAATTCATAGTCTAAACAGTCTTGTAGGATGAAAAAATGACTTACTCTATGTGTATGTAGATACATGGTCAAAGTTTAAAAGCGTAACATGAAAACAATGCAGTTCAAGGTTCGTCCTTACAGTTTGGATTTAATTTCACACAATTGCACTGTCAGATCAATTTGCACATTTGCAGACTTCAAATACATTAATAATATATAATCTAAGTAAATAAAATAATTATATAACACGTAAAATAACACATGACCTTTTAAAAATGACTAACCTTTCTTTCATGCAAATACAGGATTGACAAGGGAGTGTGTTGAATCTGAATAGATTTAGGGATCGTCTCAAAAGAGTGAGTCTACTCACACTAAGGCTTTCCTAATATTTGTATATTGTAAATCGTATTTTTTTTCTGTTACTTTCATTTATTGCTCTCGCCGACATACATGCACATATACAATCATAGCCTGTGTTTAGAATAACACAATTTTTGGTAGTGTTATTAACTAACTAAAATTAAAATATATGCAATGCAATGCAATGCAAAAAAAATTATTCAGCTCAATTTAATAGTAAATGTTGAAATGCTACATTATTTATATAGGTTGACTCGAAAATTTCATGGACTAAAAATTTATATCCAACCTTAGTATCAGCCTCAGACTTCACAGATCAGAGGCGTCATGAAATGAACACTGCATGAACACTAAAATATACTGTAGAAGCTTGAGTTTAGTCTGTTAAAAATGCTTATGAGAAAACTTTAACACGTTTTATTTTATTTTATTTTATTTCATATATTTAATTTAGTTTTATTTGTTTTATTTTATATTTCATTTTTATTTTATTTTTTCATTTGATTTGATGTGATTTTGTTTCATGTTATTTTATTTTATTAGATTTTGTTTTATTTGATTTGATTTGATGTGATTTGATTTTGTTTTATTTAATTATTTAATTTAATTTAATTTTGATTGTTTTTGTTTCATTTATTTCAGTTTGTTTTATTTCCTTTTTATTTTATTTTATAATTTTATTTTGTTTTATTTGTCATTTAATTTGATTTGATTTAGTTTCATTTCATTTTATTTTGTTTTATTTCATTTTATTTCATTTAATTTTGTTTCATTTTATTTTAAAAATGTATCTTGTTTTATTTTTTCATTTGATGTGATTTGATTTTGTTTCACTTTTTTATTTTATCTAATTAAATTTCGTTTTGATTTATTTTGTTTCATTTATTTCAGTTTGTTTTATTTCTTTTTTCTTTTATATTTCTTTTTTTTAATAATTTTATTTTGTTTTATTTGTCATTTAATTTTATTTGATTTTGATTAATTATATTTAATTTTATTTAATTTTTATTTCTTGCTGTTTCATTTTGTTTCATGTTTTTTTTTTTAATTTATCATATTATTTGATGTGATTTGATTTTGTTTAATTTAATTTAATTTAATTTTTTAATTTTTAATTTTATAATTTTATTTTATGTGATTTTATTTATATTTTTTTCGTTTTATTTGATGTGATTTGATTTTGTTTCATTTGATTTTATTTCATTTTGTTTTATTTTATTTATTTATTTATTTTATAATTTTATTTTATTTTGTTTTATTTCTTCATTCGATTTGATGTGATTTTGTTTGTTTATTTCATTTTATTTCATGTTCGTTTTATTTTATTTATTGTTTTATTTTATTTTCAAAATTACTTAGCATAAAAAAGACAACACTCACAGACTGCAAGTATACACAGACAGAAGCGTTTACGCGTTTTAGTCAGAGAACTGAAACGGCCGACAGTCCCTTACTGTGGCATTAGGAGCGAGTGTTTGAGCTCCCTGGATTCACTCTCTGCCTGTGGAGGGAAGAGGCTGTAGTTCGCGGGATCTCTCACATTTACACTCTTTATTGACGGCGATGAAATTTCAGTTTTAATCGTTGGAAATAAATCGTCCAGGATGACGGTGGATTTTGAAGACTGCATTAAAGATTCGCCCCGTTTTCGGTAAGCTGAAATATCTGTTTTACACAAAAACGTTCGCGATGAGAGGTTTCCATTGAGTTTGTTGGCTGATATTATGAGCTGTAAATATTGTCATGTTGAGAATGAGACATTGTTGTTTTTTTCCAGCTGGAAGTCTTTTGAGTTATCCGCTATTCTGTTGTTTACTCCATTAAAATGAGTCAGTGCTATGGAAAAGACAGTATGCATTCATTACAGTCTTAGCTAAATAATTTATGTAATTTGAACAGAGTTGTTGCTGTTTTATTATCACTATTATTTAGGGATTTTTGGTTTGTAAAGAGGGACTTTAATTAACTAAAACCTCTACTAAATGACTAATTAGTCTGCAATTTGTTGCTTGAGTCATTGATTTTACCCTTACTTGTCTGTGAGAACTGCCAATCATGTTGCATTAGTACTTACATTAGTAGGTGCTGAACACTTACTGGCTTAAAGACCAATTTGATGGTCAAGATTTACAGTAGTTTAACACTAGATCTGTTCATCAAAAGGACTTCTATTGATGTGATGTTGATTGTAGTTTCCACCAATGTCAGTTGACTGAGTGTGAAAGGGATGTTTTGTCAGCTCTCCGATGCCCAGCAGTCATTGATTTTCCGTGATTCACTCAGCGTGGCTCATATCCCGTGCAATAATGTCCTGATGTTCTTCTCTAGGGCGCAGAGTATTTTTTTGGAGCATTTCTTCATAGTTGTTTCCTTGTGTTTCATTGAGTTGATGGTCAAAATAATATCTCTTTGTCTTGGCTCTGAAGATGTAATGAAATTTCGGTGGCGTCTAGGGATCTTTTGCTCACCAAGAATGCATTTATTTGATCAAAGATATAGTAAAACAGTCATTTTGAGGAAAAAAAATGCAATTTAAAAGAGCTGTTTTCTATTTTAATATATTTTAAAATGCAATGAATTAATTTCCAGCATCATTACTTCAGTCTTCTACAGTGTCACATGATCCTTCAGAAATCATTCCAATATGCTGATTTTGTGCTTGAGAGCATTTATTATTATTATTATTAATGTTGGCAAACATTGTGCTGTTTCATATTTCTGTGGAAATTATGTTATTAACAATAGCATTTGTTTTAAATGGAAGTTTTTAGTAAGGCTTAAAAAATGAAAAAAGCTAATAATAAGAAAAAAAGAAAAAATAACATTTATAAAATGTAAGAAAAATCTATAAATAATTGAAATAATATTTTTGACAGAAAATATATATAAATGGAGATGTATTGAATGGATAGTCTTTTGTAAACAGTGAAAATAAAATAAAATAAAATATGTAAAAATATAAGAAAAATAAATAATATTTTCTAATAATATATTTGACAAAGAATATAAATTAAATTGTTTTGAATTGATAGTTATTTTTAAATAGTAAAAGAAAAAAAATATTAAATAATAAGAAAAATATTAAAACAAAATAATAATATATAAGAAAAATATTTTTGCAAAAAATATAAATTGAGATGTATTGAATGTATAGTCAGTTTTAAATGATAAAAAATAAAATATATAAAAATATAAGAAAAATAAAATCTTTAAATAGTACTTTTAAATACAATATATAAAAATATAAGAAAAATCAACTATTTTAAAATAATATTTTTGACAAAAAATATATAAATCAAGATGTACTGAATTGATAGTCATTTTAAATGGAACAAAAGCACAAAATAAAATATATAAAAATATAAGAAATATTAAATTTAATTAAAATAATATTTTTGACAAAAAAATATAAATTGAGACAGACGTATTGAATAGATAGTACTTTTTAAATAGTAAAAAAGGAAATAATAAGAAAAATATAAAAATAAAATATTTAAAAATGAGTATAAATATAAATATTTTTTTAAATAATATTTATTGAATGGATAGTCCTGTTTAAATGGGGAAAAATAAAATATATAAGAAAAATAAAATATTTTTTTATAATTTTGCCAAAACAATTTAATTGAGATGTATTGAATGTAATGATGTAATGAATGTAATGATAGTAATTTTAGTCATTTTAATAAATAGTTAAAAAATAAAATAAAATATATAAAAATGGAAAATTAAATGAATATTTTTGTAATAATATTTTTGACAAAAAATATAAATTGAGATGTATTGAATGGATAGTCATTTTTAAATGGTAAAAAATATAAGAAAAAATTCTAAAATGAGATTTATTGAATGGATATCCAATATCCATTTTTAAATAGTAAAAAAAAATCATTAGAATGTATAAAATAAAACGAAAGCTAAATATTTTTTGACAAAAAAATAAAAATAAATTGAGGTATTGAACGGATAGTAAAAATTTCTCAGGTCATACTGGTTGTCATGGAGCATGCTGGGTAAAATGTTGAAATTTAAACCAGAGCAGCTTGATACAGTGCAACTGTAAATGCCTGAGAAAATTCCTTCCCATCCAATGGCCCTCTTGACAATATATTCTGAGAGGAAGGAGGTGCGCTGGTCCAGCGTTATGGTGGAACATGGGATCTAAAGAATTCCGAATGTCCCACGCACGGACTCTAGCTGTGACTGTGGTAAGCACCGAGATCCAGAGGTTAGACAAATAAACCAGCATTCCTTTACACCCACATCCCCTCCTCAGCACCAGCTCCAGTTACTCCCCACGTGAGCGTGTGTGTGTGTGTGTGTGTGCAAATGCGTCGGAGTGAGAGCGTGTGTGTTTGAGCGGGCGGCATATATAATCCCTGCTCCAAATCAAAGACTTCCAGACTGGAAAGCAGCACCTTAATGGATGCCATCTGGCCATGTGAGTCAGGTCTCCTCAA
Organism: Garra rufa; assembly: GCF_049309525.1. NCBI lineage: Eukaryota > Metazoa > Chordata > Actinopteri > Cypriniformes > Cyprinidae > Garra > Garra rufa. Next base: position 33,825,950 of record NC_133378.1, on the reverse strand, counting down.
TCGCTTTAGGGATTTCCAGGAACTTTCTAATGTTTATAAAGAAACTAGATTATTAAATCTTCTCAGGAAGCCACAATATTTGAGGTGTCATTCATAGGACAAACGTAGGGTTAGTTCACCCAAAAATTAAAAATCCTGTCATTAATTACTCTTTCTCATGTTGTTACAACCTGTAAAAACTTTGTTCGTCTTTGGAACACAGATTAAGGTATTTTTAAAGAAATCCAAAAGCCTTCTGACCCTGCATAGACAGCAACGCAACTGACACGTTCAAAGCCTAGAAAGGTAGTAAGGACATCCCTTTAAAGGGGTCATCGGGTGCCCACTTTCCACAAGTTCATATGATTCTTTAGGGTCTTAATGAAAAGTTTCTAATATACTTTGGTTAAAAATTCTCAATAGTAGTGTAAAAACACACCCTTTTACCTTGTCAAAATCAGCTCTGCAAAAGTCACCTAATTTTATTGCATGGTCCCTTTAAATGCAAATGAGCTCTGCAGGCCCCACCCCTCTCTGCTGCGGGATTACGAGCCATAATGTTTACTTTAGCCACATTTAGCGTGTTTAGCTGCATTTAGCCCCGTTTATCGGCGAAACTTGCCAACAAGCATATTATTAAGAAAGGCCATTTGCAAAGAAGCATAAAAACCCCTTATACTCACTTCTGCTGTGGGTGAAGCTGCATCACGAATGATTCACACGAACATAGACGCATATGTAGATCGGGATCAGCGCTTTCCTTTTAAAAACAAAAAGTAATGTTATCCTCTGCCTCTTCAGCGGCTCAGATGTTGGGAGTAAATGACGACTGCTATGTTCATCATTACATCCAACAACAGAACACCTCAATTGCTCAGTTAGAGTCTTCCTCTGCACCTGAATCACACAATGGCGATCGTATTCGGACTGTTTCAGCTCGGTGAGGGCGGGTCTGAGCGGTAAGGCACTCATGTCAATCAACTGTGTGTCGTCACACCGAGAAGAAGCTGAGAATGACCTGATTTTAAAAAGGGAATGCTACTTTTAAAGATGAAAAAAAAAATACCACCGGGTGGATTTTTGTCATTGTAGGGTGGTTGTGTACACAAACTGCCAACACACATTAATGTTCAAACAACATGTAAAAGTTAGTTTTGCATCTGATGACCCCTTTAAAATAATAAGTAATAAGTAATATTCCTGAAGAGGAACTAAAAAAGTGCTTTAATTAAAAAATGTTTTCCTCAAAAAACATATTTTCTTTACGACTGAAGAAAGGGAAGACGTCCAAAGCATCATGGATGACAACAAAGTGAGTAAATGATCTGTACATTTTTGTTCAGGAAGTAACTTACCCCTTCAAAAAAATCTTACTTGCCCCAAAATTTGAAATTGGTTCAGGTCTCGATTAGCAACCTGGACACAACCACTATATTAATAGCCTTTGTATGGAGGTAAAAGCTGTTATGTAAGATGTTTCCCAGGATGTTTCCGGGGTTTTTCCATATCTAAAACGTTTAATACAATCTCCTTCCTTCACTTGTTGCTGCATGCTGCGCATTACCTTCGCATGGCTAGTTTCACACACTGACTCTTCACATGGCATTCAAGAATCCACAAACCCTGTACAATTATCCATCGCTGTCATCTGGAGCAATTCTATCCCTGCCAGGATCTGGCAACCCTCAAAGACCTTTTGCTTTGGACGCCGACCCGTCCAGTGAGTCTGTGAATGGCCGTTTGAAAGGTCAGAATGTGGTACTTTCTTTGTGCTCAATCAAAAATGGAAGTTATCTTTATCAATGATGTGCAGTTTTTAGCTTTCATTTGCACTGCTGACAAATCCAGAGCGTTGAGCAGATTGTAGCCACCTGACTAAATATTATTCATCATTCCTGACTCAAGTCTGCTATGTCACCTTTCTTTCCAACCCCCGCTGAGAGCGAACCCATGCATTCCTGCGCCTGGATTGAAGGACTAATTTCATTACATCTCTTTCACATTCAATCTCCAATTGCATTTGAGGCCTTTTTACTGTCTGGGGAAACACAGTGTATTAGAGCCGATGTTGTTTGGGTGCTAAGTTTAATGGTTCAATCGATAAAGTGTCTTGCGTAATGACTCGCTCGTAATGGCTCCATCCTGTGATGTTTTTAAGTTACTTTACTGTTTTGTTGAGTGCACTGCAGGCTTTTGCTTACTTCAGGTGGTTTTGAGAGGTCACTTGTGGCTATATTTGTCCATGACGACTGAAACTCTTTCTGCCAGACTGCGTTTAGCAAGACCTATCATCAAGAGCTTTTATTATCGTTATAAAAATATTGGGATAAAAAATTTATTTTATTTATGTGATTGAGTTTTGATATTTGTGGTTTTATTATAATGGATTGGGGATGCATAATATATTGGTACCATATTTAAAAAAAAAAAAATTATTGGATATATTTTGGCCAGTATTGGATATTTTATAGTGTGTGCTCATTGTTCCTATTTTTACATTTAGATTAATGTTGTCAACATCTAATACTCAAAGTGCATCTTTAAGAACACTAGTAATTTTTAACATTGTTAAATGTAATGAATATCCAGTTTTATACTGTAATATTGCAGTACCTAAATTCACTTATAGCATTTAAAATGATTAGATTTTTTTTAATTGTTTTTGTCATGTTTTATTATATATATATATATATATATATGTATATGTACTTATTTATTTTCATTTTTATTTCATTATTCATTTTTTTTTATTTTAATAAAATGTAATATTTTTTAATATAATTGTATTATATATATATATGTGTGTGTGTGTGTGTGTGTGTGTGTGTGTGTGTGTGTGTATTAATTTTATGATATATATGTAGTATAATATATTTTTTGTATATTTATTTTATCATTAATTAATTATTTTTTTATTTTTTGTTTATTTTAATATTAATTTTATTATTTAATTTAATATATTTTTATTAGATTATACATGCTGTATTTATTTTAAATTTTTTCATTACAAATT
>NC_133378.1:33805153-33822458 GCF_049309525.1 Garra rufa | reverse complement strand
CTTTGTTTTAATTTTTTATTTCATTATTTATTTCATTATTTTTTAATAACAGTCATAGCATGGATTTTTAATTATTTAATTATTATTAATTATTTATTTTTATTTTATTAAAATGTTTTGTTTTGTTTTATTTTCAGCCATAACATGAATTTAATGTCATTGTCTCTCTGTCAAAAATCCTTTTAAAGTTCCTGGAAACTCTAGTCCTTGTGACTTTGAGTGTCATTGCCTGACTCTTGAATGGAGCTGCTGTTTATGTATGGGGCATATTGTGGGAATGGGGCACATCCTCGTCCTGTTGCTGTGACCTGCGGCATAAGTTCAGTTTATGATTCACATGTGTCGTCTCCAGCTTGTTGCAGAATGTTCTCATTGTTCACGATCTGCCTCTCTGTCACACTGGCTCCTTTCACTGAGGCGGATCAATTGGGTCAACATGATTGGAGACCAACAGCTGGTTGATGTATGGCGGCTTCTCATGATCATGTGAGGACTGTAAAACCCAGTCGCACAACGGGACGGCTTTTGGACTTTTTTTTAGTGTACAGATTTAATTATGCCACTAGGTCAGCTGAGTTTTGTTTGATTTGAAATCACAAAGACAAAAAACATATTGTGCAGGATTTCTAATTATCAATGTTGAAAGTGTTTGGTGTTTATATATTGTATTTTTTATTTTTTGTGCTTTATGGGTCATTTAATCATTGTCCTTGGCTATGACGATTTAAAGTCTGAACTGTTTCATGTTGAATTGTTGACTTGTTTAGATCCAATTTTAGACAATGACCTCATTAATCTGTAATTACAGATCATTTTAACCCTGCTTTGGAGTTATTTTGAGCAGATTAAATGTGTTTAAAGTGTCTACAGGTGTGTTAAGTAACTGTTGCATAACCTAGACTAAATACAGACTGTAAACTGTAAAGCTGACCAAAGATGGGGAATGTATTGCTTTATTTATAAACCCTTTGTACTTAGAAAACATGCAAGATCACTAACCACAATAAAATCTAATAAACAAATAACCTAAAAAAAATACAATAAAAATAAAGTAAAATAAAAAATACAATAAAGTAAAATAAAAAAATACAATAAAGTAAAATAAAAAAATGCAATAAAGTAAAATAAAATAAATAAAAAAGCAATAAAGTAAAATAAAAAATACAATAAACTAAAATAAAAAAAACAATCCAGTAAAATAAAATAATATTTTTTAAAAAATCAATAAAATAACAGAAAATACAATACAATAAAATAAAATAAAAAATAAGCAAAAATTCAAAATACAATAAAGTTAAATAAAATAAAAAAATCAATAAACTAAAATAAAAAATTAAATTAAATAAAAAAATTACAAATCAATAAAATAACAAAATACAATACAATAAAATAAAAATACAATTAAGTAAAATGAAAAATACAATTAAGTAAAAAAAGAAACACAAAATAAAATAAAAATGAAATAAAATGAAATAAGAAAATCAACAATATAACATAAAATAAAATAAAAATACTACAAAGTAAAATAAAATAAAAAATTAAATACATTTTAAAAAATCAATAAAATAACAGAAAATACAGTACAATAAAATAAAAAAATACAATAAAAAAAATACAATTAACTAAAAGAAAGGAAAAAATCAAATTAAGTAAATAAAAATACAATAAAGTAAAATAAAATACATTTTAAAAAATCAATAAAATAAAAAATACAATTAAGTAAAAAAAATAAAAAACACAATAAGCTAAAGTAAAATATAAAAAAACTAAAAATACAATAAAGTTAAAAAAAATACAATTAATTAAAAGAAAATAAAAAATACAATAAAGTTAAATAAAATAAAAAATAAAATTAATAACTTATTTATTTTACTTTAGCTATAGTAGCCATTAAAATAACTAAAACTAAAATAAATAAATAAGGATTAAAAAATAAAATAAAAAATACAATGAAGTAAAATAAATAAAATATTAAAATAAAAATATATACTTTTAGTTGTAGTTGCCATTAAAATAACTAAAACTAAAATAAATAAATAAATAAAAACTATTTAAAAATGACAAACAAGCTAAATTTAAAACAAAAACAGGAAATAAAAACAAATAATTACTATAATAATACCTAAATAATACTAAAATAACACTGCCAATACCCAGCCAGTTGATGAATATTGCACATTAAAATTCTAACTGTTTGGCTGGATTTGAAAGAAATCTTGCAGCAAGTCCTCAGAGAGGCGGTTGTTTGGTACGGTTTGGTTGTTTTTGAACTTGTTCCTAAAGAGTTGCTGTTGCTCTGAGCTTGAAGGGATTTCTGCAACATGCTCTTATTTCTTCTGCTCTACTTCATATTGACCTCCTTCTGTTCTGAATGTGTGCCAGCAGGGCCCGGCGTCTTCCTGTACCTCCACAGACCCAGATGGGCTCAGACGCCCTTTCTGTAATTCGGCTACAAGCCTCACGACTATCGGTGTGGTCATAACAGATTTCCTGACAGATTAGAGGTCGCCTACAAGACCTTATATCATGACACTAATATAGATAAGAATATCTGGGCTAATTAAAATAATAAGCACACACAGTTAGTGCACAGTTTTGATCTTGAATCAATGTGCATTGCCGCTTTATAGCTCTAATTAGACGCCCTGCACGTCTAGTTTCTGGCTCGCCCTGAAGACCGCCCCGTTAATTTAATCGTCCTATTTTTACATGATTAAATAAGATGCTGTGAGCGTGTCATTGAGAATGACGGAGATGTTCTCCTCATTTCTCAATGAGTGTCGCTGATTTGCTCTGCCTTGTGGGACGATGGGCTCAATGTGAAAACAACAGGGATTAGGTCAGCAGTTTGAACGTTTCTGCTAATCATGGATTAGCCCACATTCCCCCCGAACACGGTTCTGGGACGTCAAGGTGTGCGGACAGCTGTTTGACCACCTCTGCTTGATTCAACCACTCCAGATTGTGAAAACAAAAATTAGATGGTTCACCTTGCATATATAGGCAGCATTTATGTGATAAAAACACTTTAAAATTAGTGATATTTTGAGAAATTATTACATCATAAAAATGCAGTAACAGGGCTCTATGCTTACTTTTCTTTTTAGGTGCACAGTCAAAATTTTAGGAGCACCTTCTAATCAATAATCAAAAAATCTGATCGAAAATTTCCCTTCCCATTATGAGCTAATATTTGACTCAGTAAAGTGATTTACCTTTGTAATGGCATTTTTGGCAATTTATTAAAAGTGTGTCATCTTTTATGTCAAATTTTTAAAAATGATATATACAATTTTTAATTAAAACAACAGAATAAGAACAAGTAGAATAAGAATTACCAATCAAATTAAATCAGTATTAACAAAACTAATTTGTAGTACAGAGGTGGCACAGAAGAACACAAAAGTGGCTTGTAGGTGTATGTTCATATGTTTAATGAGGCTCAGAGGTGGCAAGAGTGCAATCAAATTCATAAAAAATGTTGAGATTAATGTTTTAAATAAAACAAATTTGAATACAGAACTATTAAATGATTTAAATAACTGAAAAGATACTTTAAAAATTAAACTAAGTCACTCATTTGATTCGTTTGAACGGCCGATTCATTCAGGAATAAAGCAAGTGACTGTCTTTATGAATAGGAAATTGAATCATTGACTCACTAGATTTGTTTAAAAATGCACATTCATTCATAAACGAAACAAGGCTGTGTTTGAATGTAGATGCGCAGCGGCTCAGTTGTGATTTGTTTGGCCATTTTTGATGACTAAATGGAGCAAAATCAGGCAATAGTGTTGTAGTCAGACAATGTAAGTCACTCAATGTTTACTTGTTTATTTACCTGTTGTATTAAATCAGTATTTCATTTACAAACTGCCTTACAAATCATTAAAAGCTGTCACTCATCTTAGTTCATCGCCATCTCACAAAGTTCCATTATAATCAACGAAACTCCCTACTCTGCACAATGAATCTCTTATTTACACTCTCTCTACACTTTGTTTTATGAAAGGATTCATGAGATATGTCTGTGATACATAACTTAACATTGCAAAAACACATAGAAACCTTTGAAGCTCGCCTCAGCGCGAACACAAATATGCTGATCGGGTCAGCCGCACTGGTGCTCCTAAAAATTTTCATAGTCGCACGCGGTAGTTTTCAGTAGCAAATGTGACCGAAATGGTCGGACTGTAGAACCCTGAGTAAGTAATTTCAGTAGGGCTGCCCTCGACTAAAGATTTTTCTGGTCAACTAGTAGTGTCTACTTTAACTATTTTACAAAAGCGCAACACTTCGTTGTTTTTCTGACAAATAAACATAGAATCTTTAGTCAAGTCAAGTCAAGTCACCTTTATTTATATAGCGCCTTTTACAATACAGATTGTGTCAAAGCAACTGCACAGTATTTAAACGGCACAATAGTGTGTAAGTAACGCATTATTGTAACAATCAATTTTCAGTTAAAGGCAGTTCATCAACGAATTCAGTGATATCATCGTCAGTTCAGTTCAAATAGTATACGATATCGCTGGAAAGCGTCCCCAACTAAGCAAGCCAGAGGCGACAGCGGCAAGGAACCAAAACTCCACAGGTGACAGAGATGGAGAAAAAAACCTTGGGAGAAACCAGGCTCAGTCGGGGGACCAGTTCTCCTCTGGCCAGACCAAACAACAGTTTGTACCAATGTCTGATTGTAGAGAACTCATCAGGATCCTGTGGTGTAGCGCCGATGGCCGTCAAGGTTGGCGGGGTCTTTATTGATGGTCCGCCTTGGAGCTCATCTGGTTGACATCCACGGCTATTGAAGTCATCTCCAGGTGGTGATCCATGATCTAAGCTGGGTACGGACTGGATCCGGGGGACTGGAGTGACCATCTGATCTGGATACAGGCTGGGTCTGGTGGCTACGGTGACCTCGGAATAAGAATGAAACAGACTAATATTAGCGTAGATGCCATTCTTTTTACGATGCAACGAGTGCATCAGGTGTTATGGGAGGTGTTTTCGGTTCCGGTTGACCTAATTAATGCAGCCTAACAATCCTTTAACGGATTTGAATTATAGAAATGTGTTAATGATTTTATGTGTAAGCCAGGTTAAAGAGATGTGTCTTTAATCTAGATTTAAACTGACAGAGTGTGTCTGCCTCCCGAACAGTGTTAGGTAGATTGTTCCAGAGTTTAGGCGCTAGATAAGAAAATGATCTGCTGCCGGCAGTTGATTTTGATATTCTAGGTATTATCAAATTGCCAGAATTTTGAGAACGCAGCGGACGTGAAGGACTATAATACGATAGGAGCTCGTTCAAGTACTGAGGAGCTAAACCATTGAGGGCTTTATAAGTAATTAGCAAGATTTTAAAATCTATACGATGTTTTATAGGGAGCCAATGCAGTGCTGACAGAACCGGGCTAATATGGTCATACTTTCTGGTTCTAGCAAGAACTCTAGCTGCTGCATTTTGGACCAGCTGGAGTTTGTTTATTAAGCGTGCAGAACAACCACCCAATAAAGCATTACAATAATCTATCCTTGAGGTCATGAACGCATGAATTAATGTTTCAGCATTTGACATCGAGAGCATAGGTCGTAATTTCGATATATTTTTAAGATGGAAAAATGCGGTTTTGCAGATGCTAGAAATTACAGATTGGAAAGATGAATTGCTTTTATCTGTATGACCAAAATACGGATAATCTGAGAATATTTGTTTTCTATTTGAATTGGTTCATTTAAAAAAAATAGACATTTCACTCTCTACGGATATATTTTTCATGTCTGTAAGGCAAGTATATAGAGTTTCGATCAAGTTCACAGAGGCTGAGATCTCAGAAAGCGCATCCTGTTTGCTCTAACTATTTTACAAAAGCACAACATTTCATTGTTATTGAGTGCACACAATTAAACGTAGAGTCTTTATAGATTCAAAAGATGGATTACTTTTATCTATATGACCAAAAATAACGGAGTATTTTAAGTGCAAGTGACTGCACCAGTGCCTTTATCTGTCATGCAGTAAGCACACTACTATTCAGCATCCACACTCAACACAGACACTTCAGTTGCGCACATTTGGCAAATTTAACATTAGATTGAACTGCCATGTAAAGTTTTCAGATGATAAGCCATATTTGAGGTCAAAGAATGATAGGTGAGCGTTTGGATGTCTTGCCCAAAGTACTGTATTACCACATAGAGCAGCCGTTAATGATCTGTCCGTCACGAACGGCGTGACTTTGTCACTTCCTGTGGATTTTTTTTTTCTGCGACTAATTCAATTCTAGTCGACCAAGCCTCTTCTCGTCGACTAACACTTAATTGACTATTAGGGGGCAGCCCTAGATTTCAAAAAAATGCTGTTGAAAGTGGATCGGACCAAGCCCAAAACACACCTATAGCCAATCACCAGTGAAGGGCGTGTCTACTTGTGATGGGGGAGGTGCTTGTGTTGTGTGGGGGCGGAGCTATAGGGGTATTTATTTAGTTATTTTTAAGTAATCCTTTTTTTTTTTGACTTGGCCAGTAAGCAACATGCTAAAAATCATTTAGAACACTTCAGTATCCATGCGGTGACTTTAATTTTTTTGCTGTGCTGCTGTGATAAACTCCTTGAATGCCGACTGACTGCTTTCCTTCCTCTTCGGGAAATGGGATGAGCCTAGATCTTTGACACTTAGGATTTCTTAAACTAGCCAGGCTCATGACAGCCGTCGGAGGATTCCTTCCACGTGATAATAGGACTGTGTGAAACAAACCAGTCCCGGGACGTGCAGCTGACTTCAGAGGATGAGCAATCTGCAGAGGATTGTGGGGGAGTTTGCTTAGTTTTATGGATCAGGATCTGAGAAAGAGACCATGAGATTCCAGTTTTTTATCCTTGAGTTAGAAGAATTTAGATATTTGAAGTGTAAATGGGGGTTTGTTCAACTGCTTGTACTGTCCCACCACAGTGTCAACAATGTATTGTGATTAGTATTATTTTAGCATTGTTTGTATACTATTATAGTATTCATTCCTATTTTCAATCTTTTATTTTTATATATATTTTTTTCATTTAATTTATTTAATTTTAGTTTGTTATAGTGTTTTTTTTTATTATTTGTTGATTACTTTTTGATATTCTGTTAACTTTATTTTTATTTTAGTTAAATTATTTTGGTACTTAAATGCATTTGAGTTAGTTGCCGAGCCAACATTTCTAATTAATTTCTGTTTTTTTTTTAATCTAATAGTTATATTTTATTCTACTTTAGCTTTATTTAAATTCACAAAAGCTATTAACAACACTGATTCTATGATATTTGACAAAATTACATATTGAGTTGAAAATGATGCAGAATAAAATATATTTACCTTGATTTTTCTATATTGTGTTTCATATATCATCTTAATGAGTCCTTTGTTTGTCCTGAACAGTTAAACTGCCTGCTGTTCTTCAGAAAAATCCTTCAGGTCCCACAAATTCTTTGGTTTTTCAGCATTTCTGTGTATTTGAACCCTTTCCAACAATGACTTTATGATTTTGAGATCCATCTTTTCACACTGAGGACAACTGAGACTCATATGCAACTATTACAGAAGGTTCAAACATTCACTGATGCTTCAGAAGGAAAAAAGATGCATTAGGAGCCAGGGGTGAAAACTTTTGAACAGAATGAAGATGTGTACATTTTTCTTATTTTGTCTAAATATCATGTGTTTTTCTTTTAGTACTGCCCTTCAGAAGGTACAGAAGATACTTACATGTTTCCTAGAAGACACAATAAGTTAAATTTACCCTGATCTTCAAAATCATATGTAATAGTTGCATATGAGTCCCTCAGTTGTCTTCAGTGTGTAAAGATGGATCTCAAAATCATACAGTCATTGTTGGAAAGGGTTCAAATACACATTAATTCTGAAAAACCAAAGAATTTGTGGGACCTGAATTTTTTTTCTGAAGAACAGCAGGCAGTTTAACTGTTTAGGGCAAACAAGGGACTCATGAGCAACTATCACTAGACAGAAAAAACTCAGCTGTGGATCATTCAGGTAAGAACCCTGTTCTCAATATAAAGACTTTATGTAGTGAAAACTCTTCTCAAAACATTGGATGTGATCTTGAAACAGTTAATGTCTTCCATAAATCATCAAAAGAAGAGAAATAAAAAGGTGAAAGAGTCCACTAAGACCCTCTAAGTCATGTTAAACAGACTTAACTTATGAGGCTGAGCTGATGTCATTACAGGCTTTTGTGCACCGGGCTCTGTGTGAAGCCTGGCAGTCCTTCCTGTCTACAAAAGCTCAATAGCCGCTCCATTCACACACCGCCACACAAAGCCAGTGCATTCTGGGCGGTTTGCAAATCTACTTCTATGCGACATCCTGGAAGAGTCACCACCATGAGTGAAGACCCTAAACGAGTGCGAACTGCGAATGGTTTATTAAGTGAAGGGAAATCTAATAACACGGCTGTATGACTCAGTTTGCTTCCTCTGAGCCATTCTGCTTGTGTTTGGCTAATGATGTAAGGTTGTTTTGTTGAGTCACAACACAGTGCATTGTTGATGGCTGCACAGTGCTCAGGAAAGGGAAAAATAGAGAGAGATTTTGTTTTAGGAGGCAAGCTAAAGCTGGGAAACCTGAAACCAAAGTTGAATTGGCAAACAAGTGGTTCTTAAAACTCAAAAGAATGTACACAGTGTGCATTTGTTCTCAATTGCTCTCAGATTTCTGCCTGTTAAAGAGTAAATCTCATACCCCCACCACTGTAAAAATTATTTATCTAAGATTATTGGTGGGGGTCAACCGATATGTGTTTTTCAGGGCTGATATTGATTATTACAGATCAAGTAGACCAATGACCGATATATATGTCTGGTGTAAAAATTAAAATTATTGTCAAAATTAAGAATAACAAGGGCTCTGATAAAAACTTTCTTTAAATGCTGTTCAGTTATTTAATCTGCAAATTGGTTTTGAAAATGTCCGATAACAGATATTACAGATCAAGTAGACTGATATCCGATATTTTGAACCAATATATATATCTGGTGTAAAAATGAAAATTCATGTCAAAATGAAGAATAACAAGGGCTCTAACAAAAACTTTCTTTAAATGCTTTAAAATTTTTATTGGCAATTCAGACCGATTATTACAGATCAAGTAGACCGATTAACCAATATTTTGAACCAATATATATATATATGTCTGGTGTAAAAATGAAAATGAATGTTAAAATAAAGAATTATAAGGGCTCTGACAAAAACTTTCTTTAAACAATTTAAAATTATTTTATTGGCAAATTGGTTTTAAATTGGTTTTAAAAATGACAGATACTGATTATTACAGATCAAGTAGACTGATAACCGATATTTTGAACCAATATGTGTGGTGTAAAAATGAAATTCATGTCAAAATTAAGAATAACAAGGGCTCTGTCAAAATCGTTTTTTAAATGCTTTAAAATTTTTATCGGCAAATCAGTTTAAAAAAATGACAGATCGTAATTTTTACAGGTCAAGTAGACCGATAACTGATATTTTGAACCAATATATGTGTCTGGTGTAAACATTTAAATTCATGTCAAAGTTAAGAATAACAAGGGCTCTGAAAAAAAACTTTCTTTAAATGCTTTTTAATTATTTAATCGGCAAATCGGTTTGGAAAATGACCGTTATGGTCATTGGTCAAATGGTCAAATGGACCCCTAGTCATTAGAGTACATTTTACAAGAAAGTACTATTTCAGTCCTTGTACACTTAAATAAAAATTATGTACAAACAATTTTCATTCAGAAATTGCTAGTAAATGTCGGCGCTGATAACCTTGTGGGCAGCGCGTTGACATAGCGCCGTTGCGCTCCGGGCGTCCCGTGTTCGAATCCCGGCTCGAAGACCTTTCCCGATCCCGCCCCCCATCTCTCTCCCTCTACATTTCCTGTCAATTCTGATCTATCCTATCACAATAAAGGCAAAAACGCCAAAAAATAAATCTAAAAAAAGAAAAGAAAGAAATTGCTAGTAAATCTCACAAACAATTGCAAAGAAACAGCAAGTAACAAAATTAAACATGAATTATTAAAGTAGAAAAACTGAAACAATAATTCAGTTTTATTTACTGTACAGCTTTGAAAAATTGTTCAGTGTGCTTCAAAATTTCATGTTTAATTCAATATTTTGCTTGCAGTTTTTTTGTAATTAATTGTGGGTGAATTTCTGAGTGAAAATTGTTTCTACACCATATTTACTCAGACTTTAAAAAAGACTTTCCGAAGTTGTAGATAAAGCGACAATATTATTAGAGTATATTGTACAAGAAAAATGGCATGTTAAATTCACAAATTTACTAGCAGTTTTTGATTGATGATGGTTTTAAAGCCTTTTTTCCAGTGTACAGCAGGAGGTTACTGTAAAGAGTTTCCCATGAAGCCTCCTGTTGATAGATGATGCAGTCTCTCTGTTGCCATCTCCACAGGAAGAACAACATGAAGCCTTTCATTCAGTGCTAGGGTTTTCCTTTCAAACCGTAAGACATGCAGCATTTCTTAAAGTACTAGCCTCCAATCCCTCAAAACACGACTAAAGCAGTTGAAAGCCCCCTAGCATGACCAACAGGTGGATGTAATGGTTCTCAATAAGGATTATCGTCATCCACCCACTCCCATCTTTCCCTTCTGCTGACCCACACAGGAAGTTCACAGCAGGCAGCATCTCAGCGGGCGGTTATGAGTTTGTAAATCTCTTATAATTTAGCGTTTATATAAATAGTTACCGTAAAGCTCTCTCTGGATTAGTCATGTACTGTAAGTGGTGTGATTTACAGCCGTCAGGCTTGAAACTAGGAAGTTGTGCTTATTTTATGTACTTAACAGTACATACAAGTATAAAATGAACATACTTTTTGCAGTGTAATGTGCAATTCCTGTTGGTATGATTCTTTTTCATGAATCAGCTGAATCAATCGGTGAGTCAGAGGTTTGAATCATGGACTGAATCAACTCACTGAACCACAGGTTATTGTCTGACTTGAGCTGAGGGTGAGTAATTAATGACAGAAATGTCTATCACTTTAAGAAAATATGAAGTACATTAAGTTCATTTGAACTGAATTTGCTTGGAACTGTGGATTAGAGCATTTTCAACTGTACTTTTCTGATTGATGTACTTGATTTTGTAAAGAGGAACCACTTTGGAGGAAGCCTAGAGAGGGAACCTGACATTAACCGGACTTCTTTATTTTATTTATTTCTTCCGCCTGAGTCTTTGTCCTGTATCTAACGGTTCCTCTCCCGCTGCTCGTGAATCACGTTGCTCTGTCTGGGTCTGTTTCTGGGATGTTGCTGACTCACATCTGGAGCTCTTACAGGCATCTGGTTCTGATCGGGCCAAACCCACTCGCTTTCTCAGCACGTTCAGGGTCTTTCCCTTTGGGGTGCTTCGTCCTGTCCCTGTGCAGCACAGGAAGCGCATGTGGATGATGGTGGCCTACTGGAATATTAACGAAGGTTCAGCAAAGTCAGCAGGGCGTGTGTGCGTTTGTGTGTGTGTGTGTGTGTGCGTGTGTGTGTGTGTGTGTGTGTGTGTGTGTGTGTGTGTGTTTTATTCACAGCACCCAAAGCTCCATTCAAACTGAGTGAGCCAGGTTTTTCAAAACCAGTACAATAGCACATTGTGGCATGCTGTACAGTTGTTGTTTACAACATGTATTATAGTTAAATAATACAATAGTGTTCAACCTTGTTTATTCTCTTGCTTTAAAAGGATAGTTCACCCAAAAATAATTTTTTTGTCAATAATTATACACCCTCATGGCGTTCCAAACCCGTGAGACCTTCATTCATCTTCGGGAAAACAAATTAAGATATTTTTGATGAAATCCGAGATCTTTCTGTCCCTGCATAGACAGCAATGTAACTACCACTTTGAAGTCCCACAAATGTAGTAAGGACATTGTTAAAATAGTCCATGTGACATCAGTGGTTCAACCGTAATTTTATGAAGCTGCAAGAATACTTTTTGAGTGCAAAGAAAACAAAAATAACAGCTTTATTCAATAATTTCTATTCTTGTGTGTCAGTTGAAGCTGTGCATTCACAAGGGTAGTTCAAAATATTTACAAGAAATAGTTACAAGAATATTTATTGATAATTATAGTCAGTATTTATTCATCATTTATTTTTAGATTTAGTTCAGTTTTATATATGCCGTTTTATTGTCCACTAATCGGCCGTTGTTTAAAAACTGTGGTTGTAAAAAATAGACATTGTACATAATTCATCACAAATCATAATCATTTTAAGCAAAATGCATAGATTTTTGCCTGTTATACCAATTTATGTATTTTTTAGTACTTATTTATTTTTTATTTGTGTATGCAAACTTGTTTCACTTTTTTTTTGTAAATTTCTTCCATTGTTTTTTTTTTTTTGTAGCGTACATATTTTTCATTTAATTTCCATCAAGATTTTATGACCGCCATCATTTAAATATTTATAGGCTATTAAAAAAAATAATTGGAGTATAAATATAATTATGTAATTGTAACTTCATTATTATAAAAACTTAATTGAGTGTAATGTCAGCGTTTATATACAAGTAAGTTAATTTTAACATTCAATATCATATTAATGTAGTACCAACTGACTCTTGTGTATATTTTGTATATTTTACAAAATAAAAAAAATTAATCTGGCATGTACCATACTTGATATATATCCAGAATAATCAATATCAAATGGAATTGAATCAAAATGAATCAGAAATCTAATCAAATTTCAAGCTTGTGAATCAGAATCGAATCATAAAATTTGTGACAAAGCCCAGCCCTAATGAAACATTTATTATTATTATCAGTAGTGAAAATTTATGTTTTTTTTTTTTTTGGTGAAAATGGTGATATATTTTTCCAGAATTCTTTGAAGGACAGAAAGTTCAAAAGAACAGCATTTATTTGGAACTAAAGCTGCAAAACGATTAATCGCGATTAATCGATTCAAAATAAAAGTTTATGTTTTTATACTATGTGTGTGTACTGTGTATATTTATTATGTGTATATATAAATTCAAATATTTAAAAAAATATATACATGTATGTAGTGTTGTCAAAAGTCCCGGTACTTCGGTACCAAGTCGGTACTAAAAAAATTTAAACGTTACGGTACCTGGTTTTCTTAAGTACCGGTGGTACCGACTATCCGGTTAACCCGGTTCTTGATACGCTATACAAAAGGTGCGCACACACGCACTGCGCAGTTGCGCTCTCTTCATTAAAGCACCTGTGGTGCTGCTGATGCCGCGGCTCTGAATCCACTTGTTGACAAACAAGAGCCAGACTTACTCCAAATATTTTGGATTTGCGGCTGAACAAAGCGAACATCATAGATCATCAAAACACTTTTTGCAAAGATGTCGTCTAGGTTCTCTCGAAAGGACAAAACACCTCAAAGACCGACTCCGCGATCAAATGAAAGAGTTCAAGCAAGGTAAGTTTCATTTTAATTTCATATTTAGAGCTTCTGTCACGAACATTACTGCATATTTTAATTTGAATGTCAGACTGAAATAAACATCACCGTTTGTGTAGTGAATCGTTAGCATAAGCGCGGCTAACGCTAATATGCTGGCCTTAATGAATTTGAAACAACGCTCCTATAACATTTGTTAGAGTAAAAAAATAAGGACATGATGTATTTACTATTTTTTACACAAATGACTTGTGTATCCAAAATATATGTGTTAGAGAAAGAACAAATGTGTCGTTAACAATGTTTATGTCCTTAATATCAGTCTGTCAGAAAACGTTCTAGACTTATTCTTGGCTGGATAACTCTAGCAGGTTTAAAAAGCTTTTTAATAATAAATATGAATGCAGTTTGGATTAAATAAAAGTACAATCAAATAAAACACGTTTTATCCCCTGTTTAGTTTGGTAATACTTTACAATAAGATCAAATTCATGCATCATCTAATATAAACTTAGAGTAAGTGAACAATATATTTTTACAACATTAATTCATGTTTGTTCATGTTTAACAGATTAACATGATTTTATGCATTAGTAAATGTTGAAATTAGCCTAACCTCACGAAGAATAATTGCCATATAACTACTGTTTATTGTTAGGCAATGTTATCTAATAAATGAAAATTGTAAAGTGTTTTTAATACTGCAGTTTTCATCTGTGATAGACACTTGTCTTAATATATGTAATCTTATCTAAATTTATTATAACAGCTGAGGTTTGTTATTTACTGAAAATTCATATATTTTTGCTGGTGTCAATGATCTAATGTCGCATCTGGTCAGACTTAGCCCACTGCTTTACTTAAGTATATTATATTTTCTTTTTACAGCTGCAGATTGAGGAAAATCATGAAAGACCCCAGCGAACTCCAAAACAGACAACAGTACAGATGTTTTTCAGCAGAAGCAGAAATATGACAAAAACTTTTGGGTGAAACTTGTTTACATTTTTTATTCCTGTAATTTATTTAGATGTTATTTAATTACTAAAATGTTTACAATCCTTGAAATACTTTTTTAACCTGTGGAAAAAAATTTAACAAAATTTTATGTAAGTATAAAGAATGGCACTGATTTTTTTTTTTTTGTACATTTTATTTTTGTTCAACTTTATTAATAAAAAATTGTGTGTTGCTCAATTAATATGTTATTGTGTTTTGCATTGGTACCGAAATTGGTACCGAGAACCGTGGATTTTCAATGGTATTGGTACCGAATACTGAAATTTTGGTACCGTGTCAACACTACATGTATGTGTATATTTATATATACATAATAAATATACACAGTACTTTGTCTTGAATTGATTAATCGCGACTAATCGTTTTGCAGCTCTAGTTGAAATGGAAGTCTTTTGTAATATTATAAATGTCTTTACTGTCACTTTTGAACAATTTAATGCATGCTTGCTGAATAAAAAGATTTATTTGTTTTAAGTCTTTAAAAGGCCCCAAGCCCTTGAACGGTAGTGTAAAATGAGCATCTAATTAGTGGCTTCATGTAATCAATTCCTACATAAAACCTCAGTTAATGCTCATTAGTGCTCCGTGTAATTGCTGAAGGTTTTCCCTTTATCGGTGGCTTTGTGTCAATGTTACATTGATGGCTTGTGAGTCTCAGGAGAGCCTGTGGTTTGCGTTTAGGCTCAATGAGGCATGAGGAAACTTCCTTTTCCCACTGCAGGCCTGTTTGCACACTGATGCAAGCTCCATTCCCTAAAGACCTGCTGCCACTTCCAAGAGCGCTAAATATACACCAACCACATCTATCAGTGCAGAACAGCTGAGCTGACATTTCTTCTTCAAAACTGACTGTGTTGATGTATTTCTTGACCGTTATTTCTGATTTAGTTACGTATTCCAGTGGAGAAAATCCTTCGGCTATAAACTGTTTCCACTGTTGTGCTTGTATAGTCTGTGGTGAATATCAGAATGGACTCCAGTAGCTTCCTGTCACTGTGACTGCGTATGTTGGTTTACATCACATACTATGGAAAGTTTATCAACATCCTGGTCCTGGTTGGGTTGACAGCATGGTGACGTCTAGAGCTTATTATTGAACACAGTTTTCAGGAAACACCTGGAGGAAAGAGAGATGAGCATAACCTATGAACTGTGACCTCCCTCTGTTTGCATGTTTGTCTTGGACAGTTCATTGTCTCATGATTTGCTCTTCCTAGAAGTCCTGCAGAAGCTATAGAGCCTCAGTCCTTCCACTGATGGAAACTGGAATGACCACAAGTCAACCTTGGGAAGCACAATATATCTGTACCATATTGGTACATATTAGATAGATACAAATCACTATATAAATCATATCTATATCTCTCTATATATATATATATATATATATATATATATATATATATATATATATATATATATATATATGTAATATTAGGTGCACAAATACTATTTATAAATGAATCCTCCATGTTCTCTGTGTCTCTGTGTAATTGAATGGCGCAGATGTGTGGTTTCGTTTACTACACACATACACTCACAATATATGAGTACATGAACACATAAACAATTTCTCTGAGAGTCACTTGAAGAGCATTTTACCATTTCATTTGAGAAATCATCATATCATATACAAACAGAAACTTCTTTACAGCAAGCCGTCAAAATAAAAGTTTGGTTTAACTTTAAGAAACTGTGACAGAAATATACTACTAAATGTAATGATAGTAGTACTACTACTATTAGTAATATATTTAGCAAAAAAATTTTTTTGAATACAATCTATTAATTAATTAATCTTTTTGGATGGTTACAATTTAATGAAACCAATTTAAATGGAATCCAGAAAATGAATGGAAAATAAAATAAGTAAATCTAAAACATATTTTTAGTAGGACCATAAAAATATAAGTTATGTATTAAATATAAACTTGTATTAAATTGCTGTTATATTGTTTCATGAGTTCAAATAATTAGACATACTTTTTGATTAATACAACTAAATTTAATTATTAAAATGGAAAAAATGGAATACTACATTTTTAAAAATAAAATGGATTTCATAGGGACCTACTAAATTCACTTTTTGCATTTAAAAAAATATTATTTTTAAAATTTTGATAAACAAATTTTTAATTTATTTAAGCACAGAATAGAATTTTAATATTGGCTATCGGTTATTAGCAATAAAAAAAGCTATTTGTAATTTTGCAGTATGAATTTGCCATAAAAGAGATCTTCAGCCAATCTCAAAATAAATATCCATTTTTTTATACTGTAAATTATAATTTTGTCATGCCTAAATTTACTTTTAGTATTTAATTTTGTTTGGGCATTTTTTATTTAAATTATTTGTAATTTTTTTAGACATGGTATAGAATTATAATATCAGCCATTGATCGATTATTATCAATAAAATAAAGATTATCGTCTTGTCAGCTATTAGTAATTTTACAGAATGATTTTGCAGCAAAATAGATCAGCAAATATCAAAATTAATGTCTTTTTTTACTGTGCATTATAATGTTGCCATGCCTAAATTCCCTTGTAGCATTCAAAAATCATGGTTTTTAGTATTTATTTTTTTATTTAGACATTTTTCATTTAATTATTTGTAATTTTTACAGAATTTTTATATCGACCATTTATTGGTCATTTTCAATAAAATAAAGATTATCGTTTTGTCAGCTGTATGATTTCACAGTAAATGGTAATTTTTTTTTACTGTGCATTATAATTTTGCCGTGCCTAAATTCACTTGTAACATTTAAAAATGGTTGTTTTTAGTGTTTTAATTGTATTTAATTTTTGTAAAAATTTTGTCACGCTATTAGATT
>NC_133378.1:33754209-33804653 GCF_049309525.1 Garra rufa | reverse complement strand
ATGTGTACAAGCATATTATTGAGTAAATATTGAGTAAAACTCCATATAGTTTTATTTTATATTATATACACTTATATCCATAAGTTTTATTTGATATTTTATTAGTTTATTGTAATATATCAAATATGTGTAATAGTTAAAATATAATAATAATAATTAAAATGTTTTGACATTGTGGCAGTGTTAACTTTATTTGAACATATAACTTGTTTTATATCTTATTAGTTTATTGTAATATATATTTAATAGGTAAAATATTTTTATTTTATTATTATATAATGTTTAGACATTATGGCAGTGTTACTTTTATTTGAATATCTAACATTTGTTTATTGTAATATATCAAATATATGCAATAGTTTGAATATTATTATTATTATTATTATTATTATTATGTAATGTTTTGACATTGTGGCAGTGTTAATTTTATTTGAATATATACAGTATTTAGTTTTGTATTTTATTGGTTTATTGTAATATATCAAATATATGTAATAGTTAAAAAATATATATAATAATGTTTTGGCATTGTGGAAATGTTAATTTTATTTGAATATATACAGTATTTAGTTTTGTATTTTATTGGTTTATTGTAATATATCAAATATATGTAATAGTTAAAAAAATATATAATAATGTTTTGGCATTGTGGCAGTGTTAATTTTATTTGAATATATAAAGGTTGAATATATAAACGTTTATTGTAATGTATCAAATATATGTAATAGTTAGAATGTACTAATAATAATGTTTTGACATTTTGCTAGTGTTCATTTTATTTGAATATATACTATTTTATTTTAAAGAAATATTTTTGTAATATATCAATGTATATGTAGTAGTTAAAATATAATTATAATAATAATAATATTTTGACATCTTGGCAGTGTTAATTTTATTTGAATATATACATTTGTTTTGTATTTTATTAGTATATTTAAAAATATACGTAATAGTTAAAAAATAATAATGTTTTGACATTGTGGCAGAGTTAATTTTATTTAAATTAAATTTTTAAGTTTTATTATATATTTTATTAGTTTATTCTAAATAAGGCTAAGGGTAAATCAAGCACAAAATTCTAACATGTTGAGTTATATTGATATAAATTGAAAGGTCAGATACACTCTTAAAAATAAAGGTTCTTTATTGGCATCAATGGTTCTATGAAGAACCTTGAACATCAGTGGAACCTTTCAAATGCGGAAAAGGTTCTTTAAAGTCAAAAAATGTTCTTTAGATTTTTAAAATGTCCTTCAAAATGGTTCTTTTAGGAACTGGTTACTGAAAGGTTTTTTGGGGAACCAAAAATGGTTCTTCTATGGCATCACTGCAAAAACAACCTTTTGGAACCTTTATTTTTAAGAGTATATATTTTCCTCGCAAATGTTGGCTGTCATTTCCATATACTTGACATATGTCCTTGTGAAACTCTTGTGAGCTTGATATATTGTCTTTTTTTCATGACTTTGTGCTTTCTCCTTCCTGTTTTTATTAGGACTGTAAAAACCACTGCATCCATCACTCTCGTCAACCATGATATAATTTCCCGTTCATCACATCCGTAAATTACTTAACAGTTTGCTGACAGTGCAGGTACCAAACCGTGTGATTTTTAAAAAACAAAGTGGAAAATAACGCCTGTAGCTAATTTGTCCAGATCATAGCCTGGCTCAGGAAGGATGTTACGGGTCAGCGCTTGGAGTCCGCCTGGCGTCCGTCCTTCTCAACCTCACGAGACCCGAGCCAGTGGTCTGTGGCCCTGTCCTTCCTCCAGTCAAACTCAAATCCCTAAAGGATTCAACCATAAGCCCCAGCGATGTGCTGGCCGCTTACAGGGTTTAGTGTCAACTCTTGGACAAACATGTAGCGGTAATGAAATCCCACTAGACTGTGACAGAGAATACATGGCTAACAGCTTATGCTAACAGCCTGTCAAAACTGTGTTATCGGTAAAAATAACACAGCTAGAGCAACAATAAATGGTTTGTTAAAGAAAAAAGGAATTCTGCGACCCAGAAAGGCAGTAAGGACATTGTTAAAATAGTCCATGTGCTGTTTTATTGATGTCCTTACTATCTTACAAGGCCTTGAACGTGGTAGTTGCATTGTTGTCTGTGTAGGGTAACAAAGCTCTCGGATTTCATCAATAATATCTTAATTTGTGTTCTTACGAATGACTGCATTTTATTGCCAAGGAAAAAAAAAATCTAAGATTACGAGATTAAAGTCGGAATACTTCGAGAATAAAGTTGAAATACTACGAGAATGAAGGTGAAATACTTTGAGAATAAAGTCAAAATACTTGGAGAATAAAGTCGAAATACTTCGAGAATGAAGGCGAAATACTTCGAGAATAAAGTCAAAATACTTCGAGAATAAAGTCAAAATACTTCGAGAATAAAGGCGAAATACTTCGAGAATGAAGGCGAAATACTTCGAGAATAAAGTCAAAATACTTCGAGAATAAAGTCGAAATACTTCCAAAATTATGAGATTGAAGTCGGAATACTTGGAGAATAAAGTAAAAATACTATGAGAATAAAGTTGAAATACTTTGGAAAATAAAGTCAAAATACTTCTAAAATTATGAGATTGAAGTCGGAATACTTAGAGAATAAAGTAAAAATACTATGAGAATAAAGTTGAAATACTTTGAGAATAAAGTCGAAATACTTCGAGAATGAAGACGAAATACTTCGAGAATGAAGGCGAAATACTTCGAGAATGAAGGCGAAATACTTCGAGAATAAAGGCGAAATACTTCGAGAATGAAGGCGAAATACTTCGAGAATGAAGGCGAAATACTTCCAAAATAAAGTCAAAATACTTCCAAAATAAAGTCAAAATACTTAGAGAATGAAGTCTAAATACTTCCAGAATAAAGTCTAAATATAATAACTAACAAATAATAACTACTACGAGAAAAAAGTCTAAATACTTTAAGAATAAAGTAAAAATACTATGAGAATAAAGTCGAAATGCTTCGAGAATAAAGTCGAAATGTTTCCAGAATAAAGTCGAAATGTTTCCAGAATAAGTCGAAATACTATGAGAATAAAGTCGAAATGCTTCGAGAATAAAGTCGAAATGTTTCCAGAATAAAGTCGA
The DNA here is from genome assembly GCF_049309525.1 of Garra rufa. Taxonomy (NCBI): domain Eukaryota; kingdom Metazoa; phylum Chordata; class Actinopteri; order Cypriniformes; family Cyprinidae; genus Garra; species Garra rufa. The sequence continues at coordinate 33,801,542 of NC_133378.1, read as the reverse complement.
AATGTTTCCAGAATAAAGTCGAAATGTTTCAATTATAAAGTCGAAATGTTTTGAGAATTTAATTGGTAGAAATTCAAGTTATAATATTTAGAAAGTATAACCTATAATGCACATGCAAAGACCAGATTGAGAGCACCAGGAGAAGTTGCCAGGTCACCGGAATTTATTTGAATCTTGTTGCTTTCGAGCAGCCGCATCATTAAATGTTTAGCAGAATGTTCATGCTGCTAATTTCCATACAATGGAAGTGAACAGACTCAACAAAGCATCATAATATTCCCAGTAAGTCATCTGAAGTCATATGACTGCTTAATATTGTGAAACTGGTGTCAAAATACATACATCATGGTTGCCATCATGTAAACATGTGACACACTAGTTTTTTCACATGCTTGGAGAAAAAGGCTTACCAAAAGAGTTACTGGATTGTCCCTTTTCACATTTTCTGGGTTGATGGATGCTCCAGGGACCCGATTATAGCACTTAAACATGGGAAAAAGTCAGATTTTCATGATATGTTCCCTTTAAGACAGCAAAGACATTTCTTCCTGCAATTTTAGGAAATATATTTTAAATTTATGAATCATAAAATGTACTTTTTATGAGTATATTTTATTCTTAACAGATTTTAACACTCAGTTCTGTTGTTTAGGCTATAACTGTTGTCGGTTGAACTTTTGTTCCTTTTCTGGAGCCGGTTTTGACCACTACAGATGCCACAGAAATGAAAACTTCATATTTTCTTTCTCCATAAGCTCTGAAACAGTTGTTTGTTTTATTTTGACTCTGTAAATCCGTTTGACACATTCATGTTTGACTACTTGAATTTACTATTGTAATATAGACTAGTGTAAATACTTCCAAGTCTCTGCTGAAGTGTGTGAGCCTGTTTATTCTGTTTATTCTCTAGTCATGATGAGGGATGGTTATGGCAGCTGCTCTCTCTCCAGGGGTCAGAGGTCAGGTTGGAGTCACAGGGTCGTGCTGGGATCTTTGGCTGCATCAAAGCCCTTGATGGCCTGCTGCAGTTATTGGCTGTTTTAGTGCATTACTTGAATAGCATCCATTGCTTCAAATGAGTGAAACTGTTAACATAGCTTCATGGTTTATTTTTGTACAAGTTATTTTGATACGAACGGAATGGGTCAGAAGTGACAAGAATTTATTGCACCACTTTTTCAGTAGTGTGTTCAGCAAAGCTGCATCACTTTGAGCCATTGCATGTTTGATTTAAAGTTGTAGTACACCCAAAAATTTAAATTCTGATATTGATTACTTGTTCCAAACCCATAAGACCTTTGTTCATCTTCAGAACACAAATGAAGATATTTTTGATGAAATCCAAGAGCTTTCTGACCCTGCATAGACAGCAAAGCAACTGACATTTTCAAGGCCCAGAAAGGTAGTAAGGAGTCAAGGACATCATTAAAAATAGTCCATGTAACATCCACATTTGTATTCGGTTTTGGCTAAAAGTGTTGATGAATAATCAATAATAATCATGATTTGGTAGCATGCTGTCGGGTTGGTTTGTAATTATCTCTTGCAGAATATTCCGTCTCATCTGTATCAGGGCTTTATCTGTTGATGCAGATATGCCGTGGACATCAGGAAGGAAGTGATTTCACGCCCTTGCTGTGGAGATTCACTCTTTTGTGTCCTTCCTCTCTCATTTCCTCCGATCGTATCAAGACAATATCAGGATATAATGAAGCGTATGTAGAGAGGAACATGTCATTTGAGCCACAACTACTACTTTATCCACCATGCCACACAGCTCCTATAGACCACCTCTTGGTGTTCCCACTGTGGTCTGGTGTTCAGTGGCCGGGCGACAGGAAGTGACCCTGAGCTTTCCTCCAGTGCTGCTCAAAGGTGGGTGGTAAACATTCCTCCAGCGACGGCTGTGAAGATACTGTATCTCTATCCGTCAGATCACATGTTGTGAGTTGTGTGGGGATGTGGGAGCGCTGTCTGTCCCAGCCCATTTCAGCTGACCTTTGAGAGCTGATGCATTGCATTTCATTTGCTGCAATCAAGTATTCATTAGATTTTTCTTTAAAGACAACAAGAAGTTTGGTACTTTTTCAGTGCAATTTTCTCTCAAAACTTGTCAGGAACCTTTGTATGTGTATTTTGTATATAGATTTTTTTTAAATATAATTACATAAATTTTACTGTTTCACAACAATTATAATCATCACATAGAATATATATATATATAATTTTTTTTTTTTTTTAATTCTCATTAAAGGTAATTAAGAAGAATGTACTTCATTTTTTCTAAAAATAGTGCATGATATAAACTCGCAATTGTGATAAATAAATAATTGCGAGATAGAAAAACGACTTTTCTCACAAATGCAAGTTTACATCTCCCAATTCTAACTTTTCTGATATAAACTCGCAATTCCGACTTTTTTTTAGAATTCCGTGATATAAACTTGCAATTCCGCTTTTTTTTTTTGAAGAACTGTGAGATACAAACTTGCAGTTGCGACTTTTTTTCTCAGAATTGACACAAACTCACAATTGTGACTTTTTTCTCAAAACTCCATGATATAAACTCACAACCGCCTTTTTATATCCAAATTGCGTCATACAAACACAATTCCGACTTTTTTTCTGAGAATTGCCTGATACAAACTCGCAATTCCGAATTTTTTCTCAGAATTGCCTGATACAAACTCGCAATTCCGACTTTTTCCAGAATTGTGTAACACGAAGTCGCAACTCAGAATCACTTAATATTAACTCACAATTCCGACTTTGTTTCTCAGAATTGCCGGATACAAACACAAAATTCCGTTTTTTTTTCTCAGAATTAACTGATACAAACTCGCAATTCCAATTTTTTTTTTCTCTCAGAATCACGTGATACAAACTCGCAATTCCGACTTTTTTTTTCAGAATTGTGATACGAATTCACAATTCCAACCTTTTTTCTCAGAATCACATAATATAAACTCACAATTCCGACTTTGTTTCCCAGAATCACGTGATACAAACTTGCAATTCCGACTTTTTTTCTCAGAATTGCCTGATACAAACTTGCAATTCCGACTTTTTTTCTCAGAATTGCCTGATACAAACTTGCAATTCCGACTTTTTTTCTCAGAATTGCCTGATACAAACTTGCAATTCCGACTTTTTTTCTCAGAATTGCCTGATACAAACTTGCAATTCCGACTTTTTTTTTCTCAGAATTGCCTGATATAAACTCGCAGTTCCGACTTTTTTTCTCAGAATCGCGTGATACAACCTCACAATTCTGACTTTTTTTTCCCTCAGAATTGATACAAACTCACAGTTCCGACTTTTTTTTCTCGGAATCGTGTGATACAAACTTGCAATTCCGACCTTTTTTCTCAGAATTGCCTGATACAAACTTGCAATTCCGACTTTTTTTCTCAGAATTGCCTGATACAAACTTGCAATTCCGACTTTTTTTTTCTCAGAATTGCCTGATACAAACTTGCAATTCAGACTTTTTTTTTCTCAGAATTGCCTGATACAAACTTGCAATTCCGACTTTTTTTCTCAGAATTGCCTGATACAAACTTGCAATTCCGACTTTTTTTTTCTCAGAATTGCCTGATATAAACTCGCAATTCCGACTTTTTTTCTCAGAATCGCGTGATACAACCTCACAATTCTGACTTTTTTTTCCCTCAGAATTGATACAAACTCACAGTTCCGACTTTTTTTCTCGGAATCGTGTGATACAAACTTGCAATTCCGACCTTTTTTCTCAGAATTGCCTGATACAAACTTGCAATTCAGACTTTTTTTTTCTCAGAATTGCCTGATACAAACTTGCAATTCCGACTTTTTTTCTCAGAATTGCCTGATACAAACTTGCAATTCCGACTTTTTTTCTCAGAATTGCCTGATACAAACTTGCAATTCCGACTTTTTTTCTCAGAATTGCCTGATACAAACTTGCAATTCAGACTTTTTTTTTCTCAGAATTGCCTGATACAAACTTGCAATTCCGACTTTTTTTCTCAGAATTGCCTGATACAAACTTGCAATTCCGACTTTTTTTCTCAGAATTGCCTGATACAAACTTGCAATTCCGACTTTTTTTTTCTCAGAATTGCCTGATACAAACTTGCAATTCCGACTTTTTTTCTCAGAATTGCCTGATACAAACTTGCAATTCCGACTTTTTTTCTCAGAATTGCCTGATACAAACTTGCAATTCCGACTTTTTTTCTCAGAATTGCCTGATACAAACTTGCAATTCAGACTTTTTTTTTCTCAGAATTGCCTGATACAAACTTGCAATTCCGACTTTTTTTCTCAGAATTGCCTGATACAAACTTGCAATTCCGACTTTTTTTCTCAGAATTGCCTGATACAAACTTGCAATTCCGACTTTTTTTTTCTCAGAATTGCCTGATACAAACTTGCAATTCCGACTTTTTTTCTCAGAATTGCCTGATACAAACTTGCAATTCCGACTTTTTTTCTCAGAATTGCCTGATACAAACTTGCAATTCCGACTTTTTTTCTCAGAATTGCCTGATACAAACTTGCAATTCCGACTTTTTTTTTCTCAGAATTGCCTGATATAAACTCGCAGTTCCGACTTTTTTTCTCAGAATCGCGTGATACAACCTCACAATTCTGACTTTTTTTCCCTCAGCAAACCCCTCGGTCCTGGACGCATTAGCACCTCAGCACGTCTGGAGACGTTTTGTGACATCACCTCTCAGACAGCAACAGGTTTTTGCCGAGAAGGCATCCGATAAAGCGAGGACCGCCTTGTTTTCTCACACATGATCCTCGCAGGCGGGTTTTGGAGCGGCGATTTGGGAATTGTTTGCACGCACGCGCCAGCTGGGTTCACTTTGCCCTGCCAGAACACCACTAAACACAGATAAGTCATGGTGTATCTGACCACGGTGGCCTCGCGGGGTCTGCGATGAAGAGGAGGGGTTTGGGTGGGCCGCTCTCCCCTCTTTTTTTGCTCATGACACATATTTGATGCTTGACTGCATGCTGACCCCTCCAAAATCAACACGCATTTGCTGAAAGACGTCTGAGAGCTGACGTCTCCAATGAGCTGGACAGCCCCGTCTGCTTTTGGCCCGTCCTCCACATGCCACACACCCATAAAGCGGGCTAGAAAGGAAACCCGCTTGGGTTAAATCCGTCTGTGGCTTTTTGAAGACGTCCCACTCTTGCAAGAGACTAAAACCAGACCTGAATTGCAAAACAAACACAGACGCAGCAAGTCATGCAGCTGTAGAGGAGAGAAGTAATAATATACAGTCAGTAACTTGGCCATAAAGTGGAGGAGTCTTTTTTATCACCCTCAAGTTGTTTATTTTACGATAACGATACTTGCTTTTATTATTTTATTTTATTTTATTTTACTTATGGTCAGTGGCCATGAATTCAACAAACAAGCAGATTTAAATGTTAAAGTAATTAGTTAAAAAATATATATTTATTTTATTTTATTTTTTGGTCAGTGGCCATGAATTCAACAAACAAACAGGTTCAAAATGTTAAAGCATTTAGTTAAATCTTTTATTTTATTTTATTTTATTTTATTTTATTGTATTTATTTATTTATTGTCAGTGGCCTTGAATTCCACAAACAAACAGATTCAAATGTTAAAGAATTAGTTATATGGGTCATTCCAGCTGGAATCATCAAATTTTGGAAAAAGTTCTCCACCTGACCTCCTCAGATTTGTCTGAAAAAAATCCATGTGATGGGTTAAATGCCCAATAGATCATATACAAAATTTCAGATCTCTACTGTGCGTACTTTTTTCACCAAAAATCCGTAAAACCTTTGTTTTTACCCCGTTTTGGCATCACAGTCTGAGTGACCATGTTCAGACTGAAATATCTCCAGAACTAGTTGTGCCAGGTCCATGAAATTTTCTGGGCTAAGAGTCCTAGTCCAGAACTGCATGAATTACAACTCACAGCATTGTTACTGAATTTACACCTGAGGGCTGGCCCTCTACTTTTCTTTGAAACTATTACTTTAAGGGTTTTCAGATGTCCATAGAAACCTCAATTTTCAATGTATAAGCATCAAACTTGGTAAATGGTCTGATATGTACCATGTCTTTCACATCCTTTGACATCAGACAATAGAGTCATATGGATGTTGAGATATTAAGGTCCAAAAATTTAACTTTTGAAAAATTGAAATTTAAAAAAAACTAATTTACACCAATGTTCAGAGCATTATTTCCCATGAATGACACCAGGTGTGAACAAGAAACTTTTTTTTTTTTTGAAAGAGCATGTTCTTATTGATAAAATATCAAAAAATTGGGATGGGGTTATATATATATATAATTCATTTATTTTATTTTATTTATTTTTTGAGTCAGTGGCCATGAATTCAACAAACAAGCAACAAGCAGAACCAAAAAATTTAATTTAATTTAATTTAATTTAATTTAATTAATTTAATTTGATTTATTGCTCAGTAGCTATGAACAAACAAACAGATTCAAATGTAAAATATTTATTTTATTTTATTTTTGGTCAGTGGCAATGAATTCAACAAAAAAACTGAACCTAAATGTTAAAGCAATTAGTTAAATATTTTATTTAATTTTATTGTATTTTTTAGTCCGTGGCTAGAAATTCAACTAAAAAGCAGATTCAAAATGTTAAAACAATTAGTTAAATCTTCATAATGATTCAAGTTTTACTTTTCAATTTGATGATATCACAAAATGTTTTCCAAACGGGTAAAGTAAGAATAAGTCATTTTTACACCAATATAGCAATTAAAACTATATTTGAAAGCAAGATTCACATCAAAACCATTACGATATTCACAGAAGTTGTCTTTGAATGAATAAAGCAACATTAATGGCATTTTAAAGTGCATTATGATTCGATTTTTCTGCACAGTGGCCACGCTGATGCACGTTTTGCTCTGTTTTTGCTCAGTGACTGCATCGCTGGAGGCTGCAGAAGAATTAAGGCTTTTACTGAATATAAAAGGACCAGACAAGAGCACTAAGAGGCGGACAGTCTAAGAATAGACACACACACTCACACACTTCTCTCTGGATGACTCACTCAGACACTCTTTTACAAAAGGCCGATCTCCACTAGAGCACTCAAAACAATCAATCAATCAATACTCACGCGCAGTGATGTCATCAGCAGCAGACCCTCATGATGACCTCATCCGGATGGAGACCCTTTTAGCAAATCTCAGTACATGCAGTGAATATTGCTGTTGCATTATAACAATGTGAGGTGTGTCTGAGAACACAGCGGAAACCATCACTAACAGCGGATGTTGTTCTCAGCTGTTCTTTCGCGAATTAGCGAGTCATTTGATCGCGTCCGCTGGAGTGTTTCTCTCATTATGGTGGACTCCCGGAGGACGAGGATCGTGGTCCTTTCAGCTGGTACCTTCTGGCAAATGCGTCAAGGTCAATAATGCAGTTCACTCATGTGCAAAAACACACCAGGCATCAGTAGGATTGGCAGCTATTTAGGTATTTTCATGAGATTCATTAAATTGCTCAGACTCCATTGTTTCTGTGCTTCCTTTTTTTGTTTTGTCTTGTAAACGTCTTAGATGTGCTGACTATGCAAGCGTTGTTTAGACTGTCTGTGTTAATGGTGGATTAATTTGACAGAGCTGATATAAACAAGTCCTGTTCTTCTTTTGTCTGGTTTTCAGCAGTGTAGACGGGTTTGTGGGTGTAAACAGAGCCCAGCCCTGCTGGAGGATGTGAAGTCAGCTAGACGCTGAGCCAGAAGCAAACATGTCTCTGCTGGTTCAGCGCTAATGTTGTTATATTGAACAGTTTTCAGTGCTGATCTGTTGTGGTGAACATCTTACATTTAACAGCACTGTTTATTTATATTTATGATATAGTAAGTTGTTGTTGTTGTTATTATTATTATTATTATTATTATTGAATTTTATTCATTTTCAATTACATATACAATATTTATTTTAGATTTATTTTAATATTTTTTTATTTACAAAAAATATTTCAATTTTTTTATTTACAATTTATATATACTTATATACATTTTGTATTTTAATAGTTTTTTTAGCTTGTATAGCTTGTGATTTAAAATATTTTGAAGATGATATATCTTTAATATATGCATTCTTTTAATATTAACTATTTTTTTATTATTTTATTATTATTTTTTTTTATTAATTGTCAATTACACATATAATATTTATTTTAAATTTTATTTTAGACATTTTTATAGTTTTATAGCTTTTATAGCTTGTGATTTAAAATATTTAAAATAAGATATATTATTATTAACTAATATTAATTTATTTAAAAAAAATTATTTACAGAAAATATTTTAATGCTTTTTATTTACAACTCATGTATATACTTATGTTTTTATAGTTTTATAGCTGTTAAAGCTTGTGATTTAAAATATCTTTAAGATGATATATTATATGATAATTATATTAATAGTAATTTATTTAGTTTATTATTATTATTAGAAAAATGTTTTATTAATTTTCAAGTACATACTATTATTTATATTTTATATATATATATATATATATATATATATATATATATATATATATATATATATATAAAGATGTTTTATTTACAAAATAATTAAAAAAAAATTATTTACAACTTATATATACTTGAATACATTTTTATATTTTTAGTTTTATAGCTTGTGATTTAAAATATTTGTGATATTCTTAATATATTATATTAATATTAATAATAAATAGTTTATTATTTAGTTATAAATATGTGACCCTGGACCACAAAACCAGTCATAAGGTTAAATTTTACAAAACTGAGATTTATACATCATATGAAAGCTTAATAAATAAGCTTTCTATTGATGTATGGTTTGTTAGGATAGGACAATATTTGACCGAGATACATCTATTTGAAAATCAGGAATCTGAGGGTGGAAAAAAATCAAAATACTGAGAAAATCACCTTTAAAGTTGTCCAAATTAGGTTCTTAACAATGCATATTACTAATCAAAAATTACATTTTGATATATTTACAGAAGGAATTTTACAAAAAATCTTCATGGAACATGATCTTTACTTAATTTCCTAATGATTTTTGGCATAAAAGAAAAATCTAAAATTTTGACCCATGCAATGTATATTTGGCTATTGCTACAAATATACCCCAGCGACTTAAGACTGGTTTTGTGGTCCAGGGTCACACATATATGTGTGTGTGTGTGTGTGTGTGTGTGTGTGTGTGTGTGTGTGTGTGTGTGTGTGTGTGTGTGTGTGTGTGTGTGTGTGTGTGTGTGTGTGTGTGTGTGTGTGTGTAGTTTTATAGCTGTAATAGCTTGTGATGTGAAATTTTGAAGATGGTATATCTTTAATATTTTAATAAAATTATGTTAATATTAACTAATAGTTTATTATTTAGTTTATTATAATTATTATATTTTTTTATTTGTATTCATTTTAATTTACATATATATTTTAGATTCATTTTAAATGTTTATTTACAATAAAAAAATGATTTCAGTATTTTTTATTTACAACTTATATATACTTATTTACATTTTTATAGCTTTTATAGCTTGTGATTTAAAATATTTTGACGATGATATATATTTAATGTATTAATTATATTAATATTACCTAATAGATTATTATCATTGTTGTTATTAGTATATTAATTTACATGATATCTTTAATATTAATATCTTTTAAGATTTATGTGTTAATATCTTTACTCCTAATGACAAATATGAAAAGGCATTCACAATGCAATTAACTGTTGTGTTGTGAACCATTAAAAAATGTTTCCAGTTAAACAATATTTAGTGTTTTTATCTATCTGGATTTGATTGGATAAAAAAGTTGAATGAAATATGTTGGGCTAATATGTTAGTGGTTACTATTATGTTTCCTTGCTCACATGGCCTTAGCTATTTCAACAGTAATGTCATAAGTGGAGAATGTCATAGAGAGTAAAGTCATAAATGATTTCATGTTGTCCATAAACCATATTGCCAGATATTCTCTGCATTTGCAAGATCAAGTGGTCTAGTATAACTGTGTTTGTAAGTGTGGGGTCGGCCCCCACACCGGTTGCCATGGTTACTGGACCGGGGGCAACATGCGCATCCATCCTGGGAGTGCCATGTGCAGTGATCTGGCATGATGACGGCTGAAGGAGAGAGAGCGAGAGCGGGACGCCAGCTGTGCTTCTGCCCAGGAAACACATCAGGAGCTCAGACAGCTGCAGGAGCCGCCATACTGTCACTCTCCACAGAAACACATGAACTTCATCAAATTGTCAGACATTATATAAGCTCGACCTGGGTTTGTTGTCAGGGCAGTATTCCCAGAATGAGCAAATGTTTTTGTAGGGATAAAAACAGACTATTATGGAGCAGGTTATACAAAAATGGTTGGATTCAATGAGAAAGCAGGGCATTAAATGTCTGTGACAGCAGTTTGTGATAGAAGAATGATTTTTTATTTTTTAGAAAAAGTGCTTGTCCTTGCAAAACCTGACACAGTGATGCTAGGAGTTGTAGGTGGTTGCCAGATATTGTGATAAGTGATTGAAGTGTTTTGAGTGACTTTTAGGGCATTGCAATGTGGTTCCAGGGATTTTCTGGGTGGTTTCACTGGCACAAAAAATCCCTCTTTTAATGTAAGTTTTTGTAAATCTTTTTGCTATTTTTATTTTTATTATTTTTTATCTGCGAGCTAGAAATCGCAAGTCAGTGCTCATGTCATACTTGACAGTTGACACGTTTCATGTTGTGTTTCTTTCAATGCACTTTTATGATGGTGTATCACAAATATATAGAAATAATATAGTATATAATAAATATTGTAATAATTTTGTGCATAAATATATATATAAAGAATTGTTTATATATATAATTATTATATTAGAAATATTTTTGCAAATAAAAAATATATATAAATACATATATTTATATATTAGTTTATCTTTATCTTATCATTCTTTATATATATATATACAGTGTGTGTGTGTGTGTGTGTGTGTGTCTATATGTATATAAATATATAATTTTTGCATATGAATATTTAATATATATTTATATTGTAAATATATAATATTTATAAATATTTATTATATATATATATATATATATATATATATATATATATATATATTTCAAATTTTGATTTTTATTTATATATAAATAAGTAAATTATACATTATTTATATATATATATATATATATATATATATATATATATATATATATATATACACAGATAGATGTAGATATATAGTTCTTTATATAATTATAGTATATACAGTCTATTTGTGTGTATTGTGTGTATTATATGTATATTTTTGGATGTGTGTGTGTGTATTCATATTAAAAAATTAATTTTTATTTCTTAAATGTATTTACATTTACGTTTTTGCGCATTTTGTAAAATTTTGTTAAAATATTTTAAATGATTTTATATATATGTAGTTAATTTTGTTTATTTTAAATACATTTATTACATTTAAATTAACTTATTTTATTTATTTATTTATTTTATTTTTATTTAGTATATAAATACAAAATATTTTAAAGTAATTTTAAATTAATTAATTACATTTAAAATAATGTATTTATTTTATTTGTATTTTTTTACAAATATTAAAAAAGATTGGTCTGTAAGATTGTTCTTATATATATATATTTACATTTATATTTTTTTCAAATTTTGTTAAATACACATAGTATATTTATTAGGGGTGGGCATAGATTAATTTTTTTAATCTAGATTAATCTAGATTAAATCTTGGAATTAATCTAGATTAATCTAGATTAAAATGGCTAATTTGAATTCTGCTGAAGGCATTCAGAATATGTGTGCTACCCAAATAATGACTAAAAGTAAGTCTTTGAGAATGGATCATAAAGCTCATAAAGCTGTTCTATGATAATTTGTTGATGAAAATAAATTATGTTCAATAAGATGTACTGTTTACTAACTAACTAACAATGAAATTATTTTTTCTACCTATTAGATTGTGTTTTTTTTAACGTCAACACCTACCCAACCCTAAATTTAGCCCTTACTGTAATAAAAAAAAACAGTATTATTGTTGTACAGTGTGATAAAAATATACATCTACGTATGTATATCTATGGTAGCCAGTGTTTCCCCTACGTTTCCACTACTTCTACGTTCATGTTACACCGTGCTTTTATTTTGACAGGTTGCCGTGAAGTTTCTGTGTATACAGTATGATATGATGCTAGTTTTCTCAAATGAAACGGTAAAAGTGACACTCACAGCAGTTTGGGAGATTGAGTTTATCTGTTCATGTGAGATGCAAATGCCAAAAATTACCGGGAGCGTCACGTGTGTTTCAGTATGCGTGTAGTAAAAGCTCGTCTCCGCAATGCATACATACAGCTAGGCAAACGGAACATACCGGATTCATATTAAAACGGTCTTTTTGCATTTCAGTTTTCACAGACACTAGTCCATATCGCGATTTGAATTAAGTGACAGACCAACATTTGATTTATGAATCCAAAAAACTACGAATTTACGTGGCATTTCGCTATAGTAGATTCGGTTTTTATGAATGGAGGACGACGCGACCCCGTCTGTGTTTTGGCGGAGGAGACGTAAACGCGCGACCATATTCTATAGTCTTCGGTATACATCCGCGTTAAACTATCAAGGTGAAAGTCATCATAGCTTGCGTAGTTTAGACCCAGCTCCCAACCCAAATTTGAGAATAGATTAACGGTGATATTTTTTTTATCGCACGATAAGAGTCTCACGTTAACGCAGCACGTTAACGCCGATAACGGCCCACCACTAATATTTATACAGTGTGTGTGTATATAATTTGTTTTTAGTTATATAGTAGTAAATCTCCATCACCTGCATTCAGATGTTGCGGTATTTAAAGCACTAAGTCGTAGATCACTGAAAAGCTACGCAATATCGCGTTCAAAATCGAATGTGATTCATCCGCGATTTTGAACGCGATATTGCGTAGCTTTTCAGTAAAGGATATATCGGATTATCGGATTTTAAAACCAACAAATATTTGTATCGGTATCGGCCTTCAAAATCCTTTATCGGTCAGGCTCTATATATATATATATATATATATATATATATCCTTAAGGTACAATCTCTTCTCCTCTAAATGGAGAACACATGCAACAGTGCATCACACACAGAGCAAAGCAAGAGACACAGAGATTACTGACTGTAAAGACTCAGAAAAGTTTTTCAGATCTCGCGATATAGCTTAACGTAAAGCCTGAGGTTTTAAAACACCCTCACAGATCAGAGGAAAAGTCTTTCTGACGCAGGAAGACTGTGTGATTGAAAGAGGGAGGAGATGGCAACTAGTAATTTCAGCCCTTTTCAAAAAGGAAGGACAGATGTGATTGGTCAGTTGTCTTTGTTGAGAATACTTGTGTGTTCAGGACTCATCAGGATGACCATAATTACAAGATTAAAAGACTCAAACTGTTGAAGCTGCTGTCATTTGGGTTGTTTTTACAAGTTGGAACTACCTTAAAATGGCAAATTGTAGTTTGACACAGATTTGAAAGGTTTTTACGATTCAGAAGCTCATAATTACAGTAAATCCGACGTGAAAGCACCATAAAGCCACACAAAGGGTGCGCCTTATTTGCATACTTGTGTACTTAAAAGTATGTACTTTACTGTGAGAAAGTATGCCAGAATTTGGAGAAATTACTGTCTCAATACAATTCTTTTTGCATATTGTTTGTGTTAGTATCTCATCTTAGCGATACAATATCTAATTCATGTTTCACTTTTACATTCATACTAATAAAAACTGCAGTAGCAGCTGTGTTTTTCTACCTTTTTACAAGTGGAAAATCTGCCTCTTCCCTTGTGCAAGGGTTTGTTAGTAATATTAGCCAAAAAAGCATGTTCTTTGAAAATCAACTGGACAAATGAACATTAAACAGTAGGAATTATTCCACAGTAAGCATTTAATGTTACTTTTTGTCATATGACTTGATTACAGTTCACATGACCTCATAGTGTTGCATGTTTGGTTGATTATTATTTCCTTCTTGTTCAACACTAATATGGATTTTGTTTTATTTTATTATGAATTTCTGATTTTATTTTAGTTTTGTCACATGACCTCATTATGTTATATTATATATTTGGTTGATAATATCTTCTATTTATTTCACAGTAATACTTTTTTTATTATGAATATATTTTATTTTATTTTATTTTACTTTATTTTTGTCACATAACTCCACTACATGTCACATGTAGTGGATGATGTTACACATGATGTTGCCTGTTTGGTTGATATTATTTCCTATTTATTCAAGACTAATATGGATTTTTTTTATTTTGTTATGAATTTATTTTATTAATTTTTTATTTTATTTTTGTCACATAACTCCACTATATGTGTCACATGGCAGTGGAACAATTGTAAATAAATGCTGACAAATCTCACAAACTATTGATGAAATGAAATGACTATAGAATGAAATGAAATGTAGTTCCCATGAAATCCGCTTTTAATCTGTTCCTTTCAGTGCCATTCATCAACTAGCGACTGTCGAACCAAAATAATTCACGTCATCGTCTCTTTTGTGTTCCAGGGCTAATATTGATGAGGTGGAGACGGAGGTGGTGGAGATCGAAGCCAAGCTTGACAAGGTACAGTAATATATTTTAAAACTGTCACTTGACCTTCTGACCCTGGCAGAGCGCATTTAGGCCACGTTTTTGAAAATCACAGCTTGGATTTGTTAGAAATCACATTTAATACCTCCTGAGACCTCTGTAGCCAAACACTGACATCAGCCGCTCCCACAGCAAGGTCAAGCGGTCAACCTCAGGCTTTACGGATCACCAGTGTGTGCAAAAGCTGCTGTAAATCCAGCAGAGAAAGCAGAAAGCAGGGTAGTTTATCATTAGAGAGCAGAAAGAACATGTACAGAAACATTAACAGAAAGGATATTTATGGTATATGAGATTAGAGGAGCGTTGTGGATTAATGTATAGTGATGGTAATCCTACAGGAAGATGACATACTGTATTACAGGAGTCTAGGCTAGAAGACATGACTTCATCTTCGTTAGTTGAATCAAAAATTACACCTAAGTTGCGGGCTTTTTTTCGAACATTATTAGATGAGGCACCTAGACTAGAGATTATTAATGCTAGCATTACTGGGGCCATTTGGGGTAATTTTAAGCAACTCTGACTTGGAGTCGTTCAACTGCAGAACATTTTTCGACATTCAATTTTTGATCTCGATGAAGCAGGACATAATATGGGATGGATCAATAACACCAGGCTTTATCGGGACATATAATTGCGTATCATCTGCATAGCAGTGGAACTCAATGTCATAATTATGCATAATTTGACCTAGGGGTAACATGTAGAACATAAACAAAATGGGACCCAAAATAGATCCCTGAGGGACCCCACAAAATAAAGAGGAGGCATCTCCAGGCGCAGAAGAAAGAAGACCAATTTAGAAATAAAGAAACAAACCAATCTAGAGCTACATCTCTGATATTTTTATACAAGTTTATATTATTTTATTTTGACATGATGTCTAATTGTTATTTTAATTTTTGTTAGTTTTTATGTTCTTTTTTATTTTATTTAATCTAAGTTTTTTTTTTTTAGTTTGTTTTTTGTGTTATTTTATTTATTTTTACTTTGTTTTTATTTTATTTTGACTTGATGTCTTTTTGTTATTTTATTTTTATATTTTAATTTACTTTATTCAGTTTTTTATATTTTGTTTTATTTTTGTTTGTTTTTTATTTAATTTTGCTTATTTTTATTTTATTTTATATTTTAATACAATTAAAGTTTGTTTTTTATTTTATTGACTTTATTTTGACAAGTTTTTATTTTATTTTTAGTGTTTGTTTTTTGTGTTATTTTATTTTGACATGACAGTTTTGTTTTTTGTTTTATAGATTTTTTTTTGTTTTTAGTTTTTTATTTATTTTATTTTATTTTTAATTAGTTTTCATTTTGTCATGCTGTCGGGTTATTTTATATTATTTTTAATTCGTTTTTTATTTTATTTAATTTTTAATTAGCTTTTTATTTTGACATGACGTCAGGTTATTTAATTTAATTTTTAATTTTAATTTTTTATATTTATTTAATTTTGTTTTTTGTTTGTTTTTATTTTGTTGCATTTTATTTTGACATGATGTCAAGTTATTTTATTTTTTGTTAGTTTTTTATGTTGTTTTTTTATTTTATTTAATCTTAGTTTGTTTTTTATTTATTTATATATAAATTCAATTAATATATATTTAACAAAATGCACAAAAAATGTAAATGTAAATACATTTTTTAAGAAATAAAAATCTATTTTTTTTTATATTAATACACACACACACATCCAAAAATATACATATAATACACACAATACACACAAAAACACTGTATATACTATAATTAAATAAAATTAAATATCTTGCATATTTGGTTAATATTATTTCTTATTTATTCAACACTACTATGGATTTTTTACAATTTTATTGTGCATTTTTTATTTTATTTTAATTATTTTTTTCATATAACTCCACTACATGTGTCACATGGTCTCATTATGTTGCATATTCTGTCGATATTTATTTGACACTAATATGGATTTCTTTTTTTAACATTTTAATATGCCTTTTTTTGTGTTATTTTATTTTATTTATTTTTACTTTGTTTTTTATTTTATTTTATTTTGACTTGATGTCTGGTTGTTATTTTATTTTTATTTTTTCATTTAATGTATTCCGTTTTTTTATATTTCACTTTTATTTAGTTTTTTATTTTATTGTTAATTTATTTTGTTTTATATTTTTATGTATTTTATTTTAAATATTAATAAAAATGATGGCAATAAATGATGACAAGTTACAAGTTAATCTAAAAATATACACGAGGTCTCTTTTATGGTTAGATATTTTCAATCTTTAAAATAGGTAATTCATGAGAAGATGAAGGTCAAATCATCTTTAAAGACATGTTCATCCGCTAACATTTTTTTATTATTTAAAAAAAAAAAAAAAAAAGTGTAGTAGTTAGGTGCAGTGATGAATTGAATTATGCATTTGGTTTAGCTGTTTGTTGTTGTTTGGTGTTTCCATGCATTTTAATCACAACAACGTGCGACTTTTGCTAAGTTCAGCAGGCTCAGGCTTCAGCACAGACTTATGATCTCATGTGATTTTTCTCCCAGAAAACTGTTGGAGAAGCCACACTGAAGAGAAATCCCACTCTTCGCTTATTTCACTTATCACATTTTAGGAAACATAACATTTGGATTCTTCATAAACAGTAAATGATGCCTTTCGATCTATTTTTGCCTAACAGTTTCTTGTTAGTTTTTACATCTGGCTGTTCAGATGTGCAGTCTGTGGGTCTGTTAAGCAGCTGTGTAGAAGAACAAGGCTCTCTGTGTTTGTTAGATTGACTCATGAGGAGACTGTGGGAAATTTAGAGATTTTCCTCAGCCTATATTTACAGCTGGGTGCGTGTGTGGACGCAATCGAAACGGCACCTGAGGTAAGAATAGAGGAAGATACAATACAGAAGAAAAAACAATGCAGGAAGTGAAAGAAAGTGAATGTTGGGCTCTGGTTCGGGTTAGACTAAAAAACGCAGGGACGGACACATGGAGCCCATCTGAGAATGTGTCCCATCAGGAATAAAACAAACACACAACCACATGTGAAAGCCCTCCGCTGAGTCTGGGATGTGTGGCATGTCTGAAAGTGGGAAATTTTTGCCTTGGCCTTATTGGCCTAATGTGCCTAATTGGCACATTAGTGAGGAAAATTACTGAGCAGATGAGAACGCACCTGTCGTGTGTGTTAGTGTGATTTTAAAGAGATATTTCAGGTTTTAGTTAAACTAATGTTTAAGTAAATGCGCTGCATGGATCATTTTGACTCTACTGTGATTACAGTAATGCAGCTAAAATGAAATCCTGCAAGGTCAAGCATGAAATCATTCATACCCCTGGCAAATTCTGACTTAAAGTTACTTTTATTCAACCAGCAAGTTTTTTTTTATTATTAGAAATGACACAGACGTCTCCCAGAAGATAATAAGACGATGTACAAGAGGCATCATTGTGGAAAAAACTATTACTCATCTTTTATTTACATTTGAACAAAAAGTGGCATGTCCAAAATTATTCATACCCTTCTCAATAATCAATAGAAAAGCCTCTATTGGCCATTACAGCAATCAAACGCTTCCTATAATTTCTGACCAGCTTTTTGCATGTCTCCACTGGTATTTTTGCCCATTCATCTTTAGCGATGAGCTCCAACTCTCCTTGCCATCCCCCTGATCTTTAGCTCCCTCCACAGATTCTCAATTGGATTTAAGTCAGGACTCTGGCTGGGCCACTGCAAAACATTAATGTTTTTGTCTGCTAACCATTTCTTTACCACTTTTGCTGTGTGTTTTGGGTCGTTGTCGTGCTGAAATGTCCACTGATGCCCAAGGCCAAGTTTCTCTGCAGACTGCCTGATGTTGTTGTTGAGAATTTTGATGTATTGCTCCTTTTTCATGGTGCCGTTTACTGTGATTAGGTTGCCTGGTCCGCTGGCTGAAAAACACCCCCAAAACATTAGGTTCCCACCACCATGTTTGACAGTGGGGATGGTGTGCTTAGGGTTGAAGCCTTCTCCTTTTTTATGCCAAATGAAGGCTACAATTGTTTTGTGGCCAAACAATTAAATTTTTGTTTCATCTGACCATAAAACAGAAGACCAAAAGTCTTCTTCTTAGTCCAGATGAGCATTTGCAAAGGCCAAGCGTGCTTTTGTGTGCCTTATCTGGAGAAGTGGTGTCCTCCTTGGTCTGCGTCCGTGGAACCCAGTGGTGTGCAGTGTCCGTTAGACTGTCTGCCTTGAGATGTTGCCACCAGCAGAGCCCAGATTCATCAGAATGGCCTTGGTGGTGAACCTTGGATTCTTTTTTTACCTGTCTCACTATCCTCCTGGCCAGCACAGGTTTCACTTTTGGCTTCCGACCACATCCTCTGAGATTTTTCACAGTCCGGAACATCTTGTATTTTTTAATAATACTTTGCACGGCAGCCACTGGAACCTCAAAACATTTAGATATGGTCTTATAGCCCTTTCCTGACTTGTGAGCAGCCACAATGCGCAGGCGCAGGTCCTCAGTGAGCTCCTTTGTCTTAGCCATGACTGTCCACAAACCAACAGCAGAGAGCTTCTGTTTTTCACCTGTTGAGTTGATTGAAACAGCTGTTCCCAATGAATCTGTAATTAAGATGCTTTAGAACAGCTTGGACTATTTGGAATGGTATAGAACTTTGGATTTTTCCCATAGACTGTGACAGTTTGCAAAGGGTATGAATAATTTTGGACATGCCAAATGTAAATAAAAGCTGAGAAATATTGCCTCTTGTACATCGTCTTATCTTTTGGGAGAAGCCTGTGTCATTTCCGGTCAAAAAACCTTGCTGGTTGAATAAAAGTAACTTTAATTTGCCAGGGGTATGAATAATTTCGGGCTTGACTGTATGTATTAAAATTGTAAAAAAAAAATGATGATAAGATACATTTCAGACTAATAATGTATAGAAAGACACATACTGTTCACCATCTACTCTTGTAACAGTGTGACTTTCAGAATGACTCACTAAAAGAATCGCTTACATGAACTGATTCAAAAGATTTGATTCACTTTTTCAAGACTTGATAAAGCAAAATCCTCATGATTAATAAGGCAAAAATACTAAAAACTAATAAAGATATGAACTGCTAATAGTATTAATGAAACATTTCTAAATGTAAGTAACTTAATATTAATTAAAAAAAATAAAAGTATTAACTGAAGAAGGATGCAAAAGTTAAATAATTATTTTATAAAATAAATATATTCAGAATATATTAAATAATAAAACAATGAATTGTTTATTATGACTAATAAAAATAAACATGATTTTTATTTAATTATTTATTATATATACATTTTTAGTTGTATATTTTTTATTTATTGCATCATTTATTTGATTATTATCAGATATTTATTTATTTATAATAATAATAATAGCAAAAATATTAATATTATTAATAATAATTGATTTACATTTTATTATATTAATATCGTTATATTACATTTATTTATTCATTTATTTATTTAATAAATTTTTCTGATGTCCAAAAAAAATTATAAATAAAATAATTATTAAAAAATCATATTAGTGTTGAATAAATAGCAAATAATATCAACCAAATATGCAACATAATGAGGCCATGTGACACGTGTAAGTGGAGTCATGTGACAAAAAAATTAAATAAAATGATAAAATATTTAAAATATAATTTAAACAAACCCATAGTAGTGTTAAATAAATAGAAAATAATATGCTGTTCACTAAAAATAATAATAATAATAAATAAAAATAAATAAATATATAATTGTATGGCTACCATTTATTCCAAAAAATTCGAAATTTAAAACAACTCTGATGTCAAAAAAATAAAAAAAAATAAAAATAAAATAAACTCATTATTTAATGTCTTTTTTATCCAATTCTATTCATACATTTCTATTCAAAAATTGTTTTATTCTGAGTTAATATAGATTAAATTCTGACAGGCTGATTTAATTCAACTCTATTTGTGAATTTCTATTTATAATTGTATGTTTAAACTAAAGTATTCATTAACTGTAAATGCTTTTTAATGAAATGGTCTGTGTTTTTGAACCAGTTTTGAAGTGAACAGGATTTTTCTTGTTTCAACCTATAAATTAAAATTTTAATAAAACGATAAGGCACATTTCAGGCTCAATAATAACACAAAAAGTCACCTACTGGTCACCATCTACTACTGTAACAGTGTAACTTTCAGAATGACTCACTGAACGAATCATTAAATAAATCATCTGAATGAACTGATTCAAAAGATTTGATTCACTGAGATAGATCAAAATCACAAAAGTGTTTCTAATAGTATTAACTAAACTATTATTTAACTAAAGAAGAATGCAACAGCATACATTTAAAAAAATGTATTAAAATAATTTTTTTTTTTTGCTGATACTCTAAAACGCATTACACATGAATGGTTTATTGTGTCTTATTAACCTTTTTCTCTCTCTGTTTTTGTTCAATAGCTGGTGAAGCTGTGTGGCGG
Source organism: Garra rufa (assembly GCF_049309525.1). NCBI lineage: Eukaryota > Metazoa > Chordata > Actinopteri > Cypriniformes > Cyprinidae > Garra > Garra rufa. Next base: position 33,780,385 of record NC_133378.1, on the reverse strand, counting down.
TATGATTGAAGCTGGGAAAGCGTACGTCACCGCCAACAAGCTCTTCATCAACGGAATCCGTGATCTATCCCAGCAGTGCAAGAAGGACCAGATGATATCGGTAATATTTTATCATATACATGTGTGTGAGTTTGCTTTGTCACGGAACGTTGGCTAAACGTCTGATGCATATGGTACACTTAACTGGAAACACTTCAGAAATGTCGAAGTCGTCATCTGATTCGTTGAATTTGATCGGATATCCGGAACACGCGAGTGTCGCGTTTATTTTCGGTCCGCCGGGAAACAAAGCGCAGACTGATTTACTCGCGTTTTGCTAAAAGGTGCTTATGCAGACGTCGTTGTTGTTATACAAATTTGCGACGTTCGCGAACAAATGACTGACTTACTGCTTGTTCTCCCTCTTCTTCGTTATCTTTCAATGCTGGTTATTTCAATGACTGACTTGTTGCGCGCCAGTCTGTTGTTGTGGGGGCATTTCCACGCACCGAAACGTGACGCTGAACGAAACGAACTGTGATTGGTTGTTTGACATGTCGGTCAAACGGTCTTATGGGCGGCCCTTGGCCAATTAAAGCTGCCATGAATTCCAGACCTTCAGCCGTCAGTCTGAAGGTCTGGCTATGCGAGACTATAGTGACACCAACCAATCACATTACTTTTCCAGTGTTGCATAAACATGATTGGCTAGTGTCTGAGCTAGTGTATTTGCATAAGGCGATCTGATTGGTCCCTATATTGGTGCTTGAAAAGTTGAAAATGTTTCAACTTCTGCTGCAAGCAACAGTGACGTGACACAACAGACCCACAATTCAATTTGGCAAAAGTATTTATATTATATAAAAATTACTTAAAAATGTAATTTATGATAATTTTAATGTGTTATTTTAATTTTGCCTATTTTTCATTTGAATTATTTTTTATGCCTTAGTTACTACTTTTTAATTACTACTTTTTAAAAATGTATTTATTATATATTATTTATTGTATATTGATTAATTTTAATTATGATTTAATATAATAATAGTAATAATAATAATAATAATAATAATAATTTGATTGTTCACAAATTTGTAATGTTAATATCCATTATATTAAATGTATTATTTCATTTATATTATTTGTATTATTATTTTAGCATTTTATTTTAATGACAAAAATAAAATAAAATAAATGAATTATAATAAATAATAAAAAATATTTTTTATTATATTAATATCATCATATAAAAATTTTTTATTGATTTTTTTTTTTTTTTTTTTTTTTTTAGGTAGGGCTACCATTTATTTCCGAAATTCAAAATTCAAAATGTCATGAATAAATAATAAAATAAAAAATAAAAAAAACTCATGCTGATTTAATCCTATTCTGTTCATAAATTTCTATTAAAATGTTTTTGTTTTATACTGAAGAATTAATTTAGATGCTTTTTATTTTATTATTTATATTAATTACTACTTTAATTTTTTATTTTAAAAACGATTTTTGTTTTATTGTTCGTTGCAATTTATTTATTGTATACTATTTATTTTATTATTTATTATATATAAATTATTTATATTATTTTTTATCATAATAATAGTAATATTTTAATAATTTACATTTTATGTATTATTTTGTGTATTGTTTTTATTATTATTATTACTATTTACATACTGATTATTTGTATTATTTTTTATAGTAATAGTAATAACAACTGAATACCTTACTTTTTTGTTATATTAATATTCATTATATTAAATGTATTATTTAATTATTATTATTATTTATTTTATTTGAATTACTAAAAAAATCAATTTTTTTAAAAAGAACTGTATCAAAAGCCATTCATTCATGAATCAGACCTCATTGTGGGAAACTGCAATAGCAAAATGTATAGCTTGTATTTTATGGCACTCAGTTTTTCTCTCATCACATACTTTTGTTTTGGCGCTAGATAAACACTGCAGACGTTCAAGAACTGTTAACAAAACTGTACGCCATAAATCACTCAACCGTAGTCATTTTTTCTAGATTCTCAACCCTAAACACGCGTCTGCTTTTAATTGTGAGCTCTTTACTGGCAGACTCACTGACATGAGGGCGTCAGGCTGCAGTTTTGAGCGTCTCAGACACTCTTTGACCCTGATTAGACATGGATCGAGTCAAAAAAGGAGCAGGCTGGGGCTCCTGTACTCTCGCCTTTCTCTCTTTCAGCATTGCCAATAGGGTTAGACTCATTGCCGCCGTCTGTAAATGCTATTACGAGTCTTTTTGGCTTCTCTTTCCTTGTACCCAGCTGACTAATGTTGAGCATCTTATTAAAACCTGCTGCTATTTGCATTTTCCACTGTAAAAACATCAAGTCAGAGCCACAATTACATTTCCATTTTGACAAAAGCTGTTGCGCGCTCAGCGGGGCTAGTTTTCCTTGTTTGACAGACTCTACGTGCGCCAGAATATTAATAGATGGTGATATGAAAATAAACATGAGATTGAATTACCACTACCGCATAATTAATGTTGGTCTTGATAATGCAAACATAATTTGAATTATGATGACTGTGACCTGTTCTTGTGTTTGTACAGGATTGCCTGGAAAAGTGTGGCGAGAGTTTGCAGGAGATTGTCAACTACCACATGGTACGTCTCGTGTTTTTCTCATTTGTTTCTCCTCACGAGTGACTGTGGGATGGATTTGCCTCAGGGTGTCAGCATATCGTGAAATGTTGATGTGTTTTCCCTCAAGTGTTGCCCTGGTTGTGATGTGTGTGAATGATTTAACGTGCTGCTGTGATGCTGTGAATCATGAATGATCCTTGTGTTGCGTGTAAATCATATATGATGCTTTGTCTGATGTTGTGAACGTCATTTCTGGTCATCTGAGACGATATCTAGAGCAGTGGTTCTTGGCTGGTTTTGCTTCAGAACCTGCAGTTTACATCTGACGTTTTGTGGTGATGCAAAACAGTATACGAATTTTGCAAAAGGCTGACACAAATGTTTTTTGGATCAAGTAGTAACATTTAATGTTAAGGATGAAAGCATGTCACACATCCTGCATAATAAAACTTTTCTTGTAACAAATTAATCTAATTAAAATGTTCTGTCCTCACTGGCCAAGATTTTGTGGTGTTATTTGTATTATTTACCTAAAAAAGAGAAAAAAACTATAAATAAATTATATATATATATATATATATATATATATATATATATATATATATATATATATATAAACATAATTTAAATATAATAAAAAAACATAAAATAATTTATATCTAATAAATATATATTTCTCTCTTTTTTATCTCATATATATTATTTAAATATATTATTTACTTATATATATATAAAATTTAAATATGTATTTACGTAAAAACATATTTTTTTTTCAAGTAAATATATAGTTAAATAAATAATATATATTCAAATATATATCTATAAGTAAATAAGTTATATCTAATTAATATATTTTTTCTCTATTTTTTCTTTCTGATATACTATTTAAATATATATTATTTTACTTATTATTTAATATATGTATATATATTTAGTGAAATATATATATATATATATAGTTAAATTATTCATATATATATATATATATATAATTTAAATATGTATTTACTTAAAAACATTTTTTTCAAGTAAATATATAGTTAAATTATATATATATATATATATATATATATATATATATATATATATATATATATTACATGATATATTATTTACATAAACAATAATAATAATTTTCTCAAGAACCAGAACAATACAAAAATGGACAAGGTTTTGCTGAGTTTGTAGTTACTGCAAAAAACATGTGGAATAATTAATTTGTCTGACTAATTATCTGTCTTGTTTTTCTTTGGAAAGGTCTCAGCAGCACTGTTAGGGTGAGACGTGACTATTGTTAGTTTCTAACACTCATCTGTTCATTCTATAAGCGTGTTGTTTTCTTGCTCTCAGTGAGGTGTTAGATCTGACCCTTGCATCGCGGGCCCTCTGTCTGTGAACTCACTGCCCGCTTGACGGGCTTTTTTGAGAAGCGTGCTTTGGGTCTTTAGAGAGGGGCTGTGCAGAGACCAGCAGCGCCACATGGGGAAATGACATCACAAACGAGGTTAATGGGCAGGGTCATCAGAGGGCTGGAGACTGAATCCTGCTGTGATAGTGAGAGAGAGAGAGAGAGAGAGAGAGAGAGAGAGAGAGAGAGAGAGAGAGAGAGAGAGAGAGAGAGAGTGTGTGTGTGTGTGTGTGTGTGTGTGTGTGTGTGTGTGTGTGTGTGTGTGTGTCAGGCAGCACCTGAGCAGTGTGTGCACTGAGGTATAAACATGAACGCTTGAGGGTCACTTATATAAATGGATGCAGAAAGACAAACACATGCATCAGTGCACAAGAGCACTTACAGTGAGACAACAGGGACATAATAACCCTCCATTAATGCAAAAAAAAAGATATGTGTGTGTGTGTGTGTGTGTGTGTGTGTGTGTGTGTGTGTGTGTGTGTGTGTGTGTGTAATCATATATATATATATACAGTCAAGCCCGAAATTATTCATACCCCTGGAATATTCTGACTTAAAGTTACTTTTATTCAACCAGCAAGTTTTTTTTGACCAGAAATGACACCGGCTTCTCCCAAAAGATAATAAGATGATGTACAAGAGACATCATTGTGTGTGTGGCATGTCCAAAATTATTCATACCCTTTGCAAACTGTCACAGTCTATAGGAAAATCCAAAGTTCTATACCATTCCAAAGAGTCCAGGCTGTTCTAAAGCATCATTAAAATTAATGTTTTGCAGTGGCCCAGCCAGAGTCCTGACTTAAATCCAATTGAGAATCTGTGGAGAAAGCTAAAGATCAGGGTGATGGCAAGGAGACCCTCCAACCTGAAAGAGTTGGAGCTCATCGCTAAAGATGAATGGGCAAAAATACCAGTGGAGGCTGGTCAGCAATTATGGGAAGCGTTTGATTGCTGTAATAGCCAATAGAGGCTTTTCTATTAATTATTGAGAAGGGTATGAATAGTTTTGGACATGCCACTTTTTGTTCAAATGTAAATAAAAGCTGAGAAATAGTTTTTTCCACAATGATGCCTCTTGTACATCGTCTTTTAAATTTTTTGGGAGAAGCCTGTGTCATTTCCGGTCAAAAAAACTTGCTGGTTGAAAAAAAGTAACTTTGAGTCAGATATATATATATATATATATATATATATATATATATAGATGAATATAAATTGTTCCTAAAACAAACTGTAAATAGAGGTTACTGCAGCTATATTATTCCATGATGTCTGAAACCATCTCTACATTTAGCATTTTACTCTAGACTCTAGAAAACATTTCATATAAAAGCTTTTATTATTGTTAAAATATATGTAAAAAATATTGTTTATATCTGTTGATATCAGTGGTTTTATTACTGGGGATGCATAATATATTGGATAATTATTGGATATATTTCAGCCAGTATTGGATATTTTATTGTGCATGCTCATCGTTCATGTTTTTACCTTTTTTAGATTACATTTGTCAACATTTAATCCTCAAAGTGCATCTTTCAAACAATAATGTTGTTAATAGAATCTTTTGCAAATCTCCAATGACTATCCAGTTTTTTAACCGCAATGTTGCAGACAGTGCCTAAAAAATGATTGATTGGACTTTTTAATATTTTTCTGTTTGAATGTTTTTTGTTTCATGTTTTATTTTTTAATTTATTTTATTTTATTATTTTAATATTTTTATGATATAATAAAAAAGTTATATTCATTTAAATGTATTTAAATATTTATTATATTGTTATATAATATTATGTATATTATATTATTTTTATTTTGTTATACATATTATATACTTAATTTTTTATTTAATTATTTGTTTTTGTTTTTTTATTTCATTTTATTAAAATGTTATATTACATTTATTTTGTATTTATTTATTATTATTTTTCCATTTTAATTATTCATTTTTAATTTTTTTTTATGTTTTGTTTTTTATTTTTTATTTTAATTTTATTATATTCATATTTTTATTATTTAATTTTTTATATTTTACAAATTTTAGAAAATACATTTTGGTCTTTCTGAATGGTCTGTTTTTCTGTGGAATTATCGGAATTTACCTGACCTCTCGACGACATGTTTATTAAGCAATAGGAAGGAAATGAATCAAACTGGAAAATCCGCTGTGATGTGAAATGCTGTGATAGTATGTGAAGACGAAGGTCCTCGAAAGAAAGAGGGGAGTCTAGGGAATTGTTTGGGAAGTTATGTCATGAGAAAACTTCCTCAACTGATTGTCCCAACAATACAGGAATTGTCTGGAGAGCGGGTTAAAGGGATTGAAGGGTCAATAAGGGCCTTTTCACATGTTGGATGTATTTGATGAGCCTCACGTTCTTACAGATGGTCCCAAATCTCGTGCAGAGACAAAAGCCGCTAACCCACTGACATATCAGTGTGGTGACTTGACATTTTGGCATTGTGGGTACAGTTAACCTTTTGGTTAGCCCTTCATACTGTTATGTGTAAAGAGCAGGAAATGCGGGGGAATTTAGCACAGGAAGAGCACATGCGACAGTAAAGCCCAGTTAGGACAGTCAACATAGCCCCACGCATCTGACATTTACATAAATATGTTTAGAAAAAAACAAGACAGGCGGGAAAACAAAATAGGACACAAACACGTTACCATTATTACATAAAATAACCCTATAGCAATAAAAAGTTATTAAAAAAAACTTATTATTATTTAATTCTTTTGTATTTTTAATTATATAGTAAAACAATATATGTATGAATTTATTTTTATTGAATGTTTGTATTTAAATAATACATATTTTACTTATTTTAATAATTAATAGGTTATAATAATAATAATAATAATAATAATAATAATAACAACAAAGTTATAAATGTGTGTATATATATATATATATTGTATGAAATAAATTTTGACAGTAGAAATGAAATATAAATAAACTAACCTATTTATTATTTAAATAAGTAAAATATGTATTATTTAAATAATAAATAGGTTAGTTTATTTATATTTCATTTCTACTGTCAAAATTTATTTCATACAATATATATATATATATACACACATTTATAACTTTGTTGTTATTATTATTATTATTATTATATTATTTAAATATTACGTAAATATTTTATAAAAACGTTAAAACGTATTATATGTATTTATTTTGAATTAATTTAATTTCTGTTATCAGTGGTAATAAAATGTGTGTTATTCAAACAATATATAATTATTAAAATTAAAAATATATAAATTATTATTTTACTAATTATATATTGTTATCAAGATAATATTTTAAATATATTATTAAAATTATATATATATGTAATTTTTTTACTTTATTTTTTGCATTTCTGAAGCTGGTATACCAAGCTCAGATTAAATTATTACACATTTCATCATTTATATGTATTACATTTATTTATTTTGAATGAATTTAATTTCTGTTATCAATGGTAATGAAATGTGTGTTATTCAAACAATATATAATTATTAAAATAAAACATATATTTTTTATTTTTATAATTATATATTGCTATTAAGATAACTGTGTGTGTGTGTGTGTGTGTGTGTGTGTGTGTGTGTGTGTGTGTGTGTGTGTGTGTGTGTGTGTGTGTGTGTGTGTGTGTGTGTGTGTGTGTGTGTGTGTGTGTGTGTGTGTGTGTGTGTTATATGTTATAAAATGTAAAAATAATAATAATTAATTTTATATAATATAGGCCTGTTATTATATTTAAATATTAGACATTTAATAATTAAAATGTATTATATGTATTTATTTTGAATTACTTTAATTTGTTATCAATGGTAATGAAATGTGTTATTCAAACGATATATAATTTTTTTAATTAAAAATATATATTTTTATTTTAATAATTATATATTGTTATTAAGATAACTATATATAAAACATTTTGTGAAATTTAAAAAAAAAGTTTTTTAAATTTATTTACTTGGTATATAATATATAAATAACCATTTAAAATGTGTTTAAAAAGTTAAAAAATAATACAAAATAAATAAAATTAAATAAAAAAACTATATATTTAAGTTCAGTCTAGACCTTTCATATTGAAAACAACAATCTTTCTTATATATATTTCTTAAATATATAAACATATTTCAAGATCATATTTCCAAGCCCTATTTTTTTTTCCAAGCCTACTTAAACTGTTTAATTGACACATATTTTATTTTTATGTGTAAATTTAAAGAGAGATTTATTTGAAATAGCTGATACCCCAATATTTATTTTAATAATTATATATTGCTATTAAGATGACTATATTAAAAAAATGTTATTTTAATTTAAAAAAAAAAAACGAATCTCTGTGATTTCATACAGAGCTCAGATTAAATACTCACTTAGCACTTGGCATTGTATTAAACCACAATATGTCAGTCGGTGGACCACACACAGGGCGTTTCTGTCCCTTCCTGCCAAAGAACGAGGCTGCTTATCCTGCGACAGACGGGCGGTCGGTTGAGTTCTTGGTTTCCCAGAACCTGCTGCTTCATTTAAAGGCCGTTTGGATGCAGGACAAGTTGCTGACATCTAGCTCCGTTTAGTCATGAGCGTCTCGAAAAACAGAGTCTTGTGTTTTATAGAGGGATTTTTGTTGCCTAACTGTAGGGGAGGCCATAAACCTTGACATGAGGCACAGAGGACCACAAAAGCATCGGCCTTCATCACAAAGCACCTTATTTGGGTCCTGCAGGAGTTTATGGTGCTATAAACCGACCCGTGCTAAGAAAGAGCGAAGTGAAAAGCTTAGTTTTAAATGTATTCATCTGGGCGTAACATCAGAATCTGGGTTAACAGCCCTACTGACATTTCACATCATATTCTTGTTTGTGTTGTCGAGAATAAAATGTGGTAATGGGATTTTTCTTGTGCTGATGTAATAGTTTGGGGTTATGTTTTCTTTATGGATAGGACTTCTGCAGGAAAAGCTGCAGACACTGACACTTTGAGATATTTCCTCAAAAATGTGTGTTTTTTGGGCATTAATTATCGAAATTAAATTCATATTTTTGTATTATCAAAATTAAATTCATACAATATATACATGTGTTATTAAATGATAAATGTAGACATTTATTTCAGCTGTATTTAATATATCAAAAAAAAAAATATATATATATATATAGTTAATTATTACTTAATTCTGTTATCAAAATAAATTCTTGCAGTGTATATAAATCTATAACTTTATTTATTGTTAATTGTGTTATTTAAATACATATTTTGTATGTTTACTTTATCAATAGTAGGTCTGTATGTCTCTTTTTTTATTAATTTTTTTTTTTATATATAATTCCCCCTCTAAAGAACCATTTAAAATGTGTATAAAAAAGAATACTCATAATAAAAATAAATGAATAAAATAAAATAAAATACAATAATTAATTTATTTAAGTTCAGACTAGGCCTTTCATATTGAAAATAACATTCTTTCTTATATTTATCATATAAATATAAAACATAATTAATATAATAAATAAATAATTTATATTTATAAATAAATGTGTAAACATACATGCATGAAATAACCCTTATTTTAACAATAAAAAATAATATTTTTATATATTTTTCTATGGGTTTTGATTGTTTTAATATTATTTTATTTGATCATTTCTATGCATTTTTTTCATGCAATTTTATTTACTTAATGTAATATATATATATATATATATATGTGTGTGTGTTTGTGTGTATACATAGTTATTATTACTTAATTCTGTTATCAAAATAAATTCTTGCAGTGTATATAAATCTATAACTTTATTTATTGTTAATTATGTTATTTAAATAATACATATTTTGTATGTTTATTTTATCAATAGTAGGTCTGCATGTATTTATGTATTTATTTATTTTGTTGGTACATTTCCCCCTCTAAATAACCATTTAAAATGTGTATTAAAAAAAGATAATAATAAAAATAAATAAATAAAATACAAACATTAATTTAAGTTCAGACTAGGCCTTTCATATTGAAAATAACATTCTTTCTTATATTTATCATATAAATATAAAACATAAATAATAAAATAAACAATTTATATTTATAAATATAAATATATATAAACATATACATGCATCTTCTTTTAACAGTAAAAAAAATTTACATTTATTTTTTATGTTTTTTAATATTATTTTTAATATTTTTAATTTGATCATTTCTATGCATTTTTATGCAACTTTATTTACTTTATTATGTTATCAAAATAAATTATTGCAGTGTATGTAAATCTATAACTATTTATTATTAATTATGTTATTTAAATGATGCATATTTTGTATGTTTACTTGATCAATAGGTCTGCATGTCTTTTTATTCATTTATTTATTTTTGGTATGTTTCTCCCTCTAAATAACCATTTAAAATGTATTTAAAAAGATAATTATAATGAAAAATAAAAACAAAATAAAAGTAAGTTCAGTCCATGCCTTTCATATTGAAAATAACAATATTTCATATATTTATCATATAAATATAAAACATTTAAAATAAATTCTTGTAGTATATAAATCTATAATTTTATTTATTGTTAATTACGCTATTTAAATAATACGTTTACTTTATCAATAGCAGGTCTTTTTTATTTATTTATTTGGTATATAATATATAAATACCATTTAAAATGTATTTAAAAAGATAAAAATAATACCAAATAAATAAAAAAATATATATATATATATTTAAGTTCAGTCTAGGCCTTTCATATTAAAAACAACAATCTTCTTATATTTATCATATAAAATATAAAGAATATTTATAAATAAATATATAAACATATTTTAAGATCATATTTCCAAGCCCTATTTTTTTTTTTACCCATTCTCAGTAAGAGTTGCCTACTTAAACTGTTTTATTGACACACATATTTTATTTTTATGTGTAAATTTGGAGAGAGATTTATTTGAAATAGCTGGTACCGCGATAATAAATTGACATGAATAATTGAATTCAAATAATACATTGTGTGACCATCTGTATCGAAAAATACTTTGACCTTTAAACCGAAGTGTATGACTGTCCAAAAGTAATAAATACTGAATAATTCACAAATATGAAATGGTTCTTTACAGTCATAATAAGACATATTCCTGCAGTCTGTAAATCAAAGCTCTCTAAAGCCCTGAAGGCCTGGCGCTGTGGGATCATCAGTCTTGATGTGGGCCTGTGGCGTCTGTTCTGATGTGGATGTGACTGAAGCAAAGTATCTTGCATCACCTCACCTCCCTTTGTTTTTCTGTTGTTTCCTTCTGCTTCCTCTTCTCTCGTTCTCCTCCTTCATGTCGCTCCCTCCCTGCCCGAGTGACCTATTTTTTCCTCCGCCGCTGCAGCATGGCATACGAGATCAGCTCAGCGTCCTTGTGCAGAGACTCGGGCTGAATCTCAATGAGGCAGAGGGCTGTGATGGTGATGAGGATGATGATTATGATGATATGTGTGTTGGGAGGTCATACAGTACTCAGGTTTACGTCCTCTACAGCTCACATTAAACTGATGCAGAGTGCCCTCTAGTGTTCATAGTGGACCATTACATTTTTCTCAGAGTAATCAGTCATTGCTACATGAATTTTTGTGGGGTTATCTTCTAAATCATAGGACTGTGATTTATTTATTTTTTTATGAATTTATTTATAAAACTGGATGAAGAGGTGCTCCAATGTCATTGGTCGAAACTAGAGTGGTATTTTTATTCATGTTTATTTTTATTTTGTGTTTTTCAGATCCTGTTTGACCAAGCCCAGAGATCAGTCAAGCAGCAGTTGCACAACTTTGTTAAAGAGTGAGTTTACTGGATTGCATTTATTTAAAATCTAACACAATTTTATCACTATTATCACATTATCACTATTGATTTTGGGATATTCATATGTCTCATCATGACTACATTATAATAACAATAATCGTAATATTTTACTTCAAAAATGAAGAAGTACTTAAACAATATAATAATGATAATAGTAATAATGTGATAATAATAATTTATTTCTTTTACAGTACAACTTTGTGTGTGTGTTTATTGCAATGTAATACATTTTTATATTAATATTATACATTTAAAATTCTTACTAAAATAAAAATTATTAGCATGTTTAGTTGTAAAAATTAATGTTTAAAAAGAAAGAGTACCTGCTCTTCTCTCCATTAAAATTACATTAATTCAAACATGAAAATTAAACTCACTGATAATAGTAATAATAGTTATTTTACAGTACAAATTTGTGTGTATTTATTGTAATATTATAAGTTTTTACATTAATAATACACATTTAAAAGTTTTACTAAAATAAAAGTAAAAAAATATTTTTGTTTGTGTATTTTTTGTAATATTATACTTATTTTTTTACATTAATATTATACATTTAAAGTTCTTACTGAAATAGAAATGAATTGGCAGGTTAAGTTTAAAAAAATAATAATAAAATTAAAAAAATGTGTTCAGAAATGCTGCAGTTTATTAAAATCACATACTAAAATTACATGAATTAAAATATGAAAATTAAACTCACTGATGATAATAATAATAATAATAATAATAATAATAGTTATTTTACAGCACAAATGTTGTGAATTTATTGTAATATTATAATATTTTTTAAATTAATATTATTCTCTAATATAAGTTTTTACTGAAATAAAAGTTTATTAGCATGTTTAAAAAAAAACATGTTCAGAAATGCTGCAGTTTATAAAAATCATATTTTTAGTACCTGCTCTTCTCTCCATTAAAATTATATGCATTTAAATATGAAAATTAATCTTGCTGATAATGAAGATGATAATAATAATTATTATTATTATTTAACAGTACAACTTTTTGCGTGTATTTATTGTAATATTATACTTTTTACATTAATATTATACATTTAAAGTTCTTTCTAAATTAAAAAATTATTAGCAAGTTTAAAAAATAAAAATAATATGTGTTTAGAAATTCTGCAGTTTATTGAAATTATATTTTAGTATCTGCTGTCTTAATTAAAATTACAAATTAAATGCATTAAAATATGAAAAAGGTGATATTATAATAATAATAATAATATTTTTTACTTTACAGTACAACTTTGTGTGTATTTATTGTATTATTCGTTTTTTATATTAATATTATACATTTTTTAGTTTGTATTAAAATAAAAAATTATTAGAAGTTTTAGTTGTTAAAAAAAATGTGTTTAGAAGTGCTGCAGTTTATTCAAATCTTATTTTTAGTACCTGCTCTTTTCTCCAGTAAAATCACAAATTGCATGCATTAAAATATGAAAATTAAACTTACTGATACTTTCAGTGGTGATAATGATAATAATAATAATGCTTATTATTATTTATTTATTTTGTTATTTTACAGTACAACTTTTGTGTGTATGTGTGTTTATTTATTGTAACATTATACATTTTTTACACTAATATTATACATTTAGAGTACGAGTCGGCTGATTATCGGCGCCACATTTTTATGGTTATTGGTATCGGTCATTTTCAAAACTGATTTGCCGATAAAATAATTTAAAAGCATTTAACTAAGTTTTTGTCAGAGTCCTTGTCATTCTTAATTTTGACATTATTTTTCATTTTCACACCAGACATAAGTTCAGTTTAAAATGTTGGTTATCAGTCTATTGATCTGTAAACATCGGTTTCATTATTTTTCTAAACCGATTTTCCGATAAAATTATTTAAAAGCATTTAAAGAAAGTTTTTGTCAGAGCCCTTGTTATTCTTCATTTTGACATAAATTGTAATTTTTGCACCAGACATATATATGGGTTCAAAATATCGGTTATCGGTTACTTAATCTGTTATAATCAGTATAGTCATTTTCAAAACTGATTTGCAGAATAAAATAATTTAAAAGCACCTAAATAAAGTTTTTGTCAGAGCCCTTGTTATCTTGATTCTGGTATGAATTTTCATTCTTAAACAAGACATATATATCAGTTCAAAATATTGGTTATCGGTTTACTTGATCTGTAATAATCGGTATTGGCATTGGCCCCTAATTTAAAGTTCTTACTAAAACAAAAGTCTATTAGCATGTTTAGTTGTAAAAAAGAATTATTCAGAAAAGCTGTAGTTTAATGAAATCATATTTTTAGTATCTATACTTATAAACTACATGCATTCAAAAATGAAAATTAAACTCGCTGCTATCACTCCAAAAGGTCAGAGATGTGGAAGTGTCACCCTGCCAGGGCCTGTTTTTATTTATACTTCTGCAAATGTGAAAGCACTCGCGACCGTATGCTCTCTGAGGAGGGTTTTTTCATTATTGTGCTTCCCGCGGGCTTATTATAAATAATGATCTGACTTTTGCAGCTCATTAATAATTGATGTGTCGTGGTGGAGGATAATGGGATTCTATAGAGCAGGTTCCTATTCATTTATCACTGGTGAGCACTGATAATTCAATGGGTGAAAGATTTATATGGCAAAACTAATGGCATTTCAGGAAGACCGCTGTGATATGAAGCTTTTATTAGATCCACCTGATCTGTCGTGTGCAATTATATCAGACAGCATTAATATTTCAGACATATTTTGTTAAAATAAGCACAGCTGTCTTTCATGCTCAGTCTAAAATGCTGGAATAGTAATAGTTTGCCAAAAAACAAACAAAAAATACCTCCATGAGATCCCCAAAACCTTCAATAAAGCCTCCAGCAGCTTTGTATTCATTATTATGACTACTGTGACCCATATAATGAATGTTTATCTGCATTTTCAGTGACGTGCGTAAATTCAAGGACACGAAGAAGCACTTTGATAAGGTGAGGGAAGATCTGGAGATTGCACAGGTGAAGAATGCACAGGCACCTCGAAACAAACCCCACGAGGTGGAGGAAGCCACCAGCACCCTCAACTTCACCCGCAAGTGTTTCCGACATCTCGCACTGGACTACGTGCTACAGGTAACGTATAAACACACCACAGACTAAACAAATGCCCTATAAATGCAGTATATAAACATATAAGATCGTTTTATATCTGTTGTCCCCCTTACAGATCAATGTCCTTCAAGCCAAGAAGAAATTTGAGATCTTGGATGCGGTGAGTATCAGTGATGTGTTTTATTCTGGTGTATGTAAATGTGTTTATTGTGGATTCTGCATCATTGGTATCTGTTTTGTCTTGTGCAGATGTTATCCTTCATGCATGCGCAGTACTCCCTGTATCAGCAGGGCTACAACCTCCTGGATGAGATTGACCCCTACATGAAGAAACTGGCTGCTGAGGTGAGTGTTGTTCGTCACGTATGCTATTGATTTGTGTCTGAGCGCTGGCGGCCAGTTTGGCCACATTGATTCTCTTAGGAATGAACAAGTTTGAAAATCAAATTCCAAGTGCAGTTTTTTTTTTTTTTACAATTTTATTAAGCAAAATGTAATATATATATAATATATATATAACATAAAATTATTTTTATATTAAAAATATGGTTCATTCAGTAATAAATTCATTATTTATGTACATTATATTATTATTATTACATTATATTTTGTATAATTTACACAAGATACACAAGATGACAACAAACTTGCAATGACTGATTGTTCGTCTTGTCACAGCTGGATCAACTGGTGATTGATTCAGCGATGGAGAAGAGAGAAATGGAGCATAAACATGCCACGATTCAGCAGCGGGTAAGAATAGACACACAAACATATACCCTGAAATCCACTTGTTTGACTGTTACTAAAGACACTCTGACAAATACCGCTGTTGAATCCCGTCTAATGGCAGAATTAGGCTGTTAAAAATGCAAATCCTCTAAAGAAAGTAAGTGTTCAGCATTCTTCACACTGGAGTTAATTAGACTAAAGACTAAGGCTGATTCCTTTGTGTAGTAGCAAAGTCTTTTTTAGGTTAAAACATTAAGATAAAGCTGTGGTGCTCATGCTGCAATGCAAGATCGAGTCTGACCTGCATCGTATTCCTAACTATTTTCCATTTTTGAAACATTAAAAGGAAGACCGAATGTAGACTTTATCCCGGAGTTATTTAAAGATACCTTTTCAATTTCTTCAGTGTTTGTACTCCGGTTCTTCTGGCAGGAGTAGAAAAGATCTTCTGTCCTCGAATGTTCCAGTTGTTAATGATGTTGAGCAGACAGGAAGTGGATATATTTTGGGCGAACAGAAAATAGAGCTTGCTGAAGTTGCTTTAGAAGATTTTCAGCAAGTGCTCTGACAGCTTGGCTTGTGTTTTCTGACAGCTTCTGACACCAGATCATCACCTTTTTGTGAAAGAAAAAAAAATATAGATAGATCTGCATTATATTTGCTCTTGTATCATGAGTCCCATAGACACCTGAACTCAGACTTAGCTGCTAAATAGATATTTGTAATACATTTTATATTCTTTATTTGTTCTAATTTAGCATTATTAATATTATTACTGACAGCAATGCTATACTACTAAGAATCCACTTTTATACTATCAGTTTTTATTTTAATTTTGTTATTGTACTTTTTATTAATTAAAAAAGATATATATTTAGAATAAAAAAACACCTGAAATAAGTAGTGCTGTCAAGTCACGGTTAATCGCATCCAAAATAAGTTTGCGTTTAATAGCACACATAACAAATGTGTGAATATTTATATGTATATATAAATATACACACATGCATGTATATTTAAGAAATATATGTAATATATATTTATATATAATATAAATCATATATATTTTTGTTTTTATATATATTTTAACTCAGGTTTAATTTATTTTATTTCAGTTATAGTTTTTGTTCTGTTTTAGCATTTAATTTATGTCTAGTTTTTAGTGTGTCTACCTAAACTACTAGGAGAAAATCACCTGAAATGAGTGCTGTCAAATCGATTAATTGTGATTAATCACATCCTAAAATATTTGTATTTTATTTCATTTTTTAATTTTTATTTTATTTTATTTTTGTTTTAGATTTTAATTATTTTATTTCCATTTTGTAGTGTTTCTACTTAAAGTAAGCAACAATCACCTGAAATAAGTAGTGCTGTCAAATTGATTAATCGTGATTAATCGCATCCAAATTATATAAATTATATAATTGATATATATATTATAATCAAATATATATATATATATATAAATTTTATTTTTACTCATATTTTATTTATTGTATTTCAGTTTTAGTTTTAATGAATTATTTAATTAATTTAATTAATTATTTTATTTCTGGTTTTTAGTTTCTACTTAAACTAAGCAAAAATTAGTTTTTTATTGTTTAATAATACACATTACATATGTGTGTGTACTATGTATATTTATTTCTTAAATATACAGAAAATATACATAGTACACGTTACGTAAACACCAACTTTTATTTTGATGTGATTAATCGTGATTAATCTATTAGACAGCACTAAAAATAAGGTTTTAATCTAAATATTTCATCTTACATTTTAATTTATTTCAGAATCATTTTAGTTAACAAAAAAATGTAGTTTTAGATATAAAGAAAATAGCCCAGCAAAACGATTATACATATATATGTGACCCTGGACCACAAAACCAGTCATAAGGTTAAATTTTACAAAACTGAGATATATACATCATATGAAAGCTCAATAAATACGCTTTCTATTGATATATGGTTTGTTAGGATAGGACAATATTTGGCCGAGATACAACTATTTGAAAATCTGGAATCTAAGGGTGCAAAAAAATCAAAATACTGAGAAAATCACCTTTAAAGTTGTCCAAATTAAGTTCTTAACAATGCATATTACTAATCAAAAATTACATTTTGATAGGTTTACAGTAGGAATTTTACAAAAAATCTTAATGTAACATGATCTTTACTTAACTTCCTAATGTATTTTGACATAAAAGAAAAATCTATAATTTTGACCCATACAATGTATTTTTGGCTATTGCTACAAATATACCCCAGCGACTTAAGACTGGTTTTGTGGTCCAGGGTCACATATGTCTTGTACAATTTCAATTTTAGTTCCCTTGACAGGTGTATTGCAGGTGTATAAAGAGATCTTTTATGTTATATTGTGAAGTGCAAAAATATTTTCAGGTTATTCATTTTTCAGTCTAGGTAATTAATAGGAAAGCGCTTTATTTTGGAAGTAAAGCTATGAATGTTTTTTGTCCCAGTACATCAACATCAAATTTTTTCTAATCGTCATTTTTGTTCTGTTTTCTTCCATATGGCATTCTGGGATTGTCTTCATCCTGATTTAGACACTGTTACAGGTGAGCTTTTTACTCTAAACCCTAACAAATATGGCTTCAAAAAGTCAGTAAACATTTTTATGTGACTTTCAAGATGAAGGCTATAAATAATTCATCTGCACTCTGACATTTCCTGATGGTTTTTATGGGATAAAAGTGTAGTTTCACTCGTAATTCTGACCCAAATCCTGGGTTGTGTAACTGATGATATAATTACAGTTCAGTGAGACTGATTGATTTGTCCTACAAATGTATCTGGCTTATGTAACGGCTGATGGCTGTCCAATCATCCTTCACTCAACACAGCAATAATTCAGTAGATGTTTCTCCCTCTATGGATTTTTTTTCAGCTCCTTATTGTGGTTGATGAGAAGAGCAGAAGTTTGTCTTTGTGCATTGTTTAAGAGATGCTTTCTGGGATGGCTCTGGATGTGGTTTATCTCATGAAACACTTGCAATCCATCACAGCAATTACCCACAAACTGTGTTGACAGTATTGGGCTGATGGCATCAGTGAGGAACATATGGTCTCAGAACCACTTTAAGGAGAAACTTGCCCATAATTACACAATGTTGTGATTTTTAAGCCACAGAAGCCTGTTCTGTTTCTGAGTGATTGTCTAAGCTCATGTCCTGTCTGTCACAAATCCTCTGGTAGTTCTTACGAAACCGCTTGTTTGCGTGTTATGAAGTGTCTTTTTGACCGCAGAGCTGTCTTTGACATCAGTTAAACCCATTACTGACCCACAGGAATCGCTGGAAAGGACAGAACTTAATAAATTCAGAACTAAAAACAGGAGGACGTGATTGGAATGGATCTTTTCTATTAGTCTAGCCTAGCTTCATTGGTGAAGTGCAGTTTTCAGTGCATTATTGTACATTTTTGTTTGATTTGAAGCAACAGCCACTGTAAAAACAGGCCAAAGTCTGATTTTATTGAATTAACATTATGTTAGAAATAGTTTTTTATGTTTTGAGAAAATGTGAGTGGTTTTAAACCACTCAGTCACAATGCTAAGGTGTTTTATGTTCTGAGTAGTTGCTAAGGAGGTTGATTACTGGTCCAAGCCAGAAAAGCCCACACCTTAGTCTCTTCCTGGATTAAGCGGTTGCTACGGTTTTCTGAGTGGTTGCTAGGGTGTTTTGAGTGGTTGCTTACTGATCCAAGTCAAAAAAGCGCACCATAATGTCTCTTTCTGAACTAAGTGGTTGCTATGGTGTTCTGAGTGGTTGCTAGGGTGTTTTAAATGGTTGCTAAGATCTTCCGAGTGGTTGCTAGGTGGTTGATGAGTGGTCTAAGTCACAAAAAGTCCACACCTAAGTCTCTTTCTGAATTAAATGGTTGCTAGGGTGTTCTGAGTGGTTGCTTGGTAGTTGCTTACCTGGTCCCAGTCAAAATAGCCCACCCTAATGTCTCTTTCTGGATTAAGTGGTTGCTGCGGTTTTCTGAGTGGTTGCTAGAGGGTTTCTAGGGTGTTCTGGTTAATTACTGGTCCAAGTAAAAAAAGTCCACACCTAAGTCTCTTTATGAATTAAGTGGTTGCTGTGGTGTTCTGAATGGTTGTTGGGTGGTTAATTACTGGTCCAAAAAAAAAAGCCCACACCTAAGTCTCTTTCTAAATTAAATGGTTGCTAGGGTGTTCTGGGTGGTTGCTAGGTTGTTCTAGGTGGTTGCTTGAGGGTTCCTAGGGTGTTCTGGTTGATTACTGGTACAAATAAAAAAAGCCCACCCCCAACTCTCTTTTTGAATTAAGTGGTTGCTGTGGTATTCTGAATGGTTGTTAGGGGGTTAATTACTGGTCCAAGTCAAAAAAGCCCACACCTAAGTCTCTTTCTGAATTAAGTGGTTGCTAGGGTGTTTTGGATGTTTGCTAAAGAGTTCTTAATGGTTGTTAGGTGGTTAATTAGGTTCTAATTGGTTCCTAGGTGGTTGCTAGTGTGTTCTAAGTAGTTATTAGTGTGTTTTGAGTGGTTGCTTACTGTTCTAAGTCAAAAGAGACCTAAAAGACTTTTTGGATTAGGTGTTTGCTACTGTGTTCTGAGTGGTTGCTAGGGAGTTGTTAGGTGGTTGCTAGGGTGTTGTGAGTGGTTGCTAAGTGGTTCCTAGGGTGTTTTGAGTGGTTGCTAGGTTGTGGCTTGCTGGTCCAAGTCAAAAGAGCCCACCTAAAAGTCTCTTTCTAGATTAAGTGGTTGTTACGGTTTTTGGAGTGGTTGCTAGGGTGTTTTGAGTGGTTGTTAGGTAGTTGCTTGCTAGGTAGTTGCTTAGTGATACAAGTAAAAATAGTCCACCATAATGTCTCTTTTTGAATTAAGCGGTTGCTACGTTTTTCTGAGTGGTTGCTAGGGTGTTTTGAGAGGTTGCTAGGTAGTTGCTTACTGGTTCAAGTCAAAAGAGCCCACCTACAAGTTTCTCTCTGGATTAAATGGTTGCTAGGGTGTTCTGAATAGTTGCTAAGTAGTTGCTTACTGGTCCGAGTCAAAGTAGCCCACCCTAAAGTCTTATTCTACATTTTGCTTCTGTGTTTTGAGTGTTTGCTATGTGGTTGCTATGGTGTTCTGAGTGGTTGCTAAGTGGTTCCTAGGATGTTTTGAGTGGTTGATAGGTAGTTTCTTACTGGTCCAAGTCAAAAGAGCCCACCTAGAAATTTCTTACTGGATTAAGTTTTCTGAGTGGTTGCTAAGTGGTTTTCTAGGTGGTTGCTAGGGTGTTTTGAGTGGTTGCTAGGTTGTTGCTTATTGGTCCAAGCCAAAATAGCCCACCCTAATGTCTCTTTCTGGGTTAAGTGGCTGCTACGGTCTTCTGAGTGGTTGTTAGGGTGTACTTAGCGGTTGCTAGGGGGTTGCTAGGATGTTCTGAGTGGTTGCTAGGTGTTTTCTATGATGTTCTGAGTTCTAAGTTTCAAATAAACAGAAGTAACATGTTCTATACAGTTTTTTCCTGAATGAATACAGTTGGAAGCACCACAGTGTGGCATATTGTGTTTCTGGCGTTATTATCAAGAGCATTTGACACATGCGCTGCTACTCACTTAAAACAGGTCTGTGTGTGATTTCAAAATGAAAGATATTTACATGTGAGTTACAGCATGTGTTGCAGTGAAGATCTGTAGGATCGCAGCCAGATGTCTCAAAAGGAAGAGAGTGTCACCTAGTATGTGATGTGAAGATTAACGCTGTCTAACAGATTGAGTAATTCTATGGTGTTGCTGTAATTACAGTAGATAGAGATGCTCTTTTTTTACAGTATCAGATAAAGTGAGCATGACGTTCTTGAAGTCTCCATTGATGCCCAGCAAGTCAAACTGCAGTTCTTACGGCTTCACAGCACTTCACTACAAATAAGACGCCCTAAATTTGAGTTTTAATATTTCATCTTGTGTTTTTATCCCGCTGGAATACTTTAAACTTTGATAGACTTTGTAGTTGAAACAGATGATGGCTTTTATAAGCCCATACGTCATCGGCAGCTCCTAAAATAGCGCCGCTAGTCTTCTGCAGTCTTACAATGTTTTGCGAGATGCTGCACACGAGATTCTTCAGCCACAGCTGACAGGTATTGAAATAATCTGCTTTAATTACATTTTTACAGACTAACATTTGTATTTTTGGTAATTTGCTCTTTTAAGTGATAATGAGAATAATTTTTACACTGGAGGTCAAATGAATCTTAGTTTTATTGTGACAGGCATGATGGGTCATGGGCTAAACATCAATGATTAATAAAAAATAGTGTTTTTGCTATATAGTATATAAGTATATACTATATATAATTTTATAGAATTTTATAATTTTATTTTATATAGATATTTAAAATATATTTCAAGCAAATATTAATTAATTATATCGTATATTATATTAATATAAATGTGACATTCTGTGCATAATCTGTTTTGCAGTTTGTAATAGTAATATTTATATCATTGAAGATTTTTATATTTTTATGTATTTATTTTATATGTAATATGTTTTGTAATTTTATATAACATTGCTTATTTTTTTAAAAAATATTTAAATATAGTTTAATGACATTTCTAACTATTTGCATGTAATAATCTGTTTGCAGTTTATAATATTTAATATTTTTAAAGAAAGTTATTATTAATTTTTTAATTATTTTATAACATATTTTTTTAAAAAACATTTAAATTTAGTTTAATATATTTGATTTCTCTTTGCATATACATAATATGTTTACAGTTTGTTATAATATTTAATATTTTTTTAAAAAGCTTTTATTTGTTTTATGCATTTTTATATTTTTTACTACATATTTTAAACTACATATTTAAAAAAAATATTTAAATATAGTTTAATGACATTTCTAACTATTTGCATGTAATAATCTGTTTATATTATTTAATATTTTAAAAGTAAGTTATTATGTTTTTTATATTTTTTATTATTTTATAACATATTTTTTAAAAAACATTTAAATATAGTTTACTATAGTTTATTTCAATATGGATAAATATAATATGTTTACAGTTTTTTTTATAATAGTTAATATTTTTTAAACTGTTAGCAGTTTATATTTTGCATTTTTACACAGTTATTATTTATTTAGTTTTTTTACATATTTATATAACATATATATTTTAAATATTTAAATATAGTTTCATTACATTTTTAACTCTGCACATGTTTGCAGTTTGTTATTAAAGAAAGTTATTATATTTGTTTTATTTTTATTTATTTATATAAATTTATATTTTATAAATTGTTATATAACATTAGGGCTGTCCCCGACTATGAATTTTCATATTCGAATCAGAATTTTCGAATCTTTCTATAGTCGACCGATGTGTGTGTGTGTGAATGGGTTGAAAGATGCACGACATTATAGTCAGCAGGAGGGTAAAACAATTTTTATTTTATTTTACACACTGCACACAGCAACAACTTTTAATAAAGCGACCAAAACTGCCTTCCAACTGACAGACGAACTTATAGGTTTAAATAAAAACACAGAACGCGTCTTTTAGTTCTAAAAACGCGAGGCGCACAGCACTGCCTTTTTTGCTAAGCAACGACCAAAACAGCTGTCCTGTCAGTCAAATCAAAGGATCATAGCGCGAACGCTCTAAAATCTTAGTTTTTTGCTGTTAAGTAAACTGTCATATTAGCAGAAACCCTAAATAATACAGCTCCTGATTACCCACGATAGACACCAAATGTTTCTCCTCCATTTCTTGCAGTCTCCGGACTTTTTAAGCGACGGTAAACTTTCGCCATCACAACAGAAGACCCGCGTCTCCATTCATTCGATTGGACAATGGAAAAGAACGTGAATGACGTTGGGCGTTTTTCCGCTCAGAGTTGATTTTTTTTTTTTTTGAACTTCAGGCGCTCAGAGCGCTCCTGCAAAAATGCGAGGCGCAGCAGGCGGCGAAAACGCGAGGCACCGCGGGGGCGCATAAACAGAGCGCAGAACGCTCACTGCCAGTGCCAACAGAAAACCATTCAAAAAAGGCTCCTCCAAATTTATTATTTATTACCTATTTATTGAACACTTCTTTCTTTTCACTTTTGTTTTTACTGCATTATCATAATCAAAGGCTGTATATAGCTTAATATAACCGTACAAAATCAGTAGTTCTGTGTGCAATTTGACATTGAGCTCCCCCATATTGCCAAAATGGTATGATGCTCGTTTCACCCGCGAAGATTCGACTGTGAGATCGGTGGTCGAATCAGGCTCCGCATATCGATGCATCGAATCTTCGACTATTCGGGGACAGCCCTATATAACATATACATTTTAAAATATTTAAATATAACTTAATGACATTACTAAATATTTGCATAATCTGTTTGCAGTTAATATTTAGCATTTTTACACAGTTATTGTTTATTTTATGTTTTTTTTTTACATATTTATATAACATATTTAAATATTTAAGTAGTTTAATGGCATTTTTAACTGCATGTATGTTTGCAGTGTGTTATTAAAGAAAGTTATTATATTTGTTTTAATTTTATTTATTTAAATAAATATATTTTATAATTTTTTATGTAACATTTTTTAAATATTTAAATATAATTTAATGACATATCTAACTCTTTGCATATATATATATATATATATATATATATATATATATATATATATGTTTGCAGTTATAAAAAAATATTTGTTATATATATTTATATTATATATATATATATATAATTTATTTATATAAATATAGTTTCATTTATTTTTGTATATTTATTTCATATAACATTATATGTATTTTTTAAATATTTAAATATAATTTAATGACATTTCTAACTTTTTGCATGTGCAAAATCTGTTTGCTGTTTGTTATAATAATATTTAACATTATTAAAGAAAGTTTGTATAAAGTGTGCTGTGTTATTGGCTGCGTGGTGATTCCTGCGGTCCGGTGTCGGGTGCGTAGCGCGTGGGCCGTCAGCTGTATGGTAATGAGCTGTAGCTCAGGCAGCAGCGGGCAGCAGTGGGCAGGTGGAATCGCACATGATCGCTCCTACTGAAG
Organism: Garra rufa; assembly: GCF_049309525.1. Lineage (NCBI taxonomy): Eukaryota > Metazoa > Chordata > Actinopteri > Cypriniformes > Cyprinidae > Garra > Garra rufa. Next base: position 33,755,653 of record NC_133378.1, on the reverse strand, counting down.
CTCCGCGGCTGACTGTGAGAGTTGCCAGGCTGCGTGACTCATTCACAGTGCACTGACTGCATGCTCGCTTGGGCTGCACACTCGTTTAGTTAAGCTCAGCTGCTTCCAGGGGATGCAATGATTTTAAAATACATCAAACATTTAAGGATGAAGATCTTCGGCAGGTTAGACTTCACTTTGGTGAGTTGATGCATTAATGCAGTTGGTTATTCTCTTTAGATTTTGTAGCCGAATGGAATATAGTGGTAAAAAGACTAAAAATAGTTTCCTTTTTTGCCTACTCTGGATTTTTACCTATTAGTTAAATATTCATATAATATAAAATCATGCATGTTATTTTTATTTATTTATTTTGCTGTTAGGCTTTACTACAAATGCATTAGCCCATGCAGACTGATGTTCCACATTCAGAATCTGTTCTATATGTTAGATTGTGTGTAAGTTAAAGTATGTAACATATAACAAGTACTATTCTATTCTATTATATTTAATAAATGATTGTGTAATATTATATTGTTGATTTTCTGTATAGTTTTGTGCATATAAAATGTATGAATTATATAATTTATGTACAAAATGCACATCTATCTATAATATATAAATGTACAAAACTACAGAAAATTATAGATTTTATATATATATATATATATATATATATATATATATAAATGTAACTTTTTTTAACAATGTTTATATATGAATATTATTAAACTATACTTAAATTTATATATATATATATATATATATATATATATATATATATATATAAATTAGTTATTAATGTTATTAAATAAATATGTAAAAAATATATAAAAATTAATAACTTAATTAATTATATATTTAGAATTATTATTATCTGTTTGTAGCTTATAGTTAGTTATTAATTAATAATTACTATAACTATACTATACTATACTATACTATAACTATATTTAAAATTATATATAATGTTATATATTTTTTAAAGTATGTATGTGTATGTATGTATGTGTGTATATATATATATATATATATAACAAATGTAATAGCTTTAATAATATTAATTATTATATAAACTGCAAACATGCAAATAGTTAGAAATATCATTAAACTATATTTAAATATTTTTCTTAAAAATATATTTATACAATAAATATGTAAAAATATATAAATACATAAAACATAAATAATAACTATATTAAAAAATATTGCATATTAAAACAAACTGAAAACAGATTATAAGCATGCAAATATTTAGACGTCATTAAATTATATTTAAATATTTAATATATAATATTATATAAAATAATTCTAAAAATATATAAATGATATTTATATAAATAAACAAAAAAATACACAAAACAAATTGAATAAGTTTAATAATAAATATTATATAAACTGCAAATATATGTATATACAAATAGTTAGAAATGTTATTAAACTATATATTTTTTTTTAAATATGT